>NC_059083.1:37526942-37826942 GCF_020497125.1 Mauremys mutica
ATTTTCATTGCCACTTCTCTGATCAGCTATCAGGGACTGAGATAGCTCTTGTTAAGGTCTATCCCCTTGCCAATTCTGCCCTTGTAAGAGTGTTACATTCACGCTGTGAGCCTCTTGTCAGCTCCAATTCCCACCTGCTTTGCCTGTGAAATTAGCAGCACACAGAATGAGAAGGAATATTCCTTAGTTTCCAAAAATCAGGATATAGCTTTAAAGTGAAATTAGTGCCTATGACTGTAACATGTACCCACTCAACAGCCACTTCCCACTGAAGCCCACTTTCCACAGGAAGGTCCATTAGTGATGATAGATAGATAGATAGATAGATAGATAGATAGATAGATAGATAGATAGATAGATAGATAGATAGATAAAAATGTAAAAAAAATAAATTAGCCAGGCAAGCAGAGAAATAATTTGGCAGATGAATGGCTTGCAAGGCAGATTCACAGATGTATAGGCAGGCAGATAGACAGACCAATGATATAAGTAGTAATATGAGGCCCGGAGACATGAACTTTTGGTATCACAGGCCCGGTATGAGGCTGAGGCCTGAACTGAAGTAATGGTCATGACCTTCCTAGCATAAAGCAAAGTTAGGCTGTTAGGCCCTGCTCACAGAAGTTGGCAAGAGGAAGGCTGTTAAAGAATGTGTGCCAGGACGGCACCAGAACAGCCTGGTACGAGGACATCCCACAGAGATAACAAGGAACAGGCAGACCCAGCCTAAAGACAGGGTCAGAAGGACAATATGGTGGATAGACAATATGATGGATAGACTTGTTTGTTTGAACCAGCCTGTACCAGGAGACAGGCAGCACCCTAATGCGTAGAAGGGCTGTACCTCACTGCATTCAGTGATGCATAACCTGTTTGTACCTGTGTATAAGAATGCATCCCTGAGTGGACATCTTTGTCTGGCCTACGGGGCAGTGGAGAGTCCCTCCACTGACTGGGCCGGTCCATTGTCAGGGGGCACATATTCGTAGTATGTTCTGTAGAGTCTGCGAGGAACTATTACTGTGCTTTGTTTGACATTAACCTGGCCGAGTGCCTTCATACCTTATCGCAGTCTGTGGTCATTGGGGTTCTCTCGGGATCTGCTGTGTCAGTTATCTGCAGAGCTGGGGCAGCACACAGGGGGAACACACGCACACAGCCGACTGTTATCAACATTGAACAAAGCAGAGCACCACACTGGTAGCATCTGACAATAATAGATAATTGGATGGACAAATAGCAGAAGAAGGAAAAAATTAAACATCCTGATGGACAGATAGACAGAAAAAAAATAGGTGGATGGACAGATGAATATACAGATGGAGAGTTAGATGGACAATTGGATGGATGGACAGTTAGATAAAGCGACTATTAGCTCACTGGGTATACAAGATCCACTGCTCCCCCTAGTGCCCATTATATAGTATAGCCCATCCTTCCCCGCCGCCACCCTCTGCTGCCCCTAGTGCCCACTATACAGTATAGGAGCCTGTAGCAGGGTGGACCACCGCTCCTGCCTGGGAGGGCTTGAAAGCTGCAGCTCTAAAAGCTGGGCTGATTGGGGAAGCAGCCACAGCTAGGCCATGCCCTAATCAGGCCACAGCTGGCCTGTATAAAAAGGCCAGGGACGCCAGGAACAGTCTACCTCTGCCTGTAGAGGGAGAAGGGCCTGGCTGCAGGGAGCCAGAGAACCTGAGTGGAGCAGGGCTGGGGAAAGGCAGAGGAGCTGGGGAGGCTCCAGCCTGGAAAGGCCCAGGCTGCGGACTAGCACAAGGCCAATAGGCACTGTGGGTTGCAGAGGGCAGCCCAGAGGTAGGCAAAGGCAGCAGGTCCAAACCCAGTCTTGCCAGTGATGAATAGGCTGATACTGCAGTCTGCCCCAGGGTGTGGGGCTAGACGATGACTAGCAGTAGCCATATACTGAGGCGAGGTGGGGATAATGGGTTGGGGTTCCCCTGGGAGGGGGAGACTCTGAGAGAAAGGGGTTACTGCCAGGGGGCAGCACCCCAGGTAAAAGGAGCACTTGGTCCAGGCAGGGACATGGGGGCCAACAGCAAGCACTAAGGTGGATCACCGGCCTGCAGGGGGTACTCTGAGCTGGAAATCAAGCTAATTCCCTGAGAGACCAGCAGGAGGTGCTGCAGGGGTGAGTCTGCATGGCTACATTGCCCCATCCCCACCCCTCACCCTTCAGAGGTGGGGAGGCAGCAGGACACAACACATCTGAAAATAGCAGTGTAGACAGCACTCCTTGGGTGAATAGAGATGTATGGGGTCCGAACTTGAGAACACACAAACAGGCTTAAGGGGTGTCTTCACTCCATTAAGCTGTGCCTCACCATCTACACTGTGATTTATTCCCATGCTAGAAGGCTGCCCATGTCTGTACTCTACATGCCACCAAAAGAAGCATGCAGTGTGGACAAACTTTGAGGTAAAGAGAAAGTTTACTTGGTGTGCACTCAGTCCTTACTTGTTATTTATTTTCTTCTCATTCATTATTTACTTAGTGCTCACTTCAGCTGGTATATTCAAAGGAGCCTATAGGAGTTAGGTGCTCAAGTCCCACTGAAAATCTAACTCCTTTAGTCCCCTTTAAAAATCCCAGTTTACTGGGGCAATATTGTTACTTGGGCCATGATAGCCCTTTGACTTCAGTGCAAACTCCTGAGATTCTTACTTAGTTCTTACTGAGCCAAAGTCCAGTCAAGTTTCTGCTAGTGTCTATGCTCTTCATTTTGGGTGGATGCAGGGAAGGCGTCTATTGTCTGATCTCTCATTTCTCATGAGCCCCTAGTACATTGATTCTCATTCTCATCATATTGTCACTGGCGTAAATCACAAGCTACTGTGCTGAAACCAATAGGCATGATTCTCCTTTCCATGTAAATGAGGGGTAGCTCTTCTGAAGGGAATGGAGTTATGTTGGTTTAAATTTGGAAGATTTCCAGTGGAGTTTCCACAACCTAATCATGAGTAATCTACTTACTTATTTGGTTCTATATGAGAGAAGAACCCAACCTACTATTAAAAAATCAAATGCAACTTAATTTTGATTTTTTTAGTTTGTGACTTTAAATGAGTCAAAGGGAGATAAGTGCTCAACTCCCATTGGCTTAGTCCCCTTTGAAACTCCCAGCCTCAGTTTATATAGCACTGCAATCACTAAACTAGATGAGCTTCCTAGAAGAGCTGCCCAAATGCTAAATCAGGTGGGTAGATTGATTTATTGGGCAAGCAGTGGGAGTCCTCTGTATTGACAATGGTGCAAATCATAGCCAAATCTTGCTCCACTGTACATCCGAGGTCAAAAATTCTCATTCAAAAATATAATATAGAGTCCTCAGCTGGTTTATACATCATAGCACCACTGAGAATGCTGGGCCAATTTCTCTTTAGGCACAAATTGGCACCAATCCAAGAAGCTGTCCACCTATTTACCCCAGTTGAGGATATAGTCTATCATGGTAGAATCTGGTAAAATAACAATAACTTTTTAGTTTCCCTAAATAGTCAAGATCTGAAGATGGAGGATCCTTTATTCATTGGAGATGACTTCTTTTTCCAAGACCTAAGCATGAGGCAGCAAAGAATGCCCATCAGTGTAGGTGGGATAATATTAAAATTGCTGGTCTGCCATATCTTGCGACTGGATGACAGACAATGGATCATTTGATAACTGCCCTGTTCTGTTCATTCCCTCTGAAGTATCCTGCATTGTCCACTGCATACTGAGCTAGATAGACCATTGGTCTGACCAAGTATGGCTGTTCTTATGTTGTTCCAGTCTTAGTGTAAAACAAGAGTTATTCCTTGAAGTTCAATCTATTAAGTTACCAAAGAGCTTAAGAGGTGGCTTGAACATGGCCTTTAAAGATCAGATTTTTATAGGGATTTAAGTGCCTAAAGATGCAGATAGACATGTAGTGTAGCTTTAAAAATCACCTCAGTGCCATTGACTTAAATGGGAGATGAACACCTAATTTATCCTGCAGCAAAAAAACTTCAGGACCAGACTTCAAAGAGAAACTGCTGAGCTTCAGTTCATCTGCAAATTTGATACAATCAGCTCAGGATTAAACAAAGACTGTGAATGGCTTGCCAACTACAGAACCAGTTTCTCCTCCCTTGGTTTTCACTCAACTGCTAGAACAGGGCCTTATCCTCCCTGATTGAACTAACCTCGTTATCTCTAGCTTGCTTCTTACTTGCATATATAAACCTGCCCCTGGAAATTTCCACTACTTGCATCCGAAGAAGTGGGTATTCACCCACGAAAGCTCATGCTGCAAAACATCAGTTAGTCTATAAGGTGCCACAGGATTCTTTGCTGCTTTACAGATCCAGACTAACACGGCTACCCCTCTGATACTAATTTATCTAGACACTTTTGAGAATCCCAATAGGTGCCTAACTGCATTTTTAGATGCCTAAATACCTTTTACAATCTGGCCCTAAGTACCCGCAAAAGGAGAAGATTCCGGATAGTCGAGGTGTCCTTAATCTAGCAGATAAAAGCAGAATGAGATCCAATTCAGTCTGGAAATAAGAAACAACTTTTTCACCATCGGGGTAACTAACCATTAGAACCGCTTGTCAAGGATGTGGATGTTTCCTTCAAAAGAGATGCTGTAGCTCAGACACAAATTATGGGTTTGCTGAGGGAAACATTGGGTGAAATTCCCTGGTTGGAGTTATACAGAAAGTCAGAAGAGATGATCATTATGGTGCCTTCTGGTTTAAAATCTGTGAATCACTGATGTCAGTGAGCCTGATTCTCCCCTCACTCACCCCAGTGTAAACCAGGAGTAACTCCACTGGAGTGAGTGAAGCTGAGTCCCCTCTCAAACACCTGGTGTAAATCTTCCCCTTTCTGTGCCTCGGTTTCCCACCTGTAAAAGGAGGATAATGATCCTGGCCTTCTTGGTAAAGTGCTTTGAGATCTACTGATTTAAAGTGCATAGTCAACCTGTGGAACTCCTTGCCTGAGGAGGTTATGAAGGCTAGGGTTATAACAGAGTTTAAAAGAGAACTAGATAAATTCATGGAGGTTAAGTCCATTAATGGCTATTAGCCAGGATGGGTAAGGAATGGTGGCCCTAGCCTCTGTTTGTCAAAGGGTGGAGATGGATGGCAGGAGAGAGATTACTTGATCATTATCTGTTCTGTTCACTCCCTCTGGGGCACCAGGCATTGGCCACTGTCAGCAGACAGGATACTGGGCAGGGTGGACCTTTGGCCTGATCCAGTATGGCCATTCTTATGTTCTTAAAGAACCGCATAAGAGCTAAGTATTATTGTTATTCTTTGGCTAGCAGAAGAATATGTCTCATTGTGCTCTGTTGTTCAGCCAACTCTTTTTGAGACAAGATCCAAGAATAACGGATGGAGATATGACACAAGGCACGAGCATGTGAAAGTTGTTCAGAATTCAGAGCAGAGCAACTCTATGAAGGTAGGTGTACGACTTTACAAAACCCACATGGGGTTGTAGGAATTTGAGGACTGGACCTTGAGTTATTTATTTAATGACCCCACATGCAATGCACTAAAAGTTTCTGAGAAAGTCTGTCGATTTCTCTGAAGATCATGTCCCAGGGCTGCCCCTGAACAGATGAAATAAGCCTCCCTGAGGCAAACACATTTATTTTGCCCGAGCAGAGCAATTAAGAAGACAGTGACATACAAGATATAGATCATTTATTTTCAATTATAAGTATATAAGGAGATATGCAAACAATCTCCTAAGGAAAGTTGATGGTTGACTCCATTAGGGCAGGCTGAGAGCTAGAACCTTTTGACAAGTTTCCAAGAGTGTGTGTTAAAGAAACAGCATTATTGTCTGCTTTTTTAAAAGAAAAATATTAACTGTATTGGTTTTCTCTCCATGTTCAGAGATCAGTTTCTTCTACATCTGATGTGATACCATTTTTTTCCCCAATTCTGGATACATTCACAGATCCAACACAGTGAGTATGTTTTGAAAATTATTTGAATATCTTACCAATATACATAGGATTTTCACATGTTTAATTGAAATCAGAAGGTTTTCTTCTAGATTT
The DNA here is from genome assembly GCF_020497125.1 of Mauremys mutica. Lineage (NCBI taxonomy): Eukaryota > Metazoa > Chordata > Testudines > Geoemydidae > Mauremys > Mauremys mutica. The sequence continues at coordinate 37,533,005 of NC_059083.1, forward strand.
ATTCCTAACATTCAAATTAATGCTAGTTTAGATTCCTTAAGCAGAACAAATTTTGCATTCTGAATTTCTTTTCATTGTTTGTGCCAGGTTTTTTTTAAGCTAAGATTTTCACCACAGTCTAAAGGAGTTAAAGGAACAAATCCCACTGAAATGCAATGTATGTGGATGCCTAATTTCCTCAAGCGTCTTTGAGAATGCCATTCTGTGCTTCTGCATTGTGCTCACACTACAGTATAAAAACAGGTTAGACAATTTCTCTTGTGTTTCTAGTCAGTTTTGGATCAGTTTCACCTTCTTGCTGTCTTGCAGAATAATTGTAGTTTTGCAAATAATGCAGACTCTACACTTTCCAAAATAAAACAATCTTCCCCTGTAATTAATCCAAATCAGATCTGATGTTTTGAGAGAGAAAAAATAAGTTATTGACAATAAGAAATAAAAGAGAGAATGAAAAAGCTCTGTAGTCAGCACATTTCAGAAAGAAGGACATGGAGTGCATTCCATCTTTTGTACAATCAACATAATTATTTACTAACTTCACCTCTGTTACACTTGTGAAAACATACTAAAGACAGTGCAGTTTGCAGGCGGGCCCATTAAACTGAATAAAATGAGGTCACACTTTGTATTGGGGCACTATTTATAAATGCTTTCCAAATAGGGTTGGACAGCTTAGATTTTTATCGGGAAATGTCAATAAATCCTATTTCACCATACACACCCAAACCGATGAAAAAATATTTTCATTGGTAATAATCAAAATTGATAGGTAGGCAGAGTAAGGCAAATGCTGCTTGAGAACTTATTAGGGTTTGATTAAAAGCCATTTACTTTGTGTATTTTGACACATGATTTTGACAGTTTGTGTTTTAACAGTTATAAAGCTTTAAATGTTTGAATCTCAGCATGTATGGTCATTGAATAATTATTGCCTGACAATCCCCCATTGTCTGCCCCTGCCATAATTTCCCACACTGTGGATATTTAATTGATAAAAATAAAATAAAAATGTTTAAAACCCATAATTTTGCACAACTGTGCAAAAATACAAAAACAAGGCTTAAAAATAAACATTGATATTATCTGTTGAAATTATTTAAAAATTATTTTTTCCAAGCCTTCTTATAAGCAATTAAAAATTACAAGTATGTTAGAAACATGAGCAATATATGTGCATCAATAGAAAGCTTTACAAATGATTATGTCAGGGTTATAAGCAACATATTTTGACAGCTGGAAACAATACAAATTGCTGAAGCATTTATTAAAGCATCAATTATTTATTAATTGAACCTTATTATAAAGTATGACCAAAATGAGAGGTGAATGGAGTCTGGAAGTCTATGGTACCATCATGATTACCAATGGTTCAGAGGAGGTATAAGTCAAATATGATGGTATCACCATCATCATCAACAGCGACAACAGTGGACTGTCCTATTATTGCTAGAGTCAGGGGCCCAGTTGCCCACTAGAGATCAGGCCCTTCCTTGAAAATATAAGCCAGGACTCTTGGGTGCTGTTTCAGGCTCAGGGTGAGGAGTGTGTTCTAGTAGCTCAGAAAAAGGAACTGGGAATTTGGATGCCCGGGTTCTGTTTCCAGCTCATTAATGGGTGCCCATCTCTGTCTAATGCCGTGAGCCGACAACATGCTGAGGGTTCCCAGCACTCATTGAGAGTTAAATGTTCACTACACCATACAAATTGTGTTCAGAATCCTGATATCTATGTGACTGCTCAGTTTGTTGTCTGTCAACAATGTCCTGCATCTAACAAAATCACCTGTGTATTTTTTTGTCTTCCCTTTATGGTTTCACGTGTTTTGGCAGGTAGACCACCTGGCCCCAATGGTGAAGGGAAATCAAACCAATGTGAAGGAATTTATTCTGCTTGGGTTCCCTGGCTCTCGTTATTTGCAGATCTCACTCTTCATGCTATTCTTGTTCATGTACCTCCTGACACTCACAGGAAACATCACCATCATATCCTTAGTGGGGACCCACCGTCGCCTCCACACCCCTATGTACTACTTCCTCTGCAATCTTTCCTTCTTGGAGATCTGGCTCACCACAGCTACCATCCCCAAGACTCTTACCAATCTCGTGTCCCAAAGCAAAATCATCTCCTTCCTCAGCTGCCTCCTGCAGATGTACTTTGTTTTCTCCCTAGGCTGCACTGAATTTCTACTCCTGGCTGTCATGGCCTATGATCGCTATTTGGCCATATGCCACCCATTGCGCTATAGCTCCATCATGAACAGCACATTGTTCATTCAGTTGGCCATTGGCTCCTGGGTAGGTGGCTTCCTGACTATTTCTGCGCCAGCATTTCTGATCACCAGGTTGTCCTTCTGTGGCCCTATGGTCATCAACCATTTCTTCTGTGACATAGATTCTTGGATAGATCTCTCCTGCACAGACACGCACCTTTTTGAGATGGTGTACATTTCTATCTGCTTTATTGTCATCCTGGGCTCCTGTGCAGTCACCCTGTTCTCCTACATTTACATCATCTCCACCATAGTGAGAATTCCATCTGCCCAAGGCCAGAAAAAGGCCTTTTCCACTTGCTCTGCCCATCTCACCGTTGTGGTTATATTGTATGGCTGTGCCATCTTCCTGTACGTTGCGCCTTCTAAACAGAACTCACTGGACATGAACAAAATTGTCTCTGTCTTCAATACTATTGTGACACCATTGCTTAACCCTTTCATTTACACTCTAAGGAATAAAGAAGTCAAGGAAATCTTGAGAAAGGCTTTCAGTAAGACATGATGTTATTGTCCAATGGCCTGGATATCATTGATTTAGGTAGGCAGCAAGGGGAAATCAAGTAAACCATCAAAACTTATGAATATTAAATAAATCATTTATGGTAGCTAAATAAAATCAAATAATAATAATAATAATGCAGAATTTGGCCAAGAATTTGGAAACTATAATACTGGGACTGAGTCTCATTTACAATAAGGCAACTTTTAATTCTTTTGGCAGTGTAAATGGGCCTTAAAATGGGTGTGACTGTAATTTACAAGGTCTGAAAGACCGCTTTATACTGCTGGAATGATGGAAAGGGGTCTTCTTTTCAATGAGGATCAGGTCCTCATTCTATGTGTATGGAAACTAGCCTGATATGATATATTTCTCCATTTTACCCAGATACTTGCTTCTGACATTTATCACTCGAGCACTTTTGATGGAGTTCCACAAGCATTGTGATCACTTTGCTTACAATCCAGAAAATGTTAATAAGACTCTCTGAAAATTTGGAGAAGACTTGGATGTTACTGGAAAGCTATGATAACACTTTGTCACATCTGTCAACACGATGATGCAAATTGGACAGCTTCTTACAATCTTTCACATGATTTGACATCTTTCTAGCTCTATTACAACATTTTGACAAGGATCTATGGTGCAGAAGCCAAAGGTATTTAGGTGCTAAAATCAGGCTGGGACTTTCCAGGGAGTTTAAAGGAATTAGGCACCAAGACCTCATTCAGTTTTGATGGGATTTGTGGGCCTAACTCTCTTAGGCACCTTTAAAAATTGTAACCTAAACAACAATAAAATATAATCATGGGTCTATGTGTGGGTATTTTGACATGTAATGTTGACAATTTGTGTTATAATAGCTTATAAAACTTTTTGAATCTGAATGTCTATTGCCATTAAATAATTGCCTGGCCACTCCTCCCACCCCCACCCCCTATAATTTCTCGCAACTGTGAAAATTTAAATGGATCAAAATTTAAAAAATGCTTAAAAGTAAACAGTGATATTAACCATCGATTTCTGCCAAGCCAATGTATATAACTTTATCCACTCATGGTAAAATTTAAGTCTGTGGTGCTTCTCATGTGAGTTAGATCATTACAGTCTGGCCTAGTGAACTCCAGAGATTTTCCGCTTTATCCTATAATGTTTTTATACTGTGGATTTCATGTTGTCTTAATTAGATTGTAAACTCTTTGGAGTAGGGACCATTGTTTGGTTAATCACCTAGCATAATGGGGTCCTGGTCCACGAATGCATGACTGGGGCTCCCCAGCAAAGTTGGGTTGCTGGAATTTTCAGAGGCATCCAATTCCCATTGAAAATCACCATCCAATTAGTCAGCCCCTCTGGAAATCCCTTTTGAGAAGTTGAATAAACCTTTTCCCATCTGAAGGATGATCCTTCACTGGTGTGAATGGTTACTGGCATAGGAGGTTCAAAGATATATTGGGTCCTGCCCTAGTCTCATCCCACACCAAACTGGTGAACAGGTGTGAATAGGGAACAAGGAGTCAGGCGGTGGGCCTATAGTGGTTGTGCCCATGGTTGGGACTTCTGACATCCAACCCTCAGTGCACAAATTGAGTACACAGGAAACAATCCCTACGTAATGTGGTACTCCTGCTCCATTGAAGGAATAAATGAAGATTCTCTCCTCAGGTCAATGAATGGAGGGCTATGTTTCCAAGGCATTTAGGTGCCTAAAGTTGTGCATGGACACTTAGACACCTAACTCCCATTGCAATCAATGAGAGTTAGGTGTCTAAATGCCTTTGAGTATAGCTGCCCCTTCCCCACCCCTCACTTTCTGCTGCCCCTAGTGCTCATTATACAGTATAGCCGCCCCTTCCCCAACTCCACCCTCTGCTGCCCCTAGTGCCCATTATACAGTATAGATTCCTTTTCCTCACCCCTCACCCTTCAGCGGTGGGGAGACAGCAGGACACTACACATCTGAAAATAGCAGTGTAGACAGCACTGCTTGGGCGAATAGAGAGACGTGTGGAGTCTGTACTTGAGAACACACAAACAGGCTTCAGGGGTATCTTTACCCGTGCCTTACCATTTACACTGTGATTTATTCCCATGCTAGAGGGCTGGCCATGTCTGTACTCTACATGCCGCCAAAAGAAGCATGCAGTGTGGACAAACCTTGAGGTAAAGAGAAAGTTTACATGGTGTGTACTCAGGCCTTATTCGGTATTTACTTTCTTCTCATTCATTATTTACTCAGTGCTCACTTAGGCTGGTATTTTCAAAGGAGCCTATAGGAGTTAGGTGCTCAAGTCACACTGAAAAAGTAACTCCCTTAGGCCACTTTGAAAATCCCAGCTTACTGGTACTTGGGCCATGATTGCACTGAAGTCAATGGGTAACTCCAGAGATTCTTACTCAGTTCTTACTAAGCCAAACTCCAGTTAAGTTTCTGCTAGTGTCTATGCTCTTCATTTTGGGTGGATGCAGGGAAGGCCTCAATTATCTGATCTGTCATTTCTCACGACTCCCTAGTATGTTGGGTCTGATTCTCATCCCATTGTCACTGGCCTAAATCACAAGGTACTGCGCTGAAACCAATAGACATGATTCTCCTTTCCATGTAGAGGATGGGTAGCTCTTCTGAAGGGAATGGAGTTATGTTGGTTTAAATTTGGAAGAATTCCACTGGAATTTCAACAACCTAATCAGGAGTAATCTGCTTACTTATTTGGTTTTATGTGAGAGGAGAACCCAACCCACTATTAATAAATCAAATGCAATTTAATTTTGATTTTTTTTAGGTTGCGACTTTAAATGAGTCAAAGGGAGATAAGTGCTCAACTCCCATTGGATTAGTCCCCTTTGAAACTGCTGGTCTGTCAGATCCTGACACTGGATGAAAGAAAATGTATCATTTGATAACTTCCCTGTTCTGTTCATTCCCTCTGAGGTATCCCACACTGGCCACTGTCTGAAGACAGGATACTGGGCTACAAGGACCATTGTTCTGACCCAGTATGGCCGTTCTTCTGTTCTTACGGTCTTAATGTAAAACAAGAGTTTTTCCTTGAAGTTGAATCTATTAAGCTATTAAGTTATTAAGTTACCTAAGAGGTTAAGAGATGGCTTGAACATGGTCTATAAAGGTTGGATTTTTATAGGGACTTAGGTGCCTAAAGATGCAGGTAGACATGTAGTGTAGATTTAAAAATTACCTCACTGCCATTGACTTCAATGGAAGTTAAGCACCTAATTTGTCTAGTCACCTTTGAGAATCCCACTAGGTGCCTAACTGATCATAATGGCGCCTTCTGGCTTTAAAATCTATGAATCGCTGAAGTCAGTGAGCCTGATTCTCCCCTCACTCACCCCAGTGTAAACCAGGAGTAACTCCACTGGAGTGAGTGGGCTGAGTCCCCTCTCAAACACCTGGTGTAAATCATAGAATCATAGAATCTCAGGGTTGGAAGGGACCTCAGGAGGTCATCTAGTCCAAACCCCTGCTCAAAGCAGGACCAAACCCAACTAAATCATCCCAGCCAGGGCTTTGTCAAGCCTGACCTTAAAAACCTCTAAGGAAGGAGATTCCACCACCTCCCTAGGTAACCCATTCCAGTTCTTCACCACCCTACTAGTGAAAAAGTTTTTCCTAATATCCAACCTAAACCTCCCCCTCTGCAACTTGAGACCATTACTCCTTGTTCTGTCATCTTCTACCATAGAGAATAGTCTAGATCCATCCTCTTTGGAACCCCCTTTCAGGTAGTTGAAAGCTGCTATCAAATCCCCCCTCATTCTTCTCTTCTGCAGGCTAAACAATCCCAGTTCCCTCAGCCTCTCCTCATAAGTCATGTGTTCCAGACCCCTAATCATTTTTGTTGCCCTCCGCTGCACTCTCTCCAATTTATCCACATCCTTCTTGTAGTGTGGGGCCCAAAACTGGACACAGTACTCCAGATGAGGCCTCACCAGTGCTGAATAGAGGGGAATGATCACTTCCCTCGATCTGATGGAAATGCCCCTACTTATACAACCCAAAATGCCATTAGCCTTCTTGGCAACAAGGGCACACTGTTGACTCATATTCAGCTTTTCATCCACCGTAACCCCTAGGTCCTTTTCTGCAGAACTGCTGCCCAGCCATTCGGTCCCTAGTCTGTAGCAGTGCATGGGATTCTTCCGTCCTAAGTGCAGGACTCTGCACTTGTCCTTGTTGAACCTCATCATATTTCTTTTGGCCCAATCCTCTAATTTGTCTAGGTCCCTCTGTATCCTATCCCTACCCTCCAGCGTATCAACCACTCCTTCCAGTTTAGTGTCATCTGCAAACTTGCTAAGGGTGCAGTCCACACCATCGTCCCGATCGTTAATGAAGATATTGAATAAAACCTGCCCCAGCACCAACCCTTGGAGCACCCCACTTGATACCGGCTGCCAACTAGACATGGAACCATTGATCACTACCCGTTGAGCCCGACCATCTAGCCAGTTTTCTATCCACCTTACCGTCCATTCATCCAGCCCAGACTTCTTTAACTTGCTGGCAAGAATACTGTGGGAGACTGTATCAAAAGCTTTGCTAAAGTCCAGAAATAGCACATCCACTGCTTTCCCCTCATCCACAGAGCCAGTTATCTCATCATAGAAGGCAATTAGGTTAGTCAGGCATGACTTGCCCTTGGTGAATCCATGCTGACTGTTCCTGATCACTTTCCCCTCCTTTAAGTGGTTCAGGATTGATTCCTTGAGGACCTGTTCCATGATTTTTCCAGGGACTGAGGTGAGACTGACTGGCCTGTAGTTCCCTGGATCTTCCTTCTTCCCTTTTTTAAAGATGGGCACTACATTAGCCTTTTTCCAGTCATCCGGGACCTTCCCCGATCGCCATGATTTTTCTTCCCCTTTCTGCACCTCAGTTTCACATCTGTAAAAGGGGGATAATGATCCTGGCCTCCTTGGTAAAGTGCTTTACGATCTACTGATTTAAAGCACCACATAAGAGTGAAGTATTGTTGTTATTCTTTGGCCAGCAAAGGAATATGTCTCATTGTGCTCTGTTGTTCAGCCAACTCTTTTTGGGACAAGATCCAAGAATAATGGATGGAGGTTTATCACAAGGAATGAGCATGTGAAATTTGTTCAGAATCCAGTGAAGAGAAAATCTATGAAGGCAGATGTATGAGTTCACAAAACCCACATGGGGATGTAGGAATCTGAGGACTGGCCCTTGAATTATTTATTTAATGACCCCACAAGCAATGCACTTTAAGTTCCTGAGAAAGTCTGTGGAGTTCTCTGAAGAACATGCCCCAAGGCTGCCTCTTAGCAGATGAAATAAGCCTCCTTGAAGCAAACACTTTTATTTTGCCCGAACAGAGCAATTAAGAAGACAGTAGCGGATACGATATAGATTGTTTATTTTCAGTTATAGGTATATAAAGAGATATGCAAATGATTTATTAAGGGTAGTTGATGGTTGATTCCATTAGGGCAGGCTGAGAGCTAGAGCCTTTTGACAAGTTTCAAAGACTGTGTGTTAGAGAAACAGCATTATTTTCTGCTTTTTTTAAAAATAATAACGGTATTGGTTTTCTCTCCATGTTCAGAGATCAGTTTCCTCTACATCTGATGTGATATCATTCCCCTCCCCGCTCCCCCCAGTTCTGGATACATCCAGAGATCTAACACAGTGAGTATGTTTTGAATATTTTCCCAGAATATGTAGGATTTACACAAGTTTAAGTGAAATCAGAATGTTTTCTTGTTATTATTTTTCCTAACATTTAAATTAATACTAGTTTAGATTCCTTGAACAGAACACATTTTGCATTCTGATTTTCTTTTCATTGTTTGTGCTGGGGTTTTTTAAGCTAGGATTTTCATTGGAGTCTAAAGGAGTTAGATGAACAAATCCCACTGAAATGCAATATATGTGGGTGACCAGTTCCCTCAGGGTTCTTTGAGAATGCCAGCTTGTGCTTCTGCATTGTGCTTACACTACAGTAAAAAAAGCAGGTTAGACAATTTCTCTTGTGTTTATAGTCAGTTTCAGATCACTTTCACCTACTTGCTGTCTTGCAGAATAATTGTAGTTTTGTAAATAATGCAGAGTCTACATTTTCCAAAATAAAACAATCTTCTCCCCTATTTACTACAAATCACATCTGATGTCTTTAGAGAGAAAAAATAAGTTTTTGCCAAGAAGAAAAGAAAAGAAAGAATGAAAAACTTCTGTAGTCAGCACATTTCAGAAATAAGGACATGGAGTCCATTCCATCTTGTGTACCATCAACATAATTCTTTACTAAGTTCATCTCAGTTACCCTTGTGAAAACATACTAAAGACAGTGCAGTTTTCAGAGGGGCTCATTAAACTGAAGAAAATGGGATCACACTTTGTATTAGGGCACTATTTATGAAAGCTTTCTAAATAGGCTTGGACGGCTTAGATTTTTATCAAGTAGGCAAAGTAAGGCAAATAATACTTGACAACTTCTCATCATGTATGGTAATTGAATAATTATTGCCTGATGGTGCCCCACCGTCCCACCCCATTGTCTGGCCCTGCCATAAGTTCTCAAACTGTAGAAATTTAGTTGATAAAATAAAATCAAAATGTTTAAATACTTCCGCACAGTTGTGCAAAAATTCAAAAAGAAGACAAAAGTAAGCATTATTATCCATTGAAATTATTTAAAAAATGAATATTTCCAAGCCTTCTTATAAGCAATTAATAGATTACAAGTACATTAGAGACATGAGCAGTATATGCTCCAGATCATTATAAGCGCATCATTAGAAAGCTTTACAAATGATAATCAGTCAGGGTTGTAAGCAACATATTTTGAGAAGTGGAAAAGACGGTTACTCACCATAGTAACTGTTGTTCTTCGAGATGTGTTGCTCCTATCCATTCCAGTTAGGTGTGCGCGCTGCGCGTGCACGGCTCTCCGGAACTTTTTTACCCTAGCAACTCCGGCGGGCCGGCTGGGCGCCCCCTGGAGTGGCGCCGCTATGGCGCTGAATATATACCCCAGCCGGCCCGTCCGCTCCTCAGTTCCTTCTTGCCAGCTACTCCGACAGTGGGGAAGGAGGGCGGGTCTGGAATGGATAGGAGCAACACATCTCGAAGAACAACAGTTACTATGGTGAGTAACCATCTTTTCTTCTTCGAGTGATTGCTCCTATGCATTCCAGTTAGGTGATTCCCAAGCCTTACCTAGGCGGTGGGGTCGGAGTGAGACGTGGCGGAGTGTAATACCGCGGAGCCGAAGGCTGCGTCGTCTCGAGACTGTTGCACCAACGCGTAGTGGGAGGCGAAGGTATGGACCGAAGACCAGGTGGCCGCTCGACAGATGTCCTGGATGGGATACCAGAGGTAGTTCAGGATGGTAGGGACAGGGACTACGAAGGGATTGAGGCCTCGCTGGTCACACCAGAGCGCGAACCGCTTCCATTTCGCCAGATAGGTGGAGCGAGTGGAAGGCTTTCTGCTCTCTAGTAGGACTTGTTGAACTGCCGCGGAACAGTCCCTCTCTGCGTGGGTCAACCACTCAGGTACCAAGCTGTAAGATGGAGGGACTGTAGGTTCGGATGGCGGAGTCTGCCGAAGTCCTGAGTAATGAGGTCCGGCCACAACGGAAGGGGGATGGGATCCCGAACGGAGAGCTCGAGCAGCAGGGAGTACCAATGTTGCCTCGGCCAGGCCGGAGCTACGAGAATGACGGTGGCTCTGTCCCTCCGAAGCTTCTGTAACACTCAATGGACGAGCGGGAATGGAGGGAAGGCATAGAGGAGGTGATCCTTCCAGGAATACAGGAAGGCGTCCGACAGGGATCCCGGCGCGTGACCCCGGAACGAGCAGAACAGGTGGCACTTCCTGTTCGCCTTGGATGCGAATAGGTCTACTTGGGGAAACCCCCACCTGTGGAAGATTGTGTGCATGACGTCGGGACGGAGAGACCACTCGTGGGAGAAGAAAGACCTGCTGAGATGGTCGGCCAGCGTGTTCTGTACTCCCGGAAGAAAGGACGCTTCTAGGTGAATGGAGTGGGTCACGCAGAAGTCCCACAGGAGCATCGCCTCCTTGCAGAGGAGGGAAGAGCGGGCTCCGCCCTGCTTGTTCACGTAGAACATTGCTGATGTATTGTCCGTGAACACTGTCACACAGCGGCCTTGCAGGTGGGTGCAGAAGGTGCGACAGGCCAGACGGATCGCTCGCAGCTCGCGGACATTGATGTGCAGAGCGAGCTCCTGGGGCGACCACAGGCCTTGGGTGTGAAGATCGCCCAGGTGAGCTCCCCAACCGAGCGCTGAGGCATCCGTGGTCAGAGTGGCGGACGGGCGAGGAGGATGGAACGGGACTCCCGCACAGACACTCTCCGGGTCTAGCCACCAGTTGAGGGACTCGAGGGTTGGCCTGGAGACTGTGACCACCATATTGATGGGATCTCGATGCGGCCGGTACACCGACGCGAGCCAAGTCTGGAATGGGCGGAGGTGAAGCCGTGCGTACGCGGTGACGTACGTGCATGATGCCATGTGGCCCAGGAGGCGGAGGCAGGAGCGCACCGTCGTGGTTGGGAAGGAGACGAGATCCCGGATGAGGGAGACCATCGTCTGATGTCGAGATCGTGGTAGGCAAGCCTGGGCCAACGAGGAGTCGAGGACTGCTCCAATGAACTCCACCCGCTGCGATGGGATCAAGGTGGACTTCTCGGTGTTGATGAGAAGACCGAGCCGTCGGAAGAGGGACAGTATGTCTGTTAACTGGCCCATCACCAGCTGTCGAGACTGTCCGCGAACCAGCCAGTCGTCGAGATACGGGTAGACATGTATCCGACGACGGCGGAGGGCTGCGGCAACCACCGCCATGCATTTGGTAAATACCCTCGGTGCAGTGGAGAGCCCGAACGGCAACACGGCGAACTGGTAGTGGGCGTTGTTGACCACAAACCGGAGGTAACGTCGATGGGGAGGATAGATCGCGACGTGGAAGTAGGCATCCTTCATGTCGAGGGCGGCAAACCAGTCTCCCGGATCCAGAGAGGGAATGATGGTCCCCAAGGTGACCATGCGAAACTTGGGCTTGAGCAGGTACTTGTTCAGCTCGCGAAGGTCCAGGATAGGACGTAGCCCCCCTTTCGCTTTGGGGATGAGAAAATAACGGGAGTAGAATCCCCTGCCCCGCCTGTCTTGAGGCACTGCTTCTATGGCACCCACGCTCAACAGAGTCTGAACCTCTTGTAAGAGGACTTGCTCGTGAGAGGGGTCCCTGAAGAGGGACAGGGAGGGTGGGTGGGAAGGCGGGGGCAAAACAAACTGAAGGCGGTATCCCGACTGGACTGTTTGAAGCACCCAGTTGTCCATTGTTAATTGGGACCACGCCGAAAAGAAATGGGAAAGGCGGTTGTAAAATAAAGAGGAAGGATCCGGTAGGGAGAGTGATGGGCCATCCTCGAGCGTCCCATCAAAAGGCCTGCTTGGCCCCCTGAGGGGCCTTGGAAGAGGCCTGGCCCTGGCTACGCCTATTGCCGGAAGGACGACGGCGGTTTGTAGTCGGTCGCCGGCTATTATACGGGCGGTAGCGTTGTTGGTTGAAGGACCGGGGGGGGTTGCTGCCGGAACGACCTGCGCTGTGTTGCCGGCGTGTGCATCCCTAGGGTGCGGATGGCAATGCGGCCGTCTTTCAGGGTCTGGATCCGGCAATCAGTCTTCTCGGAGAAGAGACCCTGCGTGTCAAATGGCAGGTCCTGCAGTGTATATTGCACCTCCGGCGGCAGGGTGGAGGACTGCAGTCAGGCGATGCACCGCATCGTCACGCCGGAGGCTAAGGTCCGAGCTCCGGAGTCCGCAGCGTTGAGGGCGGCCGTGATGGAGGACCTAGATGATCTCCTTCCCTCATCCAACATCGCCGCAAACTCCTGGCGGGAGGCTGTTGGCAGGAGCTCTGTAAATTTCGCCAGGGACGCCATGATGTCGAAGACGTACCTGGCGAGGAGGACCATCTGGTTGGTGATGCGCATTTGCAGTCCGCCAGCGGAATAGACCTTGCGGCCTAACAGGTCCATACATCGCGCGTCCTTTGACTTGGGCGCAGGGGCAGGTTGACCGTGCCTCTCCCTGTCGTTGACCGACTGCACGACCAACGAGTCCGGGGTCGGGTGAGTATATAGATACTCGTAGCCCGTGGGAGGGACAGAGTATTTGCGCTCAACCCCACGGGCCGTAGGAGGGATGGATGCAGGCGTCTGCCAGAGTGTGGTGGCATTCTTTTGAATCGTCCGCACGAATGGCAATGCCACGTGCACTGGAGCCTCTGCCCCAACGACATTCGTTATGGGGTCCTCGTCCTCCTGGACCTCCGCCACCGGGAGAGCCATAGCCGTCGCCACGCGGCGAAGTAGGTCCTGGTGTGCCTTCAAGTCTATCGGCGGAGGCTCCTTGGTCGACGCTCCAGCCACCGCTTCGTCAGGTGAGGACGAGGAGGATAAGCCCTGGACGACCGCCTCCGACGATGGATCTGCTGACTGCTCGTCAGGAGGGTCGGGCTGCGTGTGCCCCTGGGGTTCAGGCGGTATGGAACCCGCGCCTGGTGGCGAAGGGGCCGGTCGGCTGACGGTCGCCTCTGGTACCCTGCGCTCGGACGCCGGGGCTCTCGGGGGGAATGGCACCCCCTGAGTCTCATACTGGGCCCAGGGAACCCAGAAGCCCCACGGCTGTGCCCCCTGAGGATGGCCCTGTGGGGTAGGTGGCAGGTGGCCGTAGCCGTCTGTCCCGGAAGCGACCGACGCGGGGTGGGATGGCCATGGAGGTGCCGAGGCGCTGACGGAGTGCGCCGCCGAATAAGGCAGTCTGTCCCCGGATGGTAGCGAGGATCGGTGCTGGTCCGCTCGGTACCGGCGGGTCTTCGGAGCCGCCGTCTGAGGCTGTGGGGCCGCGGTGCCGGAGCGGCTTGATGCCGCCGGTGCGCTCTGCACCGATGAAGCTCACGGTGCCGGCGCGGACGGTGCCGGGGGCTGGAGGGACGCCTCCATCAGGAGTTGCTTCAAGCGAATGATCCGCTCCTTCCGAGTTCGCGGCTTGAAGGCGGAACAGAACGAACACTTATCTGTCCGGTGTCCTTCGCCCAGGCAACGGAGGCAGGCGTCGTGCGGGTCTCCGACAGGCATAGGCCTCTGGCACGATGGGCAGGGCTTAAAGCCCGGTGCTTTGGGCATGAGCCTGCACCGGGGGAGGCAAAGGGGGGGAAAACCCCCCTTAACCTTATCTAAACACTATCTAACTAACAGAACTATACAAACTAATCACTAAACTAACTATGTACAAAACAAGTAGCGAGAGCTAGGGTTGTGGAGGACAGAGAGCACTCCACAGTTCCAACTGGCCGTCACAGGCGGTAAGAAGGAACTGAGGAGCGGACGGGCCGGCTGGGGTATATATTCAGCGCCATAGCGGCGCCACTCCAGGGGGCGCCCAGCCGGCCCGCCGGAGTTGCTAGGGTAAAAAAGTTCCGGAGAGCCGTGCACGCACGGCGTGCACACCTAACTGGAATGCATAGGAGCAATCACTCGAAGAAGAATCAATATACATCTTGTGTACCATCAACATAATTATTTACTAATTTCACCTCAGTTACACTAAAGTTACTAAAGACAGTGCAGTTCGCAGAGGTGGTCATTAAACTGAAGAAAATGGGGTCACACTTTGTAGTGTGGCACTGTTTATAAAAGCTTTCTAAATAGGCTTGGACAGCTTAGATTTTTATCGGGAAATGTCAATAAATCCTATTTCACCATACACACACACACACCAATGAAAAATATTTTCATTTATAATAATTAAAATTTATAGGTAGGCAAAGTAAGGCAAATATTGCTTGAGAACTTCTCAGCGTGTGTGGTTATTGAATAATTACTGCCTGACAGTGACCCACCCCCTGATCCCCATTGTCTGCCCCTGCCATAAGTTCTCACACTGTGGAAATTTAATTGATCAAAATAAAATAAAATAAAAATGTTTAAAACCCGTACTTCTGCACAATTGTGCAAAAATTCAAAAACAAGGCTCAAAAATAAACATTATGATCCATTGAAATTATTTAAAAAATGAATTTTTCCAAGCCTTCTTATAAGCAATTAATAGATTACAAGTACATTATAAACATGAGCAGTATATATTCCAGATCGTTATAAGTGCATCATTAGAAAGCTTTACAAATGATAATCAGTCAGGGTTGTGAGCAACATATTTTGACAGGTGGAATCAATACAAATTCCTCAAGCGTTTATTAAAAGATCAATTATTTATTAATCGAACCTTATTATAAATTATGACCAAAATGAGAGGTGAATGGAGCCTGGAAGTCTGTGGTATCATCAAGATTACCAATGGTTCGAAGGAGGTATAAGTCAAGTATGAGAGTATCACCATCATCATCAACAGCAACAACAGTGGACTGTCCTTTTGTTGCTAGAGTCAGGGGCCCAAGTTGTCCACTAGACGCCAGGCCCTTCCTTTAAGATGTCTCAAAGCAGACTTCCAAAACCAGAGGCACACCCAGATCAATAGTCTCTTTTGAAAATATAGGCCAGGACTCTTCGGTGGTGTTTCTGGCTCGGAGTGAGGAGTGTGTTATAACAGCTTGGAAAAAGAATCTGGGAATCTGGATGCCTGGGTTCTCTTTCCAGCTCTGGTAGCCCATCTCTGTCTAATGCCCTGAGCTGATCACGTACTGAGGGTTCCCAGCTCCCATTGAGAGTTAAATGTCCACTACACCACAGAATATGTGTTCAGAATCCTGAGACATATGTGACGGCTCAGTTTGTTGTCTGTCAACAATGACCTGCCTCTAACAAAATCACCTGTGTATTTCTTCCTCTTCCCTTTATGGTCTCATGTGTTTTGGCAGGTAGACCACCTGGCCCCAATGATGAAGGGAAATCAAACCAATGTGAAGGAATTTATTCTGTGTGGGTTCCCTGGCTCTCATTATTTGCAGATCTCACTCTTCATGCTATTCTTGTTCATGTACCTCCTGATACTCACAGGAAACATCACCATCATATCCTTAGTGGTGACCCACCGTCGCCTCCACACCCCTATGTACTACTTCCTCTGCAATCTCTCCTTCCTGGAGATCTGGCTCACCACAGCTACCATCCCCAAGACTCTTACCAATCTCGTGTCCCAAAGCAAAACCATCTCCTTCCTCAGCTGCCTCCTGCAGATGTACTTTGTCTTCTCCCTAGGCTGCACTGATTTTCTACTCCTGGCTGTCATGGCCTATGATCGCTATTTGGCCATATGCCACCCATTGCGCTATAGCTCCATCATGAACAGCACATTGTCCATTCAGTTGGCCATTGGCTCATGGGTAGGTGGCTTCCTGACTATTTCTGTGCCAGCATTTCTGATCACTAGGTTGTCCTTCTGTGGTCCTACAGTCATCAACCATTTCTTCTGTGACATAGATTCTTGGATAGAGCTCTCCTGCACAGACACGCGCCTCTTTGAGATGGTGTACATTACTATCTGCTTTATTGTCATCCTGGGCTCCTGTTCAGTCACCCTGGTCTCCTACATTTACATCATCTTCACCATAGTGAGAATTCCATCTGCCCAAGGCCAGAAAAAGGCCTTTTTCACTTGCTCTGCCCATCTCTCCGTTGTGGTTATATTGTACGGCTCTGCCATATTCCTGTACGTCGCGCCTTCTAAACAGAACTCACTGGACATGAAGAAAATTGTCTCCGACTTCCTTACTATTGTGACACCATTGCTTAACCCTTTCATTTACACTCTAAGGAATAAAGAAGTCAAGGAAATCTTGAGAAAGGCTTTCAGTGGGATGTGATGTTATTGTCCAATGGTCTGGAAATCATTGATTTAGGCAGCCAGCGAGGTGAAATCAAGTGAACCATCAAAGCATACTAATATTAAATAAATCTTTTGAGATATCTAAATAAAATCAAATAACAATAATAATGCAGAATTTGGCTTAGAATTTGGAAAATATATTACTGGAACTGAGTCTCTTTTACAATAAGACAACTTTCAATTCTTTGGCAGTGTAAACAGTCCTTAAAATGGGTATGACTGTAATTTACAAGCTCTTAAAGACCTCTTTACACTGCTGGAATGATGTAAAGGGGTCTTCTTTTCAATGAGGATGAGGCCCTAGTTCTTTGTGTATGGAAACAAGCCTGATATGATATATTTCTCCAGTTTAGCCAGAGCTCCACAAGCATTAAAATCACATTGCTTACAATCCAGAAAATGTTGATAAGACTCTCTGAACACATGGAGAAGACTTGGACGTGACTGAAACGCTGTGATAATACTTTGTCACATCTGTCAACAAGATGATGCAAATTGGACAGCTTCTTACAATTTTTCACATGATTTGACATCTTTCTAGCTGTATTACAACATTTTGACAAGGATCTATGGTGCAGAAGCCAAAGGTATTTAGATGCTAAAATCAGGCTGGGACTTTTCAGAGAGTCTAAAAGAATTAGGCACCAAGACCTCATTCAATTTTGATGGGATTTGTGGGCCTAACTCTCTTAGGCACCTTTAAAAATTGCAACCTAAACAACAATAAAATATAATCATGGGTGTTGGTGTGGGTATTTTGACATGTGATGTTGACAATTTGTGTTTTAACAGCTTATAAAGCTTAACTTTTTGAATATGAATGTCAATTGCCATTAAATATTTTCCTGGCCACTCCTCCTCCCACCCCCGCCCCCTATTATTTCCCATAACTGCAAAAATTAAAATGGATTAAAATTAAAAAAAATACTTAAAAGTAAACAGTGATATTACCCATCGAATTCTGCCAAGCCAATGTATATAACTTCACCCACTCAGGGTAAAATTTAAGTCCGTGGTGCTACTCATGTGAGTAAGATCATTACAGTCTGGCCTAGTGAACTCCAGAGATTTTCTGCTTTCTCCTATAATGTTTTTATACTGTGAATTTCATGTTGTCTTAATTAGACTGTAAACTGTTTGGGGTAGGAACCATTGTTTGGTTAATTACCTAGCACAATGGGGTCCTGGTCCACGAATGCATGACTGGGGTTCCCCAGCAAAGCTGGGTTTGTCACTTGGAAATAGTTGCTGGGATTTTCAAAGGGGCATCCAATTCCCATTGTAAATCACCATCCAGTTAGTCAGCCCCTTTGGAAATCCCTTTTGAGAAGTTGAATAAACCATTTCCCATCTGAAGGATGATCCTTCACTGGTCTAACTTGTTACTGGCATAGCAGGTTCAAAGACAGATTGGGTCCTGCCCTAATCCTATCCTACGCCAAACTGGTGAACAGGTGTGAATAGGGAACAAGGGGTTAGGTGGTGGGCCAGAATTGGGTGTACCCATGGGTAGGACTCCTGCCATCCAACCCTCAGTCCACTAATTGAGTACACTTGAAACAATCCCTATGTATTGGACTACTCCTGCTCCATTGAAGAAAAAAATGAAGATTCTCTCCTGCGGTCAATAAATGGAGGGCTATGTTTCGAAAGGAATTTAGACGCCTAAAGATGTGCAGAGACACTTAGACACCTAACTTCCATTGCAATCAATGAGAGTTAGGTGTCTAAATGCCTTTGAGGAACTGAGCCTTAATGGGATTTTCAAAAGTGCCTATTCAAGTTAGCCACCTACCATCCAATGGGAGTTAGGCACCTCATCAGTTTAGGTGCTTTGGAAAATCCCACTAGGCTGCATCTTTATGTGCCTAAACACCTTTGGAAATCTGGCTTCAGTGTTTCCAAGATCAAAGTGTGAGTGGGCACCTCGAGGTCTGGTTTCTATTGCTCCTGCAGAAGATGTCTGGTGCATGAAGAGGGAATGATAGATACTTTGTGCTTTATTTTATTTTCCTGTGTTTCAAGACAGCGAAACACTTTCAAACTCGATTGACTCAGGGAAACAAATCTTCTGAAAAAGGGAAGGGTTTTTTTAGCACTTATTTTAAGAAAGTAAATGTAAAGCATCTTTAAGAAGGAAACACAGTGTCTACTAGATTGCAGCCCAGGGGAAGAAAATGAAAAACTGGCATCTGCAGTCCCTTATTTCCCAGGTCAAATTGGGCCAGATCCCCAGCAGGTGTAAACTAGCATTGCTCAATTGAAATCAGTGCTGATTTACACAAGGAGAGGATCCGGGCCATGTGCTTTGACCACGGTTGTGATTCTCTCAGCTCCTCTGAAAATCAGACACATACTGTGTATACATGGGGCAAGATTCTGATCAGTGGAGTTATACCTGTGTCAAACCAATGCAAGTGAGTGGATGATCTGGCTCTGATGCTCTGTTTTGTGTTAGATCCACTGATTTTTATGGAGAATTTTCCACTGAACTAACAGCAGGGAAAAGAGACTATAAAATGGCTCCAATTATGCCAGCATGAGTCTGGGGGAGAGAGGGTGGGGGTGGCAGATATTTACCTGGAGTCACAGAAACCAAAAACATAGAACTGAATCAGAAATGCAGGCCCAGAACCTCAAAGGTATTTAGGTACCTAATTCACACTGATTTCAATGGGAATTAAGTGCCTAAATACCTGGAAGATCTGGAAGTTCTTAAATAGTTATTTTGTGTAAGCTACATCCAGTTAAAAACAGTGGAGCTTCACTCTCTTTACTGAAGTTATAGCAAGTGAAATCCAATAGTCTTGAAGCAAAGTTCAGAATCTGGCTCTAAATCCATTGATTTAAGAGAGATAACTCTAGATTTATGTTGAGGTAACTGAGGTCAGTTGAGCAGGGGGTTAGACTAAATGACCTCCTGAGGTCCCTTCCAACCCTGATATTCTATGATTCTATGACCATTCAAGCTGGAAATTCATTCTAGATGTGGCTATGGCAGTATTATAGCCATAGGTATCTCCAGCTGCCGATGTGCCTCTGATTTATACAATGTGAAAGAGCTTCATCAGGAGACAAGGAGACAGGCCTGCTCCAAAAGTGAAGGCCAAAATATAAGTGGGTTCAAAAAAGAACTAGATAGGTTCATGGAGGATACAACCGTCAATGGCTATTAGCCAAGATGGTTAGGGATGTAACCCCATGCTCTGGGTGTCCCTAGCCTCTTACTGCCAGAAGCTGGGACTGGATGACAGAGGGTGGATCATTCAGAATGTCCCTGTTCTGTTCATTTCTTCTGAAGCATGTGGCAGTGGCTACAGTCAGAGACAGGATACTGGGCTAGATGGACCATTGGTCTGACCCAGTATGGCCATTCTTATGCTCAAAATACCTTAAAACCCAGAGATTAAATCACTTTCCTGAGAGATGGGAGACCTAACTTGCCATCTCTGCTCCCCATCAGGCAGAGAGGGAAACTAATCAACGGTCTCCCACATTCCAGGTGAATGCCCTCACTGCTAAGTTAAAGGTACGGGGGAGGCACTAAGGTTCCCTGAGCTGCTTTGTGAATTTACACTTTTGTTCACCTCCAGGTGAAACCATTTGTTGAATTTCTGTCCAATTCACAAATAGTATGGGGTTGACCAAAGTTGCAATTTTCGGCTATTGTCTGAAAAATGTCTCCCAGCTCTATACAGGGTAGCTACTCCTTTGTCTCATCTCCTATTCTGTCCTGACATCTGACAGAGTCTATCTGCTCTTTTCACATCCCTTAACCTGTGTATCCACCTATCGGTGATGCCTAAGGATGGCCGGTTATTTCCCATGCTGTCTCCTCTGCTGCCCTCTAGTGGTTATTAGATAGTATGATTAAGCTCTTCAAAGGAGTGTCAGGGAGATGAAATGATTTGGTATTTGGGTTTCTAGCTCCTTAGGCTGCTTTGAAAATTTGAGCCTAAATACCTGCCTTTGTATTGACTGTCCCTGAGATTTGAATACCCAATTCACTCTGGCTCTTTTGAGACTCCAAGCCTCAGTGATCTCATTCTTATGCATTACAGAGTGTTGCTTAAGGGCTGACACAGCGCAATGTTACTAGGAGCTTTTTACAGTGAGTGAACTTCAGGGATCTTGTCCCTGGGGAACAGGACAACATTTAATCAGCTCTCAAGAAATCAGTTCTTTGTCTTGGAGTCAGCCAAAGAAAGGCTCTTTGCTTCACTCTCACTGATAAACTTACATACCCTGAAGGGTTTCGCTGCTCTGGGTAAAGAATATTGGATCTCCTTAGATGCTGTATGCAGAGGCAGAGAGAGAGAGAGAGAGAGAGAGAGAGATTAGACAGAGAGATCAGTAAGAAGGTAGAAAACAGACTAAGAAAACAGAAAGAGGAGATCACAGGTCAGAATGATCTCTCCAGATTTATAATCCACTTTTAAAGGGAGGTGAGTTGATTCACATCTTATTCCTTCTTAATCTTTTTTTTTACCCTTTCCATTTGAAAGGGTAAGATTCTGCTCTCCTTATCCAGGGTGAGTCTCTCTGCAGAGTCCCATTGACTCTATGAGTCTATGAGACTTCTGCCTGGATGCAGCAGTGTGTTCACAGGACAGGGAGTCAGTTGCCGCACAGGGGCCCTGGTTGGCAATACATTGATTTGAATCACCCATCTCTCTCTCGGCAGCACTGAGACAATTGGGATCAGTCGGTGCATGTAGCAGTATTATCTATTTGTGTGTGTGTGTGTGTGTGTGTGTGTGTAGGTGTGTAGGTGTGTGTGTGTGTGTAGGCAGTGTTTCTCAACCTGTTTGATATGAGGGACCAGCTTGCTGCCTTCCTAAACTGTGCCAGGGGGATCTTAGAGACCAGCGCAGGCCCACAGACTGGTCATTGAGAAATACTATTAGGAGGTGGCAAGGTTAGGGGCAGGACATTCTCTGGAGCAGGGGTTTAGCTTTAGAATTCACTTTGCACAGAATCTGCCTCTGTTGACATTCAGGTTTTAGCACAAGGCCGTCTCTCTGCTTAGGCATTTGTTTGATTGGCTTCATTGCCATTTTCACTAAAAATCAAGTTCAAAATAGCCACTCACTTCCATGGGGACAGGATAGATTCTCTTCTGTATGAACAGCCTGATATTCAGACGTGCAGGATACTGAGTCAAAAGTCCCAGTGGGTGAGATTTTCAAAGGAGCTGAACTGATTTAGTTACAAAAGTCCCATTAATTTTCAAACAGACCCCACTTTCCAATTTAGGTCACTGTACCCAGAGGATGTTTGCTGGACACACACACTTATTATGATTTTTATTATTCTCCTTCACTATTACATAATGGGGATTTTCAAAAATAAAATAGATTTCAAAACATACAAGATCTTTAAGCTTAAAAAGGGGAAGCTACTGTCTAAAATGTATCCCCAGGAGTCATCAATAAATCCTGATGCCAAACTGACCCTGTAGGTTTGGATAGCCTGGAGTTCTGTTAAACCCTCTGCAGAATTTCTGCTTTTTAGATGCTCAAATACATTTGTTCTCCTTTGACTTTCCTTAAAATCCTCACAATGCCGGTGATTGCTGTCTGCCGGAGGTCACTGACCATGATGTCTCGCATTCCTAACATGTTCTTGTGCTGCTCATTCAAACCCTGAGGGGTCACTTCAAGTGCTCCAATAATCACTGGGAACATCTTTGTTATAGTTTTCCAAAATATTTCCTCTTCATGGCAAAGTTCTTGATACTTTGACATGTTCTCTCCTTGTTTCTTTTTTATGTGTCTGTCTGCTGGTCTGGCAATATGAGTCAACATGGGCTTGTTTGTCTTCTTTTCCACAACTATGTCCAGCCTCTTTGCTTGCACTGTTCGGTCTGTGACAATTGCCAGATCTCTTCATTCTCTAGAGCACTTTCAATTCGGTGGTTGTAATAGCGCATGACTGAGGCTCCAAGGGAGCAACTTGGCAACCGCATTGTATGCATTCATATCTTCTCTCCCAGCCAGGCTCCTGCAAGTGCTCAGCATAGTCTCCTCTGTCTCTTCATTTTTGGAACACATTCTGCAGTTTCGTCATTCAATTTTGCTTTGTGCATCATTAAGCCATACTCATGTGCTCTCCTAATCATGTTCTCTGTCTCTCTTTTGAGGTATTTTTTTTCAAGCCGCAAGTTTGTTAATCTTCTCTCACTAACGGGCTTGATCCCTCTCCACCACTGGCTGTCCATTCATTTCTTTCTAAATCTTTCAAACCTTTCTTTGGCAATTAGCTTTCTCCTTTCTTTCATGCTTTCTTGGGCTGCGATGCAGCTCAGTCATCGCTTGTTATCACGACCAGATGATCTTTAAACTGGTTGACTCTGCATATAAATTGATGTTATATTCTTCATTGTCAATTGCTTCCTCCACAGATAGCAGACCATTTCCTCCATCACATCATCAGATGTGAATCCTGTCCAAATCTTGATTGATATTCAATGCTCTGTGCATCACCAGGAGCTTGGTTCTCCCTGTCACAATCTATCCTGGACATCTGTTCTTCAAACTTCTACTAAGGTGTTCAAGTGTTCTTAGACCTTTCAGCCAGAATCCATGCATTCTAGTCTGGGTGCTTTCCAAGTTTTCATTCCTCTCTGTACTTCATCTATTTCTTCCTTTGATATACCTATGTATTCCTCTATTGTGTGCTTTCAAAATTTTTCTCTCACATTTTTATCTAGTCCGCTGTCTGATTATGCTGTACATCCTCAGACCTGATATCATTCCAATAGCTCTGAAACTCCTTCACATTATTCATTGACTCTCTATTTTTCCTGTTCTGCTTTTTAACTTTAATCAGATCAAAGAATCTCCTAGAGTCTCTCATGAAGAGTATGTTCTCTTGCTACTGACAAATTTGTTCTGAATATCTTCAAGCCGATGACTCTGAGCAATCAGCTTCTGTTTACATTGTTCCTTCACAACTCTCACATCCCTTTCATTCAGCTGATATTTCACCTCCAGGGCTATTCGCTTGTCTTTTCCCTTCAAATGATTTTTGTCAAATTCATCCAGTAGATTGGTATCTCAACACAAATACTTATTTTTTCTGGTTTATCCTTCATTTCCATGGAGCTTCTTGAATATAGGAAGTTTTCTGGTGGTTCATATCCTCAGATGCTTGATGTTAAAAGGAAGAGCTGCTATTGGCAGCTGTAGCATAAATGATAGAATTCAGTTGGCTAGTACTTGTTGGCCTTACTGCTTCCTTGAGCGCTTCATTCAATACATGCGTGATATCAACCAGTCTTGGCTGGTCTACAGATTTCATCATTGGTAGCGTTGCTCAGTGCTCCATGTCTCTTACATTCTGTATGATCTCAATCAACAAATCATTTATATTTCCTGTACTTTCTTCAGGTGCTGTTTCACTCATATTTGTCTTCAATATTTCTTTCATTTGTGGCTGTTATTTGTCCTGTATCGTTGCTTCTACCAAATGTTACACACCACTAAACTCCTTTTTCAGGCTTTCAGTCTCCATTTGTGTAGATTCTCCTATTTGGAAAAAGCTCTCCGCTGTCTGCTGAATCTATGTTTGGTCATTTCTTTTTTCTGTATTGTTATTGTTTCTCTCGTTCCACGTTGGAACACTCATTTTCTCCAGCTTCTCTCTTCCAGTTTTGCAAAAATTCATCACGATTGTCTTTCTTTAAAACAAAAACAAAAACAAACAAGCAAAAAAAATTAAAAGATCTGCTCTAGGAACAATTTTGTGGATGTTCTATGCTCTCTGTTTTCCAGGAGGTCAGACTAGAGGATCACATGTATCCCTTCTGGCCTTAGAGTCTATAAATCTATGAGCCATCGGATCCCTTCTTGCTTTACACTACTAGCCCATTTCACTTTTGTTGACAATGATCTCCTATTTCTTAGGTTGTTTTGGCCATTGTATGACATTGACTTGGGGTAACCCACCACCACACAATAAACCCTGCTGGGTAACAAGCCTGTGGGCGAGCTAAGTTCTGATGATGTCCCTCTTTATGCTGTTCATAAAAATGATTGATTTGCCTGTATTCTTCATATTGGCTTGGTTTGGCAGGCTATACCAGCTGGGTGCCAAACCAGTATGTCTAGGCCTTGGGTTTATTATTAATTAATTATTGTTATTAATTAATATTATTATTGAAATCCTACACATTTTAATAGGGATAAATCCAATAAGACAAAACAGATCTTCAATAGGGTTTTCAACAAAATCCTCTAAACAACCCCTACAAAATCTAACAGACAAAGAGATTGTTTTTATAGAATTGGTCAGAACCCCAGATTGTGCAAATTGGCCATAGCTATGCTGGAGTCAGAGGCCCAGGTCCCCAGATGGTGTAAATCAGCTGTAGATCCACTGCAGTCAGGGGGGCAGATTACAGAGCTAGCAGGCCAGAGAGAGAGAGAGAGAATGACTTTATAGCCTGATAGCAAAAGCACTTTCCCCCAATGCCGGAGACCCAGAATTCGGTCCCCCTTCTCCAATGCCTCTTTAATTATTTAACCCCAGTGGAACAGCTGGAGGACAAGTGCTACTAATAGTAACAGGGCTCAGATTTTTCTGGATGTGATAGCTGATGGATTTCTTCATCAAGTAGTTGAAGCGCCAACAAGGGGGGATGCCATTTTAGATTTGGTTTTGGTGAGTAGTGAGGACCTCATAGAAGAAATGGTTGTAGGGGACAACCTTGGTTCGAGTGATCATGAGTTAATTCAGTTCAAACTAGATGGAAGGATAAACAAAAATACATCTGGGACTAGGGTTTTTGATTTCAAAAGAGCTAACTTTAAAGAATTACGAAAATTAGTTAGGCAAGTGGATTGTACTGAAGAACTTGTGGATCTAAAGGCAGAGGAGGCCTGGAATTACTTCAAGTCAAAATTGCAGAAACTATCAGAAGCCTGCATCCCAAGGAAGGGGAAAAAATCATAGGCAGGAGTTGTAGACCAAGCTGGATGAGCAAGCATCTCAGAGAGGTGATTAAGAAAAAGCAGAAAGCCTACAGGGAGTGGAAGATGGGCGGGATTAGCAAGGAAAGCTACCTTATTGAGGTCAGAACATGTAGGGATGGAGTGAGAAAGGCTAAAAGCCATGTAGAGTTGGACCTTGCAAAGGGAATTAAAACCAATAGTAAAAGGTTCTATAGCCATATAAATAAGAAGAAAACAAAGAAAGAAGAAGTGGGACCGCTAAACACTGAGGATGGAGTGGAAGTTAAAGATAATCTAGGCATGGTACAATATCTAAATAAATACTTTGCCTCGGTCTTTAATAAGGCTAATGAGGAGCTTAGGGATAATGGAAGGATGACAATTGGGAATGAGGATATGAAGGTAGATATTACCACATCCGAGGTAGAAGCCAAACTCGGACATCTTAATGGGACTAAATCGGAGGGCCCAGATAATCTTCATCCAAGAATATTAAAGGAACTGGCACATGAAATTGCAAGCCTATTAGCAAGAATTTTTAATGAATCGGTAAACTCAGGGGTTGTACCATACGACTGGAGAATTGCTAACATAGTTCCTATTTTTAAGAAAGGAAAAAAAAGTGATCCGAGTAACTATAGGCCTGTTAGTTTGACATCTGTAGTATGTAAGGTCTTGGAAAAAATTTTGAAGGAGAGGGTAGTTAAGGACATTGAGGTCAATGGTAATTGGGACAAAATACAACATGGTTTAACAAAAGGTAGATCGTGCCAAACCAACCTGATCTCCTTCTTTGAGAAAGTAACAGATTTTTTAGACAAAGGAAATTCAGTGGATCTAATTTACCTCGATTTCAGTAAGGTATTTGACACGGTTCCACATGGGGAATTATTAGTTAAATTGGAAAAGATGGGGATAAATATGAAAATTGAAAGGTGGATAAGGAAATGGTTAAAGGGGAGACTACAACGGGTCATACTGAAAGGTGAACTGTCAGGCTGGAAGGAGGTTACTAGTGGAGTTCCTCAGGGATCAGTTTTGGGGCCAATTTTATTTAACCTTTTTATTACTGACCTTGGCACAAAAAGCGGGAAGGTGCTAATAAAGTTTGCGGATGACACAAAGCTGGGAGGTATTGCTAACACAGAGAAGGACCGGGATATCGTACAGGAAGATCTGGATGTCCTTGTAAACTGGAGTAATAGTAATAGAATGAAATTTAATAGTGAAAAGTGCAAGGTCATGCATTTAGGGATTAATAACAAGAATTTTAGTTATAAATTGGGGATGCATCAGTTGGAAGTAACAGAGGAGGAGAAGGACCTCAGAGAATTGGTTGATCACAGGATGACTATGAGCTGCCAATGTGATATGGCCGTAAAAAAGGCTAATGTGGTTTTAGGATGCATCAGGTGAGGTATTTCCAGCAAAGATAAGGAGGTGTTAGTACCGTTATATAAAGCACCGGTGAGACCTCATCTGGAATACTGTGTGCAGTTCTGGTCTCCCATGTTTAAGAAGGATGAATTCAAACTGGAACAGGTTCAGAGATGGGCTACTAGGATAATCCGAGGAATGGAAAACCTGTCTTATGAAAGGAGACTAAAAGAGCTTGGCTTGTTTAGCCTAACCAAAAGAAGGTTGAGGGGGGATATGATTGCTCTTTATAAATATATCAGAGGGATTAATATTAGGGAGGGAGAGGAATTATTTAAGCTTAGTACCAATGTGGACACAAGAACAAATGGATAGAAACTGGGCACTAGGAAGTTTAGACTTGAAATTAGACGAAGGTTTCTAACCATTAGAGGAGTGAAGTTCTGGAACAGCCTTCCAAGGGGAGTAGTGGGGGCAAAAGACATATCTGGCTTTAAGACTAAGCTTGATAAATTTATGGAGGGGATGGTATGATGGGATAGCCTAATTTTGGCAATTAATTTGGCAATTGATCTTTGATTATCAGCAGGTAAGTATGCCCAGTGGTCTGTGATGGGATGTTAGATGGGTTGGGATCTGAGTTACTACAGAGAATTCTTTCCTGGGTGCTGGCAGGTGAGTCTTGCCCACATGCTCAGGGTTTAACTAATTGCCATATTTGGGGTCGGGAAGGAATTTTCCTCCAGGGCAGATTGGCAGAGGCCCTGGAGGTATTTCACCTTCCTCTGCAGCATGGGGCACGGGTCACTTTCTGGAGGATTCTCTGCAGCTTGAGGTCTTCAAACCACAATTTGGGGATTTTGATAACTCAGACATAGGCTAGGGGTTTGTTATAGAAGTGGATGGGTGAGATTCTGTGGCCTGCACTGTGCAGGAGGTCAGACTAGATGATCATAATGGTCCCTTCTGTCCTTAAAGTCTATGAGTCTATGAGCTTCAACAGGAGAGACTGAGGGAGCCCCATATCACACTGTCCCATTCTCCCTGCTGAGCAGGGTTTTTGTGAATCCCAGTGGGGCCTGATTCTGGGATTTAGTCACCTAAAGTGGCAGTTAGGGGCCTAAATCCGTTGTGACTCTAGTCTATTTTGTCCATTGAAAACACACATTTGGAGTAGGGCCCTCTTTACATTCATCCTACTGATTGGATATTCACCACAGGCCACTTCAATTTACCTTTATGATATGTGTTCCTTTCATTCTTGCAGGTCACAGTTTTCCTGAAAAAATATTAATGGAAAATCAAACCACAGTGAGTGAATTTATCCTCCTGGGACTTTCTAGTGACCCACAGATGCAGATTTTCCTCTTCCTGCTGTTTTTAGTTATTTACCTAGTCACCCTAGTGGGGAATGTAATGATCATGCTGGTCATAAGGGCTGATCCTCACCTACACAACCCCATGCACTTCTTCCTCTTCCATTTATCCTTTGTTGATATCTGCTATTCCTCAGTCACGGTGCCTAATATGCTGATGGACTTCCGAGCAAAGCAAAAAACTATTTCTGTTGATGGATGCATTGCCCAGATGTTCTTCTTTTTCCTCCCAGCTGGTACAGAAATTTTCATTCTCTCAGCCATGGCGTATGACTGCTACGCAGCCATCTGTGACCCATTGCATTATGTGCAGACAATGAGCAAAGCGATCTGTGTTCAGCTGGTGATTGGTGCATGGACCATGGCCTTCTTAGGTGCCACAATTAACACAGTTTTTGCCCTCAAGTTGCATTTCTGTGGGCCCAATCAAATCAGCCATTTCAGCTGTGAGCTCCCTCTACTATTACAACTGTCCTGCACTGAGATTCTTATCAATCAAGTGCTGCTTCTCACTTCTACTGTGATACTTGGGTTGAGCTCCTTCCTCCTCACAGTGATCTCCTACATTCACATCATCTCCAACATCCTGAGGATACGCTCTGCGGAGGGCAGGCGTAAAGCCTTCTCCACATGCAGCTCCCACCTGATTGTGGTCAGCTTGTTGTATCTGACAGCTCTTTTCCAGTACATAAAACCCAGCTCGGTCTCCTCTGTGGTTCTGGATGAAATATTCTCCATCCAGTACAGCGTCTTGACCCCCATGTTAAACCCCATCATCTACAGCCTGAAAAACAAGGAGGTGAAAAGGGCTCTAGGAAAAATGTGGGGAAATTCAAGTTTCTCAAGTAGCGATGATGTTTTAATTGTTTATAAATAAGAACGCATGGAATAATGGATAACCATTGTTCTGGAGGTTTTTCCGCTCAGATATCTCACTGACCAAATCCTCAGTTGGGTCTCCTTCATCCAGGGTGAATGCTATAAACACCAGACTATACAGTCATTCACACCTTCTCGCTCTTTCTCTCTTCTTCCCATCCCAATCTCTCTTTAATCTGGGACACTGACCGCAATAGAGGTATGACTGATTGACACCAGCTGGGGATCTGGCCAATTCTGTACAAGAAAGATCTTTGTCTGTTACACTCTGTAGTTCTTCTAGGATATTTTCTTAAAAACCCATATTTAATATCTGTAGCATCTTATTGTATTGATCGCTGTTAAAATCGCTAGGGTTTTCTAATAATAAAAACCACTGGAGCCAATGGGTGTAATCCCTAACTCGGGCTATATTCACAAAAGGATTTAGGCTTGAACAGGAGAGATTGAGAAAGATCCACATCAGGTATCCTATATCCCAGTGGGTAGGTCACCCACATGGGAAGGGGCATATCCCAGGCGACTACCCTAACCACGGGGATAAAAATTATGAATGGTCTCCTCCTCCTAATTCCTTCTTCATCTCCCCCACCCCCAGCTTCTTGTAACAACATCTTAGATGGGGTTAGAGGGTTCCCAGCTGAGAATCTCAAGCAGGAGGTGCCTCCCCACAGAGAATATAGGAACTGAACTCTATGACAGCAGCAAGGTTTTCAATATACCCCTCTCCTCGCCATCTCTCATTGGCTAGGGAACCACTTCTCAAGCTGGTTTTTTTAAAATCCATAACCTCTCGCCATTCATTGTGGAGGGAGTCTGGGCACTGAACTCAGGTTTTGTGCATCCCAGTGATTTTCTAGGCAAACAAAAGTTAGCTGATTTAATGCTCAGCAACACAATACCTACATCCCTTTGAAAATCTAGCCCTTGGTATAAATTGACTGAGACCCATTAAGGCAATGAAGCTAGATGGGTTTACATCAAGTGGGATTCTGGCTCGTAGTGTTCATATTCTCAAGTGATTTTGGTCTCCTCAAATTTCACTCACTGTCGAGTTGGAAAGACCCATGTATCACTGAGTTTCCACTTAAGCACTAAACACAGTAGGAAGTGGTGCTGGCGCTCTGCACACAGCTGAAATTCACCCTTTGAGGCAGATCCCCAGCTGGCGGAAAGCAGCGTAACTCCACTGAAATAAACAGGGCTACACCGAGGTATGCCAGCTCAGGATCTTGCCTAAGCAAATAAAGATATGATATGACTCAGAATCCACTTACTGTGAAAGTTTGACTTAAAGAGATATGGGCTGGGCTACATGAAGAGTTAACCAATAGGCTGAGATTCTTAAAAGAGCTTAGGGCAGTTAGGTACCCAACTCCTATTGGATGGGGAAAACTTAGCCCCAGTCATGTGCCAAAGGTGAGCCAGAAAGTCTGTGGAGAGGAAGACAGTGAAGCCTGATCTCTTCTGTCCCTGTCCAATGCTTTTAACCACAATACCGTCCATGTGTCCACTGGGAGTCCCGTATCTCTGCCCATACCAGCCTAGTAGTGACAGAATGCACTGCCGGCCCCAATTAACAAAGACACCACCCTCTTCTCCCATTTTCACTGGGATGATTTCTTTTCACATACTTCACATAAAACGAATAGAGCTGGTTGAAAAATGGGAATATTTTCATGACAACATGTCCCTCTTTCTCATAAAAATTCAAATCCTTTGCAATCAGATCAGTGAATGAAAAATAGCATGACTTAATTACTTTCGCCTCCTGGTTTTGCAGAGTATCCTGCCTACTACGGCTGACTCCATTGGACTCTAATTTCTTTAGGACAGGAATCATGAATACTTCCATGTTTGTTAGTTCTGGTGATTTTTTTCCCCATAACATCTTTTTCCAATCTGAAAGTGTGATTACATAACAGAAAATTTCTGTCAGAGAATCTGTATGTTAACGAAAAATAGTTTTCTGGGGGGGAAGGAGTTTTCATTTCAAATTGACCTCTCAAAATGAAAGGAAAGTTTTTGTTTTAAAATGTCAAACAGAAATGAAGTGTTGTTATAGCCCTGTCACAGGGCTATTGTATGGGTAAAATCCATTAATGTTTGGGAGGAGCTCAGATAGCACATGAGGGCTGCAACCCAAAGACAGTGCTCTGCACTCCATTGTATTCCACAATATAGCTCTGAGGCTGGGACGTTTCAGTACTGAGCTGGATACATACAAGAGTGCAATTTTCCAAAAGCCGCTAAGCTATTTAAGAGCCCAAGTCCCAGTGACTCTAGCAATGAGAGTTATGCTGCTAAATCACTTAGGTGCTTTTGAAAATCCCACCCTAAGGGCCAGATTTCCAACAACCTGGCACCCACAACTGAGGACAGATTTTCCCAAAAAGCTCCCCTCCCATTTAGGCAATGAAAAGAGCCAGTTTTTCAAAAACGTTCATCAGCCAGCAACTCTTGAGTGGCACTTAGAGACAGATTTTTGACACAGCTCATCACCTACCGTGCTGAACTGTTTTGAAAACATGGTCCTTAGTTTGTGCCCTCCCTTGGCCATCAGCCCTCAGTTCATGAGAACTAGCTGCTCTCTTTCTTCCTCTGCTCTGCCTCTCCATCCTGGCCTGAGCATTCAGGCCTAAATAT
Source organism: Mauremys mutica (assembly GCF_020497125.1). Classification (NCBI taxonomy): domain Eukaryota; kingdom Metazoa; phylum Chordata; order Testudines; family Geoemydidae; genus Mauremys; species Mauremys mutica. The sequence goes on from NC_059083.1 coordinate 37,564,868, forward strand.
ACACATTATCCATTCACCAGCTCCCTCAGCTCTATGGGAAGACACGTTCATCCTCTCTGCCTGAGCCTGCAGACAGCCTGAGACAATAACTCTGAGAGACAGGAGTTGCCCTGAGAATTACCAATACCACAATGCTTGACTGAGTCTGCACAGAGCCAGAGACAATCGTGCTCAGAGGGGACATCTGCCTTGAGTGTAATCAACGCAGCAACATCTGCCTGAGTCTGCAGAGAGCCCAAGATAGTAGCTCTTAGTGGAGAGAACTGCACCATTCATCTTAATGGAGTGTTGGATCCACTGGTTATGGGCGGACCCCACCACCCCCACCTCAGCAGGGGACACTGTGCTGCATTACAAGAGTGTTCTATAAATGAGAGATGTCTGTATCTACGTCAATAGTTAATGACTGAGGCGTCAGTAGGTGGCGCTCCTGAATATGCACCTTTGTAGGAGTGAACAAACTTCTTGTTGTGCGTGCACTGCAAATGGCTTCCTCTCTGCAGCTCTCTCCATGGAGCTCTTAACAGCCATCACAGCGGAGGGTCTCTAGTTGATTGTAATGTGGACTTGGATAAACCACTAGCAAGCGATTGGCCCTGAGTTAAGCCCAGGATTGGCTGGGTACGCAAGCGGTAGGCAGTGCAAACTGGTGGTCCATTTCCTTATTGCACGTAACATTGCAAGTCCTAGGGCAGTGCTCCCCACCCAGGCATGTGACGTACATGCTTTCAAATAGCACAAAGTCTCCAACCAATAAGGCCGGCATGTGTGTGTAACTTAAGACCGCGCGGTAAAAAAAAAAGAGAGGGGAGATGTCCTCATAAAACTTAAAGCTGTGGAGAGTTGAGACCATAGCATAATAAAGTGGGAAAAGTAACTCCTCATAAAAGGCTGACAGGTATTTGGGGGGGAAGACATAATTTCTCCTCAAGCTCAGCAACCAGGGTGACTAAAAATCCATGGCATCAAAAGGAGAGGCAATAATCAGGCCTCGAAAGTACTTGGAATATAAACTTGTTAAAACTCGGCAGGCAGCAGCTAAAAAAGCAAACTACTCTGCAGCCGGACCAGAGACAGGTCTGGTTACTTGGTGGAATCAGCAGAAAAGTGACAAAACAGACAAAGCAGTAATAGTTATACTGGATATTCTTAACATAAAGAAGAAAAAATTGTGACTTTAAGATCTCAAAACCAGGCTCTGAAAGATAAGAGCCTGTGCTCTAAAATATGTAACTGTCTGGAAATTGGAAAAAATCCCAAAGCAAAAGAATCACCATGCCTGGGACACAACTCCAGACTGGGAGCAGGAGAGCACACTCCTGGCATTTGCCAGCCAACTGCTCCACCAGTTAACTATCTGTGGGAAAACTCAGCAGCACAAAACAAAGGGGAGGAATCAGAACCCCTTCCATATGTTATATCCTTGGGGGCAGCTGGTTTAGGAAGAAATCACTTGAGGCCAGACAGCAGACAGCTAAAAAAACTACCATTTTATTTACAGACACAGAGCTCACCCAACTGGCCGAAACTGGCTGGGCTATCCCCTAATAAATCTAACTCAGTTGCCATAGCAACAAAAACCATGACAACCAAATACACAAATATTCTTCCCCCCCTCCCCCCCTAAAAAGAACATCCCCTAAATAAAACACACACTAGACTAGAGAAGGAGGGTAGACTGCCTCCATTCCCGGCTAAACCCTGGGGATTATTTTGCCCCATAACCGTGGGATCGCCCTAGCTAAAGATCCAGCCGATGAGGAGGCCTTCTGTCTCTAGGTGGATTACGGCGAACTTCTGGTGTTGTTGCACCTGAAAGTACCATGGGCTCAGGGTCTGCAGCACGAACAGGTGAGGAGGTGGTATCAGCTCGTGCTGGGCAAAGAGGTATCTCAGCCGCCGGCAGTAATGGAGGAGAACAGTCAGGAACAGGTGATTCGTGATTCGGTGTCTCATCAGAAGAGGTGAAGTCAGACCCCTCAACTGCAGATGTGTCCTGAGGACTGGCATGACCTGGCAACAGCTTATCTACATGTCGCCGCCAGGTAAGATTCTCTGCAGTCTGGACTGTGTAGGAAACAGGTCCTGTTTGAGTGATGATTGTGGCAGGGACCCATTTAGCTCTGGAAGTATAATTCCAAGCCAAAACTGGCTGTCCCGGGCTAAAGGTTCGGTCTTTTGCTCTGTGTGCCCGTCTGATGACTTGATATTGCTGCTGATGTTGCACAATTTGTCGGGGTTCAGAAGGTTTCAGCAGATTAAAGCAAGTGAGCAGCTGTCGTCCCATCATTGGAAAGGCCGGGGATGCCTGGGTCGTAGCATGAGGGTGTGTTTCTGTAGGAAACTAAGAAGTTATGCAGACGCTTTTGAATGGAGTGTTGTCCCCTTGCTGATTTCAAAGCGTGTTTCATTGTCTGCACAAATCTTTCAGCTAATCTGTTGGTGGACGGATGATATGGTGCTGGCGTGATATGGTGTATCCCATTTCCCTTCATAAAATTTTGAAACTCCTGAGAGACGAACTGCGGTCCGTTGTCACTCACAAGTTGTACTGGCAGACCAAAATGACTAAAGAGTCCTCGTAGTTTTTGGATAGTACTCTCTGCAGTAGTGGACTGCATTATAGAGACTTCTGGCCATTTAGAATGGGCATCTACTGCCACCAAGAACATGCTTCCTTCAAGGGGGCCAGCAAAGTCAATGTGAATACATTGCCACGGGTTTTCAGGCCAGTCCCATGGGTGTAGGGGTGCCCACTGGGATGCATTCCTCACACCCTGACATGACATACAAGGTTTTGCCTTCTCTTCAATAGCACTGTCCAATCCAGGCCACCAAAAATAGCTTCGTGCAATTTCCTTCATGCGCACTATTCCACAGTGACCGGAATGTAGCTGTTCTAACATCTGTGATCTCAGTGGTGGTCAGGGGCGGCTCTACAAATTTGGCCGCCCCAAGCAGTCATGCCCGGGAGGCGCCCCCAAGCCGCGGGAGCAGCGGACCTCCCGCGGGCATGACTGCGGAGGGTCCGCTGGTCGCGTGGCTCGGCTGGACCTCCCGCAGCTGCGGGCGGTTCGCTGGTCCGGTGGCTCCGGTTGAGCTGCCGCAGGCATGCCTGCGGGAGGTCCAGCCGAGCCGCGGGACCAGCGAACCGTCCGCAGTCATGCCTGCGGGAGGTCCCCAGGAGCCGCCGGCCGAGCGTCCCCTCCGCAGTCATGCCTGCGGCAGGTCCGCTGCTCCCGGGGCTCCGGTGGACCTCCCGCAGGCATGACTGTGGCAGGTCCGCCGGCCCAGCCTGCCGCCCCCCCGGGAAAGGGCCGCCCCAGGCGGGTGCTTGCCCCGCTGGGCTCTGGAGCCGGCCCTGGTGGTGGTGGAATAATGACACGTCTCCCCCACAACAAACAACCATATTGGACCGATAACTCCGTCCTCCTGGACATGTAGGTAACAAGGTTGGGTGAGACCGGAGAGGTTTGTCGAGATTTTCCGTGCATCACCAGGTCCATAACGTGGGACAATACTGGAGTTGCCTTGTTTATCTGAGTAGCAGTGATGGGTGTATTCTCTACCTGTTCAAAGTAGAAGATTTCCTTTTGGGCACTATCTTGATGTTTGACCGGCAAAGGCAACCTTGAGAGGCCATCTGCATTGATGTGCAGAGTGGAATTCTGATATTTGATTTCATATGTGTGTGCTGAAAGTAACAATGCCCAACGTTGCATACGACTAGCAGCTAATGGGGGAATGCCTGTGTAGGGTCCAAAAATTGACATCAGAGGTCGATGGTCTGTAAGAAGAGTAAACTTTCGCCCAAACAGGTACTGATGAAACTTCTGAGTTCCAAAAACAATTCCTAATGCCTCATGTTCGATTTGGGCGCAGTTAGTTTCTGCTTTGCTTAGAGTGCGTGAAGCAAAAGCAATAGGTCTCTCTTCTCCCGAAGGCATAATGTGTGACACGACTGCTCCCACTCCATAAGGGGAGGCATCGCAGGCCAATTGTAGGGGTAAGGATGGATCAAAGTGCGTTAGAACTTCAGAATTTAGCAATGCATCCTTAGCTTTGTTAAATGCAACATCACAGGCTTCAGTCCACTTCCAGGCCTTGTTCTGCCCAAGGAGCTCATGAAGTGGTTTTAGCAGTGTGGCTAACTGTGAGATGAACTTTCCATAATAGTTCAGTAGTCCTAGAAACGAGCGCAGCTGGCTTACACTTCGAGGTAGGGGAGCTTCCACAATAGCTTTAACTTTTGCAGGGGCCTTATGAAGACCTGCAGAATCAATGATGTGTCCCAAATATTCAACAGAGGGCTTGAAGAATTCACACTTGTCTTTGCGAACTCGTAGGCCATACTCTTCCAGTCTTTGTAGGGTAGCCTCTAAATTCTTTAAGTGATCCTCTTCATTTCTTCCAGTGACCAGGATATCATCCAGATAGCACTGAACTCCTGACAAGCCACACAAGATCTGGTCCATAGCCCTCTGGAACAGGGCGGGAGCAGACGTTATTCTGAAGGGTAGGCGACAGTATCGATAAAGCCCCTTATGAGTCACAATAGTCAACAGCTCTTGGGACTTTTCATCGACGTGCATCTGTAAATATGCTTGACTCAGATCAATCTTACTGAACTTTTGTCCCCCAGCCAGGCCTGCGAAGAGGTCATCAATGCAGGGAAGCGGGTATTGCTCTGCACACAACACTGGGTTGACAGTGACTTTAAAATTACCGCAAATCCAGAGAGAGCCATCTTTCTTCACTATTGGAATGATAGGAGTGGCCCATGAGCTATGGGTAACTGGTATTAGGATTCCATTGGTGACCAGGAGCTCCAGGTCTGCTTCAACTTTTGGCCTGATGGCATATGGCACAGTTCGGGCTTTCAGATATTTTGGTGGACTGCCAGGTTTAATGTTCAATGTCACAGTGATTCCCTTAATACTTCCCAAATCATCTCCAAAAACTGCAGCATGTTTCCTTAGTATAGGGGTTAGACTGGTTTCTTCTTTAGTCATCCGGTGCACTTCTGCCCAGTTCAGTTGAATCTTCCCAAGCCAAGACCTACCCATTAAGGCTGGGTAGTTACCTCTCACCACAAACAGTGGCAATTTAGCAGCCTGTCCATTGAGCTCCACCTGAACATCAATAGTGCCCAACATGGGCACAGCTTCTCCCATATACGTCTTCAGAAACATTTTTGTTGCCTTAAGCGGAAGATGCTGTAGCTTTTCTTTATACACAGTCTCAGAGACCAGCAAGACGGCTGCACCGGTGTCCAGTTCCATGCGTATAGGTTTGCCATCCAACAACGGGGTTACCCAGTATTCATGTGAGCCCACTGCCAAAGACAAAACATGCCGTGGCACTTCCTCTTGCGAAGAGGTGTCACCTTGATCATCCTGGGTCTGCTCTAGGGTATGCAGGGTTCCTCTTTTTGTCGGCCAGACCACCGGCCTCTTTTTCTTTTGTTTACAGGCACACTCAATGTGTCCCTTTTTGCCACAGTGTCGACACACCAGGTCCTTACACCAGCATTCTGATGCCTGGTGACCCGGCTTACCGCAGCAGTAACATTCTTGACTCTGCACAGTTTTGTTGGTCGGTTCTGGTGACACTTTTTGCACCCTAGGGGATGCACCGATGTATTGCACCTCCCTTGTAGCCAGTTCCATGGAGACAGCAATATCAACAGCCTTCTGTAATGTAAGCTGAGCCTCTTTCAGTAGGCACTTCCGTGTAGCTTCACTGTAGAGGCCACACACTAACCTGTCACGCAGGGCATCATTTAACATCTCTTTAAATTCACAGTGTTCTGCTAGCTTTTTAAAAATTGCTACAAATTGTACAACTGTTTCATCTTCCTTTTGGTCTCTTTTGTGGAACCTATATCTTTCAGCAATTACCAGTGGTTTTGGGGAAAAATGGGACCCCAGGATTTCCACAATGTCACTGTAAGATTTAGTCTTAGGGTAGGTCCATACTTACCGCGCGGGTCGACGCGGAGTGTTCGACTTCTCGGAGTTCGAACTATCGCGTCTAATCAAGACGCGATAGTTCGAACTCCCCACGTGCTCCGGTCGACTCCAGAACTCCATCACCGCGAACGGCGGTGGCGGAGTCGACCTTGGAGCCGCAGACTTCGATCCCGCGGCGTCTGGACGGGTGAGTAGATCGAACTCGGGTACTTCGAGTTCAGCTACGCTATTCACGTAGCTGAACTTGCGTACCTTAGTTTGACCCCCCCCCCCTTAGTGTAGACCAGGCCTTAGGCTTAACAGGGTGTAGTAAGCTGCGTAGCAGGGAGTAGGTTTTAGCCCCTACAACACTTAAGAATATTGTCACCTTCTTCGCTTCTGTAATGTCATTTGCAATAACAAAAAGCTCAAAACACTCAGTATATACATGCCACTGCTCTATATTCTCATCAAAAGGTTCCAGTGGCCTGGTCAGAGTAGCCATGATTTTTAGTTTCACTTTCACAGTCAGTGCAAACAAGCAGGTTTTTTGTTTGTTTGTTCTTTACCTTGACTTCTACTTCCTTCTGTTACTGGAGCAGCACCAGAATCCCATCCTCATTGCCACTTGTTATATCCTTGGGGGCAGCCAGTTTAGGAAGACATCACTTGAGGCCAGATAGCAGACAGCTAACAAAACTACCATTTTATTTACAGACACAGAGCTCACCCAACCGCCTGAAACTGGCCGGGCTATCCCCTAATAATCTAACTCAGTTGCCATAGCAACAAAAACCATGACAAACAAATACACAACACCATACATTTCTTCGCATAACAGGCCAAATTTGAGCACCCACAGAAATAATAAAGAAGCACCACAAGAATTAATTGCCCCAGGGAAGCAAGTACAGCATGTCGCTCCAATCAAAACACAGCTAACAAGGTTCAGAAATGTTAATGCGGAGGGTGAACCAGTAAGGGGACTTAAAACAGAAACAACTGAAATTTACCGTCCCTTCACCCCCAGGAAAAACAGGCACTACTGTCTGATTTACCCGAACTCAAGCGTAATAACAAGAATACTAAGTTCTGGGACAAACTGGATGGCCTGATTGAAATACATGGCATTCATAGGAAGGTAGCAGCAACCACACCCTCCAAGGAAATTGTATCAGTTCATGCAGTCAGAACCACTACCTGCTTCACTTGCAATAAGCCTGGACATCTGGCACGTGACTGTAAAAATAAAAATAAAATCAAAACATGCAGTAATTGTAAAAGGAGCTCGGGGAAGTAATCAACCCCAGAGCAAGCTGCATTGAATGGGCCAAAGGGTCCAAACAGGAAAGATCATCTCAAAATATAGCCATGATTGCCAGTAATAGGATAATAATACCAGAGTGGGGGTGGGGGAGGAAGACCAGTAAAAACCCCGTGTTCCCTTCACCCTGAAGTGTGAGCAACAGATAAAAAAAATTGTGGGCTAGTAAACATGAAGCCTATATCTGTAGAAAGACCAACTCACAAAGCCCACAGGCAGGACCCAATTAAACCAGAAGCCTTGAAGGCAGTTAAAGATATAGTCACTAAGTTGAAATCTAGAGGGATAATTAAAAAAACCACCTCCACAACTAACTCCCCAATTTAGCCCGTCAGGAAGCCAGACAGGACCTAAAAATTAACTATAGACTACACCCACCTTAACTGGGTCACTCCAAAGGCACATCCTATTGTGGCAAGCCCTGCCTCTATTCTTAATTTGCTCACACCAGGACACTCAGTATTTTCAGTCCTGGATGTAGCTAATGGATTTTGGAGTATTCCCCTTGCAAAAGAGAGTCAGGAGAAATTTGCATTTACAGTAGGAGACCAGCAGTACACTTGAACCTGAGTACCTCAGGGGTTCCATAATTCTCCCTCCATATTCCACAGGACTATGGTAGAAGTAATAGCATGAGTGCCTTTGGAAGGGGATACTGTGATACTGCAGTATGCAAATAATTTGCTAATTGCCAGATCAAATGAAAAGGACCATCTAAAAACCATCTAAAAGACTGTTCATGTATCTTCGTAAGGCAGGATTTAAATTAAGCCCTGAGAAAGCTCAATTGCAACAGCAACAAGTTTTATACCTAGAGTATAACATCTCCAAGGAAAAAAAAAGCACTCACAGTAGATAGAAAGCAGGCAATTAGAGGATTAAAAAAACCACGGACAGTTAAGAAAGGCCGTCTGAGGTACACTCAGATAGGGGAAACCATGGACAGGCCCGATGTGAAGTACTCGAAGGCAAGGAACCAGGCAGTGGAGGTTAAAGCGATCATTATGGGCTATGCCATCTCTGGTGACAAGGTCCCCTAGGGATGGATCTGGGTGCTATTTTGTCAAATTATGTGGGGAGTGTCTATCCTGACATTCTTGATGGTACTGGTGCTTTATCGGTGACTCAGCAGTAGGCTGGGTACATTATAATTACAAATTGGTATATTTAACCTGGCGGGTTAGGGAACCCTAGGGTCAAGAGGAGGGACTGAAGGGTTAAAATCCATGTGCATTTTATATAACAACCTGGTATATGAATTGTGCCAGCTCTTTCTCAGACCCAAAGTCCAGAGTTTGGTCAAGAGACCAGAGGCCTAGCAAATAGTGATTAGCTAAGAGAAAACTGGGGTAAACAGATAATCTTGTTTATCTGAAATAGGCCTGGTCAGCAAATTGCCTGGTGTTGGAGCTAAGAACTAAATAACTGTGTCTTATTCAGAGTTGCAAATTAAACAAAGGATCCCTATTCCTATTGTGTCAGTCTCTTCTGTAGGGAATGTTCTTCCCACAGATCCAACCTTGAGTTTATGAAAAGTTGGCACATGTCAGTATAAGATAGAGCAGCCTTTCACCTCCCTTCCCAGGGACCAATGCCTGCCTTAAGACATAAAGGGGACAATCTTTATTGCCATATACTTTCACTGTTTCTTTGCTTTAACCCCTAGGAATGTACCTGTTGGACAATCAAAGGAGTTGCTCCATTCCTATGGACCCCAAATCAGAATTCAACATATATATTTTATACTAATAAATTTCATCAAAGTATTAATTAAATGTTAACTTGCTAACTTAAGACCATGGGCGGAGACATTATGTAACCTTTTAACCATTGGTTAATGTGCTATCTTGTCTTGCTGCAAAACCTATCCCGGGGTGTGGAATTGCCTACCCTATCACTTTCTCCTGCCCATGGAAAATCTATATATTCTATTGTAATCAATTGATTGACAGTGTCTCTGAGCCTAATAGGCCAGGTGACAGTCTGCCAGCGCTGTGTGTAATAAGCTCCTATACTTGGCCTCTACATGGTGTGGCTTTATGTCCTTCAACTTGTAGGGAAATTATGGAAGGTAATAATTGGAGATATACCAATCTCCTAGAACTGGAAGGGACCTTGAAAGGTCATCAAGTCCAGCCCCCTCCCTTCACTAGCAGGACCAATTTTTGCCCCAGATCCCTAAGTGGCCCCCTCAAGGATTGAACTCACAATCCTGGGTTTAGCAAGCCAATGCTCAAACCACTGAGCTATGCCTCCCCCTGGCTGGGAGAGTTTTGAAACTATGTAGTGGGCCAGATCCCCAGCTGGTGTAAATGAGCATACCTCCATTCAAATCACAGGACCAGATTCCCAGTTGGAGTAAATAGTCCCAACTACTCTGAAGTCAATGGAACTGTATCAATTTCCACTGGCTTTGTACCTGGCCCTTAGTTTTGAGTCTTTGCCTCTGGGTAGCTCCTAGTGATCAGCTTCAGGTAACCAGGTCAGCCTGAGCAATAGCTACCTCTGGTGGCAGCATCTCAGGAGATGCTGGTGCAATGCAAGAGACAAAAAAATATCTCTGTTGGCCCAGAGGTAATTATGTGGGGTTAATGAAGGCTGTTCTAGGCCAACTGAGGCTCTGGTGCCACTAGGCTCTTAATTATTGCAAGTCACATGTCTGTGCTGTATATTTTATTTCTGCAAACACCTTGGGGTACCATTTCAGCTTTTTCTGTTTTTTTTTAACCAAGGGTTCTTCTTCCAGGGTTGCTGCGATCATGCGAGATGCAGGGTGGATGCTGTTTCACCTCTGTGGGGTTAGGATTAGATAGGGCAGATTGTCAGGATGATTTATTCCTGTGAGGAGATCAAAGCTGGGCTCACAGACCTGGAGACCGGATTCAGCTATTTAGCCCCAGAGCAGGGACATCCTGGGCTGTGACCATGTCTAAAGCCTACACAAGCTGGGATCATCTCTAGAGCTGGGAGGGGCTTTCAGTCCCTGATCCCATTTAGTCCATCACCTCTCACCCAAGCTTGGCCTAGGAGGGGAGCAGGAAGCTCCCACCTGTGGAGTAGATCCTGATCTGCTAGGAACTTCAGAGAGAGCCAGCAACTCAGGACATACAGCAAGGGGACAGCAAAGGGATGCTGGATAGATAGATAGTGTCCAAACTATTCTGATGCTTGAGAATCGACTGCATCACAAGCTGAAAAAAATTCCACAAACACCAGAACAGTAAGTTTACTATTTCAGTTGCATATTTGGGGCTATTTTTATTTAAGAGCATAAATGTGAAATTACAATCTGATTTGTTTTAGGGTGGTCTACCGTGCTTTGTCAATCCGAGATACACTACTTATGTTATGTAAACAATGTATCTGAAGTAAATGTAGCATAGATCCACTAACCACGGTGTCCACACTAGGCTATATCGAAGGGAGATGCTCTCTCGTCAACATAGCTTCCACATCTCGTTGAGGTGGATCACTGACATCGATGGAAAAGTGCTCTCTCATTGACATAGTGTGTCTTCACCAGACCCGGTAAATCGATGCCGCTGCATCACTTAGGAGTTTTGATAAATCCTGCTGGGTGCCTGTCTCCATCTTTAGGTGCCTAAATCCCTTTGTAATCCTGGCCCACATAAATAACAGAAGCTGGGCTTTAGTCAGGGTACCCTGTGGGAGATCCTAGGGCCTGTGCTATGCAGATATCAGACTGGAGGATCATACTGGGCTCTTTTGGCTTGAAAATCCACTAATTCATGATGTTTTGCCTCTGGGCCTCTGCTTCTGGGCTGTTTAGGCCTCGTGGAGTGAGTCCCTGCAAGCCCTCAGAGATGGCTAGACAGCCTTCTACAGCAGCAGCCCTCTAGTGGCACGGAAGCTCAAAGTCAGCTCATCTACAGACAGCATCAGGTTTTCACCTAGTTCTGTCAATTTGTTCTTAGAGTGATGGCTGAAAGGGCTCTTATGGAGCTGTGTCCTTGGCGTCTAGATACTACAGCGGTAGGGAAATGGAGATAGAGAAATTATGATCAAAGAATCCTGGTGCTGGAAGATCAAACACATCTCAAGTTGGGGAAAAAATCCACAGTGGGCAGCACAGTTAATTCACTATTTCAATTAAATACAGTTGTGGTTTAATATACAGAACAAATGTATGACCCTAAACATAAATTATTATTTGAACCCTTTAAGGCTTTAGCTATCAATTAAGTCAGAGAGCTAGAGCCAATCAGAAAAAAAATCAGTGTAAATCTTTGCCTTTGCCTTTGCCTTTGCATCAGATACCCCAAATCAGAAAAAGATTCGGGATTTGGCAACCAACCATGTATTTGTTTTTAGCAAAATACTAGTGTTAAGTGAAAATGTTACATTGCCAACAAAAGAGTATTGAGGTTTTCAGTTTAAAAAAAATATTGTTTCAAGTATAGCAGAAACTTTCCTTGGACGTTTTTGTTTAGATTTAAATCCCATTTTGTAAACAAAAATAAGCAGAAAATCTCTGACCGCCCCTAATTGAAAATTGAGCTTTAAACAAAGTTGGGAAGCATTATTCTTATATTTAATAATACAGCCATTTCAAACCGGTTTCTTCTATTGCAACTGTGTTTATTTCTGTTTCAAAGGAATAGTTATGGAAAGGTAAAAAAAATAGCATAGCAGCAAAGCCTGCAGATTGTGTTTTGTACACTCTAGCACCTGTAAACTGTAAACTCAGAGTCAGCTTTGCACCAGCCACCTGAAGCCTGTCTATCTCAACCCTGCCCAAGGACACAGAGGAAATGAAGGGGAGAGCATCAAGACCTCCTGCTCTAGCCCCATATCCTCTGTCCCACACTGCTGCCACCTTAACACCAAAGCTGTAAACAGGTGCACAGAACATACACATAGTAAAACACAGCCCCTCCCTAACCAAGATCATAGTCCTAGTAGACAAGGCAGTGAAAGTGGGGGAGAGGAAACAGAGGCACGGAAAGGGGAAGCAACTTGCCCAAGGTCACCCAGAAGGTCAGTGGCAAAGACAAGAACATAACCCAGGTCTCCTGATTGCCACTGACCTGCACAGCGCAGATATGAAGGTAGAGAGGGAAACGATAAACCATAGCAGTAACAGAGGGATGCTCCTGTCCCATAATTACACAGAGACACAAGTGCAGCAGGTATCAGGGGCCATGAATCAGTCTGTAAGCAGGTAGCAGGACGTCTCTGCACAGAACAAAGTGTGGAATCATCACAGATGAGCTGGTGCTCGGGCCATTGGGTATGTCTGTGTTGTGTTTCCCTGGGAAGAGGGGATCAGGCTGTGCTGCTGGTTTAGAAGTTTAGTTTCCTGTCCAAGTTGTTAGCCTGCTGTTTGTCCTAAGAAGCAGGGACAGCTCCAGGCACCAGCATGCCAAGCACGTGCCTGGGGTGGCAAGCCGCGGGGGGCACTCTGCCGGTCGTCGCAAGGGCAGCAGGCAGGTTGTCTTCGGCGGCATGCCTGCGGAGGGTCAGCTGGTCTCGCGGCTTCCTTGGACCTCCCGCAGGCGGGCTGCTGAATCCACAGGACCGGGGACCTCCCGCAGGCAAGCCACCGAAGAGAGCCCACCTACCATGCTTGGGGCGGCAAAATACCTAGAGCTGCCCCTGCTAAGAAGATATGACTAGAAGGGACCTGGGTCACTGAGTCCAATCCCCTGCTCTCACTGGCAACCCAGTCATATAATTCCCATTCTAAACTGACATAGCTCAGTGTTAACACCAGTTAGGTTGTTTGTCCCCAATGGCTCCTATTGGGAGGCTGCTCTGTACCGTCCCTCCTCCGATGGGGACAAACTTTCTTCTCATTTCCAAGCTAAATTTACTCATGGACAATTTATCCCCATTACTTCTTGTGTCAACATTCTCCTTTAGCATCAATAGCTCTGCTCCCTTCCTCGTGTTTACCTCCTTGATGTGTTTATAGAGAGTGATCATAACCCCTCTCAGCCGGCATTTTGCTCAGTTAATTAGCCAAACACTTTTAGTCTACATCTACTCAGCAAGCTAGGGCTGTGATTCACCAGCTTGCATGGACGTGCTCGTGTGCTAGCTTTGTGAGCATAAATAACAGTGTACCTGCGGTAGCCATGCAGAATACAAACCCACCTGAACTCGGGGGCTATGTACTGTATTCAGCACAGTTTCTCCTTCTGCCATGGCTATACTATTTTCAGACTTGTGCTAGCCACACTCAAGGTATTGCAAGTAGTGTATGTGATCTGGGAATCACTTCCCTAGCTCGTAGTTTAGATGTAGCCTAATTCTTCTTTCCTAAACTAGCTCTCTATTGTCGCAATAGGATGACCATCATTCCTAAGATTGTTGGGTTTGGGTTGTAACTTGTTCCATATTTACATTGCATTTTATCAAACTTCATCTTGGACCAGATCCTCAGATGGAGGAAACGGATGCCATCCATTGACTGTAAGGAAGCTGTGGCAATTTACACTGGTGTGACAATGCTCCTCAGTAGTGGTGTGATTGTCAGAGATGAGGAGGAGGGAGGACATTAGCCTGACCACTGCCCTTGCCCTTCTTTCCACAGACAGTCCATGATGTACTGAGAAAGAAAATGTCCAACCGAACCACCGTGACCGAGTTCCTTCTCCTGGGGTTCTCTGAGGACCGGGAGCTGCAGATTTTACACTCTGTGGTGTTTCTAGGGATTTATCTGGCAGCCCTGGTGGGAAATCTCCTTGTTATCATCCTTGTAGTGGTCGACCACCACCTTCACACCCCCATGTACTTCTTCCTGATGAATTTGTCCATACTAGACCTCGGTTCCATCTCCGTCACAATCCCCAAGTCCATGGCCAACTCCCTGTTGAACACCAGGTCGATTTCTTATTCTGGGTGCGTTGCCCAAGTCTTTCTCTTCATTTTCTTTGCTGTTGTTGACTTTGCTTTTCTCACCATCATGGCATATGACCGGTACGTTGCCATCTGCCAACCACTGCACTATGAGACTATAATGAACAGGGGAGCTTGTGTCCAAATGGCAGCCAGTGCCTGGATCAGTGGAATTCCCATTTCTACTATGCAGACTGGTAACATATTTGCATTACCTTTTTGTGGTGGTAACAAAGTGGATCAGTTCTTCTGTGAAATCCCCCAACTGCTCAAGATCACTTGCAATGACGCATACCTCAGTGAAGTTGTTATTACTTCTTTTCTCTTGTTCTTAGGCTTAAGTTGCTTTGCTTTTATAATTGTGTCGTATGTTCAGATCTTCAAAACAGTGCTGAGAATCCCCTCTGAGCAGGGCCGGAATAAAGCCTTCTCCACTTGCCTCCCTCACCTCACTGTGGTCTCCTTGTTAGTTTGCACTGCCACCTTTGCCTACATGAAACCCACCTCCAGCTCAGCATCAGGACTGGATGTCATAGTGGCTGTTCTTTATTCCGTGATGCCTCCAGTTATGAATCCAGCCATCTACAGCATGAGGAACAAGGAGATAAAAGGTGCCCTGAGGAAACTAACTGAGGGGAAGTTATCCAAAAAGAATAAAATTTCCAGATTTCTCCCATGACCATGTTTTTATTCTGTGCTTCTTTAAAGATATAATCAACTGATGACATTATTGTTTCCATGGGAATGTGATGTTCAGGCTTTTTATGCAAAAATGTTGTGTTCACAGTAGTAATAATGCAGACTAAGTTCACTGAAGTCAGTGGAGTTACTCTACTGTGAATTAGATAAGAATCTATCTATCTATCTATCTATCTATCTATCTATCTATCTATCTAAATTATGAGGGCATTTAATTCATTTCTGCATTTCCTTGTTAGAAGTGTGAGTTAGCTGAACTCGACCTTCTGGACAAGCACGAGCTGTCACTGGGAAATATTAACTCTGTGTTAATAATGTTTTTTGCCATTTTATTTCCTAGTTTTTCAACAGAAAGGAAGCTTGTTGGTCCGAGTTAGTGGTCATTGTGGCAGCTGTAGGTGGCCATGGATATGGATGATGAGTGAAGTAAAAGGCTCTTTTAAGAATCATCACATTGTTCTAGAAAAGAGCTGTATACTGTGCACTACTTGGTCATTCTGGGTTCCCCTCAGCTTCACACCCTGAGCGGCGGCGCTTCCCCAGACCCTGGCACACATTGGGAGGGGTGATTAGGGAGAGGCTCAGTTCCCCCAACTGTCAAAAGGGAAGGAGAAAGCCCCCAAGATCACAAAAGAGGGAGAGGGAGGGGTATCCGACACCATAGATGCATCGCGAGCCCCCTGATACTGGTACACACAAGGGAGGTGAATGTGGGGCTGTCAGGCGCCCTGCCCCTCGTTCTAGTTCTGGATCCACATAGGTGCAGAGAGCACTGATGGAAACACAGCTCGGTGCTGTGCTCGCTTTATTGTTCACGCTGCAAAACTGGATCTAACAGGAAAGTGAGGCTTTGCACTGGGGAGGGGAGAGAACATAGAGCCCTCTGAACATTGAAAGAGAGAGGACATCACACCCCTCTGTCTCCCAGTCCCCCATCAATCACCCTCATGTCCCCTCTTCCCAGTGTCCCACCCCTCATCTCCTGACCCCAAACCCATCTCCTACCCACCCCCCCATTTGTCCCTTTCCCAATAACCTCCCTCCTCTCACTGCCCCCCAAACCCTACTCCCACAATTCCCATCAGCTCTTCCACCCTCATCATCCTCCTCTCCCAGCAGGTAAGTGTATTTCAAAAATTGTTTCATTACCATCTAAATATCCTGTGGTGCGCCCGGTGACATTTCCCTACAGTTAGAAACCCTCAGACAGAGCCAGGTGCCTCCTTATTCTTAGGTTCAGATTTCGGCTCAGGGTTTGATCTGAACTCAAAGTGCACAGATGGCATGCGGGTTTGTCAGCCACTACTGGACATTCCCCCTTCAAGGACTCAGCCTGTGAGCCAGAGGTAGCTTTGAACCTGTTCATCCTCTCTCCATGCATGTGCTCAGCGTATTCCATTCGGTGCGTCTCTAAGCCCTTCGAAGGCTGATGGGCCTAACTGAAAGCTAAACTCTTTGGCTAATAACACTGTCACATTATTTCCTCCAAAGAGCTGGTGAGTGGCCCTTGAGCACTGGAAACACTCCCTGCTGTGTGGATCTGAGCCCTGGTTTGATCTCTGTCTGTGCACAATAAATCAGCACCAAAACACACCAACGTTAAGAAAAGTTAGAAGTGACTCCTTTGGAGTCGATAGGGCTGATTCCCTCTCACTCACCCTGGTGTAAATCAGGAGTAACTCATTTGTACTGAATGAGGCTGATTTCCCCCTCACTCACCCCAGGGTGTTACAATGGAGTATGTCTGGTCTAAGGAAGAGGAGATTCAGGTCCTTTGACTCCAGTCCCTGCTGAGGTGTGACCCTTCTGTGTGGTCCTGGGCCCTTCAACCCCAGAATCCCCTGGGGCATGGCCCTTCTCTATGAGGTGCTCTGCCCTTCAGCCCCCCACTAATTGCAGCATCTCCTACCTCATTTGACTATTCCTCTGCCCCCACTCTGTAAACTCCCCATCTGGTGAATCTCAAGGAGCACCCACTGATATCAGAGTGCCTGCTGTACCGCATCAAGGACAGCATGACTAGATACCAGGAACGGGACATGCTGGGGTACGATGGGTGGGAGTGTCCAGTGCCCTGGGTCTGACTGGGGCCAGCAACAGATGCTGCACTATCCACAGCCTGGAACAATAGTGGTGGGATGGGGTGATCGGCCCCCAGTGCAGCAGCTGCCACATTGTCTGCCTGAGTCTGAAGAGGGTCTGAGACAATGGCTCTGGGAGAAGGGAACTGCCCCAGGCATCTCCATGGCATTTGAATTCCCAGCACCAGTGCTCTGGAGCACTCCAACAACCCCACCAATGCAGGGGGCTCTCTGTGCAGGGGAGAGAAAGAGTGCAGCAGTCCTGACCGCCTCACCCGAGCAGACACATCCTGGCTGGGGAGGTAAGGATTGTGGGGACCATGACTGCCCTCTGCCTGTCTGTGGGCACCTAGCTGATCCCAAGGGGTTGGGGGAAAGTCACCTGCTCCTCTTCTGGGACAGAGCAGGGTCCCATGCCATTGTCCCAGCCTTTCTTTGAAGCCCTCTCCACCTCCATGCATGGCCCTGGAGTGTCTGAATCCAGCCCTGGGAGTCAGCAGAGCTTTATGGGAGTAAATGTGCGTCTTTCCACAGGCTCCTGGGAACAGCCCAGCTCAGAGCTGTGACTCTTGGAGGGACCACCACCAGCTGCTGAAAATAGAGGGACAAGGACCACCCCCAGTGGACAATTCTGCACTGATCTCCATTTCAGGGAGGTTCCCTGTGAGTTAATGGCTGGTTGAAGACCTGCACCATGGCAATTTAATTCATTCTCTGATCTAATTTAACCACGAAGGCTCTCGTGATCCATGCCAATGTCTCACCCCGCTGACCTTTTTGTCTCAGCAATACCTTGTGGAAGTGAGTTCCCCAGGTTAGCTGTGTGCTGGTTGGCAGTGGGCAGAGGCAACCCTGGAAATACTGTTCAGAAAAGGGGCTTGGCCAGGAAGAGGAAGGAGGAGAGTGGGGAAGGAAGGAAGTGGTGGCCAGGGCTTGCCAATGGGGAGAAAGAGGAGAGAATTGGCAGGTGTTTGGAGCCAGGGGTGAGTGGCTGTTCCCTGGATCTGGGGCCATGTCAGGGGAGTGGGGCTAAGCAGAGGAGAGAACTGGTGGGCAGAAGAGGGGACTGGTGGGCAGAGGGGTTAAGCAGGGATCTCTGAGGAAGCTGAGTCAGGAACTCTGGTCGGGAATTGGCTCTTGGCCATGGGAGGGGGGACTCTCAAAGAACAGGGGCTGACAGGGTCTGTGGGGTGGGGGTTTTGAGAGGGGTGGGAGAAGATTAAGGGCTGTGGAAGTTTGCTTGGGGGTCTGGGTTAGGTGACAGAGAGGGAGAGAAACACTCATAGTCTAGGGTAAGATGGGTTCAGTGGGTGAATGATGGATCATCTCCAAATAAATGTTTCTTTATAAAATTTTCATCCAGTCTCAATTATTATCCCCCAGATTTTGGTAAAGTGAGGCACAGAAAGTTGAGGTAACATAGCTGCATAGCTGGGCTTCCATCACAGGAGTTCTTAGCATCTCAACCTTCTTTCTCTAGACACCAGGCTGTCCTAGTTATCATTACAGGCTGGGATTCTCAAGGGTGTCTAAGGGATTTACGAGCCCAAGATGTACACGCCTTACTGCCATAGGCTCCTTTGCAAATCCCAGGCACCATTTTCAGCAATTCAGGAGAAGCCCAGGCCTTGGAAGTTAACGAGAAACACAGGGCCAGGATTACAAAGGGGTCTAGGGACCTAAAGGAGGAGTTAGCTGCCTATTGGGATTGACAATAGCATGTAAGCAGGTTAAGCTCCTCACTCCCACTGAATGACCATGGGACTTAGTCACCTAGCTCATTTAGGAACATTGATAAATCCCCGTAGGTGCCTGTCTTCATCTTTGTGATTCTGGCCCACAGGTAACACAGAAGCTGGGCTGAAATCAGTGAACACTGGGGGAGATCATAGGCCTGTGCTATGTTAGGGGCAGACTAGAGGATCAGAATGGCTCTTTTGGCTTTATCACCTAGGCACCTATGCACTTGCCTGTGGGCCTGTGCTGCTGAGCTGTGCAGGGCTCCAGGGAGTGAGTCCCGCTAGCCCTTAGAAAATAGACATGAATAAATCACCTTCCCGCAGCATCTGTCCTTTAATGCCGATGATGCTCAGCGCCAGCTACACACAGCTCATCTGCAGAGCCAAAAGGTTTGAGTCAAGTTCTGGCTGAGCAGTCTCAAAATTGAAGGGGGAAAGGATTCTCAGATGCCTGTGCCTTTAGCTTCTAGATTCTGGTAGATATTGACCAAAGAATCCTGGTGCTGGATGGCTGAATGGATCATACATTGGGAAAAAAATCCACAAAGATCAGCATAGTAAGTTTTCTATTTCAATTAAATATGTTGGGGGATCAACATACAAGGGAAAATTAAGATGATAAATATGAATTACAATATGAACTTGTTAAGACTTTTACTCTCAATTTAACCAAATACCTGCTGCTGATTGGAATTTTTCCATCCTTCAGGAAAATTTTGACTTTTAACTGAAAACCTCAAATCCATTTTTTTTCAGTTTTTGGCAGATGAAAACTTTTTGCTGAAAACTGGATTATTTTTATCACAAAACCAAAAATGTTTGGATTTTGAGTTTTCAATTTCTTTACAAATCAATCGCAAAATGTTTGGAGAAAAGCAGACAGATTCTGAGATTTGTTGTTGTTTAGCTGAAAACCTGTTTTCCATTAAAAAGAACACAGATGAAAATTTCCAACCTGCCTTAAACTTCAAATAAATTGGGGAACATTAATATTGCCTGATAAGACCTTAATTTCAAACCATTTATTCTACTGCATCTATGTGATTTCTCTTCCAAAGGAATAGTTGTCCTAGTAGACAGAGCAGAGAAGGGGAGGGAGGGAGGGGAAACAGAGGCAGAAAAGGGGGAAATGACTGGCCTAAGGTCACACAGCAGGTCACTGGCAGAGACAAGAGTAGAGCCCAAGTGTCCTGACAACCTCTGCACGGCACAGCACAGAGTAAACGATACAACATAGTGGTGACAGAGGGATGCCGCTAGTCCATTGTTACACGCAGGCCAAAGTGCAGCTGGGAGTTGGTGCCATAAATCAGTTTGGAAGCAGGCAGCAGGCCGTCTAGGCATAGAGTTTGGGGTAGAAAAAATCACAGATGAGCTGCTACTTATGATGCTGGGTGAGTCTACTTGAGAATCAGGCTGTGTTGGCATTTTAGTCTATTTCATGGCCAACCTGTGAGCTTGGTGATGGTCGCAGCAGAGGGACCTTCTTTGGAAGAATTGTTTGGTTTGGATTGTACTTTGTTCCATCCTTCATAGTGCATTTTAACAGGGCACAACTTGGCCCAAATCCTCGAAAGGGGTAAAGTAACGAAGCTCCATTGACTTTAAATGAGCCGACCCAATTTACACTAATGTGATAACGTTACTGATTGATTGTCAGAGGTGAGGAGCACTAACAACACCTCATCTTTGCAAGTGACGAGTGCTGTGCACCTTTGACATTCATATAATGAGATATTACATGAAAGGGAATCAGGGCCATTCCCACTGTCGCTCTAACTCTGATCATTGTCCTTCTCATTCCCCCTACAGCCATCACACAGTATACTGAGGAAGAAAATGTCCAACCAAACCACCATTACCGAATTCCTTCTCCTGGGATTCTCTGATATTCCAGAACTGCAGATTTTACACTTTGTGGTGTTTCTAGTGCTTTACCTGGCATCCCTACTGGGGAACCTTCTCATCATCACAGCCATAGCCCTCAACCACCAACTTCACACCCCCATGTACTTCTTCCTGATGAATCTGTCCATCCTAGACCTCGGCACCATCTCTGTCACCATCCCCAAATCCATGGCCAACTCCCTCATGAACACACGATTGATTTCTTATTCTGGATGTGTTGCCCAAGTCTTTCTTGTCTTCTTCTTCGCTTCAGCAGATTTTGCCATACTGACCATCATGGCGTACGACCGATATGTCGCCATCTGCCAACCACTGCACTATGAGACAGTGATGAACAGAAGAGCTTGTGTCCAAATGGCAGCCAGTGCCTGGATCAGTGTTATTCTCTATTCTGCAGTGCACACTGGAAACACGTTTGCAATATCCTTCTGTGGAGGCAACATGGTGGATCAGTTCTTCTGTGAAGTCCCCCAGCTCCTCAAGCTTGCTTGCTCTAACTCAGACCTCAGTGAAGTCGGGTTTCTCATCTTTAGTGTGTGCTTAGCCTCAAGCTGCTTTCTTTTCATAATTGTGTCATATGTTCAGATCTTCACCACAGTGCTGAGAATCCCCTCTGAGCAGGGCCGGCATAAAGCCTTCTCCACCTGCATCCCTCACCTCATTGTGGTCTCCTTATTTATTTGCACTGGGACCTTTGCTTACTTGAAACCCATCTCCAGCTCAACCTCAGGTCTGGATCTCATGGTGGCTGTTCTCTATTCTGTGTTGCCACCAATGACGAATCCAATCATCTACAGCATGAGAAACAAGGAGCTCAAAGGTGCACTGAGTAAATTGATAGGTTGGAGGTTATTCTCTAAGAATAAAATGTCCATATTTCTCCGTCAGTAACAATTTCATTATGTGTTTCTTTGTATAATCAGCTAATGACATTATTGCCTCCCGGAGAAAATACTATTCAATCTGTTTATGCAGAATTGGTTATTTACACTAGGAAAAATCCAGACAAACATGACTCAAGAAAAAAAGAGTTATTATAGGTTTACACCAATGTAAATAAGATTGGAATCTATCTTCATATACTGGTATCCACCACCATACTATCTGAGCACCTTGCCCATAAAATCAGTAGCCATAGCAAAGTCCCTAGTGAGGTCTCTGGCTCTTCTTATTTTTGGGGGATAATCTCTGATTGAGGTATCAATGCAATTGTTCTTTGTGTTTTTTGTTTACTTGTTTGTCAGATTTTTATTTATTTATTTTGCTTAACTTGTTGGCTGGTTTGGTTTGTTTCTTTGGATGTGGGAAAGCCTGGGGAGGTGGTGAGTGTTTGGTTAGACAGGATTTTTGATGTTTGCCCTCTCTTGGAAATGCCATTATGTCATCTCTCTGATGGGGTTTTCTGAGCGAGCTGAAGGTTTCCTCCCCACAGTGACAACCTCATTAATCATAATGATCAATTTCTATTTGATTGTGAATTATGTTAGCTAGCTAGCTAGATAATGAATAATTTATGGAGATTATTGAGCAAATTATTGTGCTTCTTTTCCTGTTAATGATTGTCTTTGTCCAG
This sequence comes from Mauremys mutica, assembly GCF_020497125.1. Lineage (NCBI taxonomy): Eukaryota > Metazoa > Chordata > Testudines > Geoemydidae > Mauremys > Mauremys mutica. The sequence continues at coordinate 37,587,004 of NC_059083.1, forward strand.
ATCATGATTTTCTTATAAATACTCCTTATTAAACATTATTTAACAAAGATTTTTATGGCTATATCTTACCCTATCTGTCATTTACAAACAATTCATCCTAACATACTTGGTGTTTGAACTTTGAGCTGTTTTGACAGGATACATTTTTAACATGCTCTCTTTCATTTCTCTGAACAAATGGAAGTGTCACACTCGGGATCCTCAAAAATCAAGGAGGCAGTCATCAGCTCGTTTAAATTGACATGGCTCCTTTGGAGTCAACAGATCTTGGAGACTTTTCACCACCTGAGGGTCTGGGTTAAGTATATGGATAGGGCTCTAGGCTAACACCAAACTGGTGTCAGACCCTGACACTGCCTCCATATCTCTCCTTTCACAGTCAAATAAAGCCTTACAATTGGTGCATTGGAATTACTCTCCCATTCTTGAGTTTGAATTATTAACATAAAATAATTTTTTTATCTCAAAGCTAGAATCACTGGACCTTCTTCTCCAGACTTACCAGTCCATTATGACTCTTCATCATCAACCTCTCCCCCCTGGAAATCCTGCTCACCAGCATGCTCATCACCAAGGTGCTGACCAACATGGTATGCAGTTGGAAGACCAGTTTCTTCCCTAGCTTCCATGCAAGTTCCATTGCATGCACTGACCAACCCCCCGGTCCCATTTGCCTAAATGTCACTGTTTCCATAAATGTTCCTGTCTTCATGGCTGGAACGTTCAGCTGAATCACATTCCCTGAAAAAGTAAAATTATTATTCATGCAAAAAGAGTTAACTGTATTCATTCCGTTTTGCCAGTGATACAGAGTAGTAGCTCACTTCAGCTTCTGGCAGAGATAAATCACAGGGTAGCAAACAAGTAGAGCTGGATGGAAAATTTCTGATTGAAACAGAGTTTTGTCCAAAAATGCTGATTCATAGAACCCAAAATGATTCACAGAAACATCTCAGGTTTGATGAACTTTCAGGGAAGCGAGGTCAGATTGGCAATGGATTGCCTGCCTGCCAAGCTGAGCTGCTAAGGAGCAGGAAGTTTGAAGACCTTGGTATGGGCTCCCAGGGGCCGTGGCTCTAGGGCAATCTCAGCATGCAGACGACTCTGGCCCAGGAACACCAGGGCTTCCAGACTTCCAGGCCAGCTGGCTTCCCAAAATGGCCACTGAGTCACATAATATGGACCACCAGCTGGCCTTGGAGTCTGGAATCAGCTCTTGAGTGAAACTCACATTCTCCTCCTATTAGCAGCCATGAAAGTGACAAGAATGTCCATTTCACTCAGCAGATGTTGGGGTTCTGTGGAGAACATTTTGTTTCTGAAGCACCATGTGTTGGTGTGTCTAAAACACCCCCCTCCTCCAGTTTTCAGTTAGAGGGAAATTTTGAAATAGCAACATTTCCCAAAAAGCGGAAATTCCATGTTTTGACCAGCTCTGCTTTCAAGCTTTGTTTGTTCTTATGGCCTCATTAGAAAACATCAAGGTACAGTGTCCCTCCTCTCATCCTAAGGTAGATACCAGGGCAACAGTAATCTGCTGAGGCACTTGAATAAACCAGTGGTGCGTCATTGACAGTGGAATTGTTTTCTGAAGCTACAAACCAAGTCTGTTAACCTTCAGGATGGGCTCCTGGCTTACCTGTTCTCCCAAGCTTCCCTTGAGGGCTTGGCTGGGTTGATGAGAAAATTATATGGAAGTTTCATTGGTTGAGGAGGGAGAATGTTAAAGTCAATGAATGGGGAATGATCTTCTGGCCAGTGAAAAGGGAAGAAATCTAGTTTGGTTAAGGCAAATTGTACAGATTGTGAATAGGGAATAAGGAGGAGGGAAGGTCGGTGATTGTTGTCAAGTGCAGAAGACTCTGTGTGGTGAAGGGCAAAGAGATCTATGGCTGGTTCTGCTGGAGAATGTTTTGGTGGGTGAATGGAGGATAATCTTATCATTAGTAGAGAGTAGACAAGTCTACGGGTGGCAAAGGACAGATTTGTAAGGTTAGTGGAGAGCAGAGGAGTCTATGGGTGGTTGAAGGAGGCGAAAGTTCTAGTTGACTTATGGGGGCAATTTTGCCATTGGTTAATGGCGAAAAATTACAGTCGGTTAATGGGAGAGTTTAATGCTGAAGCAAGGAGAATGTTACCCAGGATTTGGTGGACCAAGTCAGTGTATTTTGCATATATTCTTACAATACAGAGCAGAGGTCTAGTGTTTGGGCTTTCTTACCAGTCCAAATGAACAAATAATACAAATATTGCTGTCACTTGATTTTACGGTATTTCACTTCTGAGAACTTGCAAGAAGTCTCCAGACTTGGAGCTGTGGGTCTCGCGAGGAACAGCACAAATTCAGCTCTTATGTAAACTGCCAGGGCAAGGTTATCTACATTAATGTTGTGCCCTCTGACACCATTCTGCCATTTTTGCTGGCTTCTTTCAGTAATTAGGATTCTGGGACCTGGTGTTTCAGTGACTTTAGACACCACACTGATGAATGGAATAGAGAGAGAGATCATAATTTACAAGGGCTTGCATAGAGAAAGGATCCAGTGTCCCGTCCATGTCATCAGTGTTAAGGGTATTCTGATGTGAGGCTCCCACAATCACTCCATTTGAAGCTGTTCCACTTTGGTTAAATAATTGTTAGTTTTTTCTGATTTCTTTATGGTAGCCTGTATGAAATGCACTGGGGATCTTTGTCCAATTCCCAGAAGATGTCTCCCCATCACACTAATATCAACATTATTGGCAATAATTTGCCACAATAATTCTTGTGGTCCATTACTAAGGAAACATGCAGGGATATGGAGAAGAGAATCTCCTTTTATGTACAGAAAGGGTCCTTCCAGTGCAGGGTATAGGGGGGAAGATTCCACAGCTGCCACTTTGGCTTCTGTGTGCTTTGTTTTGTTCTATGACTGGAGGAGTGTTAATGGGACACTTCATCTTGAATAGTCTCTTGGAATAGGTGTGAACTACTTATGCTAAACTATGTTTTGTACCTCATATTTAGCTGTGACACTTTGGCCTTGTCTACACTACACAGTTTTGTCGACAAAAGGCAGCTTCTGTTGACAAAACAGTGGCAGTATACACACTGCAATGCTCCCCCCGCCAATTTAACTCTCCTGCTATGCTGACATAATAAAACCACCTTGGCAAGAGGCGTAGAGCTTTTTGCAACATACATAGCGCGACACAACATCAGTGTACACACTGTGTTCCTCACATCACTGTAACGGGCCTGCAGGAGGTACTCCACAAAGCCCACCGTTACTGCTCTGGTCACCGTTTTTGAACTCAGCTGCCCTGTATCCAGCTACACAGGCATGCTCCCCTCCTCTTTCAAAGTCACAGGAAGATTTAAATTGTTCTTCCTGGTTGCTTGATGTGGAGAGCTGATATAGCTGAGCCTGCTGGCTTCCTGCAGCAAACAGGCACCTGCCTGGACTGCATGGGAGCGGGTGGATCTCCTAGATCTGTGGGGAGAGGAGGCTGTGGGTTTCCCTAACTGTGGTGGGGCGACAGACGGAACGCATATCCCTATCTTGTCACCGGAGCACCAAGGCAGTGAGTACATAAACTGCAAGGGGTACTTTTCAATGGTGCTCAAAGCATTGGTGGATCACAAGGGACGTTTAACCGACATCAACGTGGGATGGCTGGGAAGGGTTCATGACACTCGCATCTTTAGGAACTCCGGTCTGTTTGAACAGTTGCAGGAAGGAAGTTACTTCCCAGACCAGAAACTTACCGTTGGGGATGTTGAAATGCCTATAGTTATCCTTGGGGACCCAGCCTACCCCTTAATGCCATGGCTCATGAAGCCGTACACAGGCAACCTGGATAGTAGTAAGGAGTAGTTCAACTATAGGCTGAGCAAGTGCAGAATGGTGGTAGAATGTGCATTTGGACGTTTAAAAGGGGGAGTGAAGGACAAGGCCACACTGCACTTCAAAACTTTTTGAATGCCAGCCTTCTGTTGCTTGGGCAGTCCTCTGGGGTGGAGAGGTTGGGTCCCCCGGAGCCCCCCTGCACGTTCTTGGGCATTTGGGTGAGGAGGCTATGGAACATGGGGAGGGGGTAGGGCAGTTACACAGGGGCTGCAGCAGTGGTCTGTGCTCCAGTTGACTTTCCTGCAGCTCCACCACATGCCAGAGCATATCAGTTTGATTCCCCCAGTAGCCTCAGCACTGGATCCTGCCTCCTTTCATCGCGCTGCCGCCACCTCTCATCTTGCTCCCACCACCTCTTATCCCACTTGTTCCTCCTGTCCTTGTGTTCATTATCTGCTTTCCTGCCTCCACGCATTCTGCTGAGCTCTTTCAGTGCGGGAGGACTGCATGAGCTCAGAGAAAATTTAGTGAGGGCCATGTTTTACATTGGGTAAAACTCAACAGCTTGAGACCATTTTCTCCCACATCACATCAGTAGTTTGAGCTCTAGCTCTGAGCAAAATAAACAAATCTAGAAACTTGTAACTGGGCTTATATCTCCACAACCCTTAGCTCAAATGACCCCAAATTTAGGTCACTAACTCTACCCTGCACCCTCCTAAGGCACATTAAATATCAAAGAAATTTGACTAAGCGTATCATTTTTTAAAGAGAGGTGGAACTTTAAACAGAAGTCAGGCACAGCCTTCACTATCGGGGTGTTCCTGTGTAGTTATAATATTCATCGGTTCATTTACTGGCTGGGTACCCATCTCATAGGTTTCTATTAACCATGTTATTGAAATATTCCATGAGCATTGAGATGGGATTGTGATGTCCAGCAATGAGAATCTCAGATACAGGAAGAAGCAAAAAGCTAGACATCAGGGCACAGATATTCAGCTCATGTCACCTGGCCTGGTTCCATAGCACTATACCAATTTACAGCCGCTGAGGAACTAATCGACTTCAGTGGGGCTGGGACTGATTTACACAAGAGCTGTTTGGGGATCTGGACCCTTTGACTCCAAGGCAGCTAGAGGTGATTTACAAAAACTGGGGCTCTGACCCATTCACTCCAGCGATGCTACCCTGATTTGAACTAGCTGAGGATCTGAACCATTGATTCCAATAGATCTAGGGCTGATTTATACCCACTGGGGATCTGGCTCTTCATCTTTCATTCTCTGACATGAATGTCTAGTGTACATTTCACATTTTTAAACAGGGCATCTGCAGCCAAAGGAGCCTTTTATTTTAGTGTTGTCTGCAGAAAGGATAAATATTACTACTGAGAAAGAAAGAAAGAAAGAAAGAAAGAAAGAAAAGCTGGGCCATTCATCCCAGTAGAAGTTGAAGATCAGATACAGAAAATCTACACAACACGGAATTCCTCCAAAGTTCTGTCCCCAGGGGCAGTGATGAGCTGCTAAAATCTTAACAACCGGTTCCCTATAAAAAGTTCTGATTTAAGGGATGTACCACAGCGTGTATTTTTTGTACCATTAGGGTTACCATACGTCCGTATTTTCCTGGGAGGAATTTTTAAGAACTGAAAAGCGATTTAAGAACCTAAAAGCTTGACATGTCCAGGAAAATACAGATGTATGTTAACCCTACCTAAAGTTCTTTTTTAAAAAGATGGGCCTGAACTAGAAATGAGCTCCGTTTCACATGTGTGGGTCCCCGCCACTCCCTTGGGGTGTGCTAGGGTGACCAGATATCTCAATTTTATAGGGACAGTCTCAATTTTGGGGTCTTTTTCTTATATAGGCTCCTATTACCCCTCACCCTCTGTCCCGATTTGTCACACTTGCTGTCTGGTCACCCTAGGGTGTGCACATGTGTGGATCCCAGCTGCTCCCTGCCACCCCTCATTGAAGCAGGTGTACAGGGTTACTGCCCTGGGAACTGCAGGGCACCAGTGGACATGCGGCTGGCTGCAGACAGGGGCATGGGGCAGGGCTAGCTGTAGGCAGGGAGTGTGACACGGGCTGGCTGCAACAGAGGCTGGCTGTGGGCAGGTGAGGCAGACAGGGGCTGGCTGCGGGTGGCTGCGGGCAGGGGGTGGCTGCAGGAGGCTGTGGGCAGGGGCTGGCTGCTGTGGGCAGGGGCTGGCTGCGGGCGACTGTGGGCAGGGGGTGGCTGTGGCAGGGGGCAGCTGCGGGCAGGGGGTGGCTGTGGGAGGCTGCGGGCAGGGGCTGGCTGCAGGTGGCTGCAGGCAGGGGGTGGCTGTGGCAGGGGTTGGCTGCGGGCAGGGAAGGTGGGAGGGGCAGGTACTCACACAGGGGTTGCAGCTGGGAGCAGCCCGATCAGCAGGACGCAGCCGGGGACTCACCAGGCAGCAGCAGGAGCCCCATGGCCAGAGGTCCAAGGAGCAGCAGCAGCAACAGGGACAGGAGGCAGCCCACATGGCTCCTGCAATGCAATGCAGCACCCCCCGGGGGCCAGGAGGAAGAATTACAGGCTTCCGGGCCAGAGCCCATCATAGCTTCTGTCATAGGTTTGTTCCCCACTTTGAACTTTAGCGTCCAAAAGATGGGGACCTGCATGGATCCTTCTAACCTTAAATCCTAGCTTAGATCTGGTAACACTGCCACCAGCCAAAAATATAGTGTTTTGGCACACTCTCTGTTCCCCCAAACCTTTCCCGGGGGGAACCCAGATCCAAACTCCTGGGATCTTAACACAAAGGGAAATAAACCATTCCCCCTCCCAGACTTTCCTTCCCTTGGTTGTCAGAGAAGACTACCTTGATTCAAACTCCTTGAATCTAAAACAAAGAGGGATTCACCTTTCCCCTCCTCTTCCCCCCCCCGCCCCCCGCCACCTATCCCTGGTGAGTCAGACTAATCCCCTGAGGTCTTAAACAAGGGAAAAATCAATCAGGTTCTTAAAAAGAAAAGCTTTTAATTAAAGAAAAAGATAAAAACTATCTCTGTAAAATCAGGATGGAAGTTCACAGGGTACAGCTTATAAAACTAGAGAGCTAGCACCAGTACAAATACAGCAAACAGAGGTAAAAACCCTACCAGCAAAATATACATTTGCAAATACAGAAATTAATCAAAAGACTAATCCGCCTTTCTAATACTCACTATACTGAATAGAAGAGAATATTTCAGGAAGCTTGGAAAGCCTGGATATACGTCTGGCCCTTCTTAGATTCAAAGAGACAACACCCCCCAAAACAAAGAACCCAAACAAAGGCTTCCCTCCACCGAGGTTTGAAAGTATCTTGTCTCCTGCTTGGTCCTCTGGTCAGCTGTTAGCCAGGGTCACTGAGCTTGTTAACCCTTTACAGGTAAAAAATACCTTAACCCTTAACTATCTGTTTATGACAGCTTCCCTTGCAGGGAGGCCAGTTAACAAGCGGTTCTAAAACTGCTTCTAAATTTAACAACCGGTTCCTGCGAACCGGTGGAACCGTCTCCAGCTCACCCCTGCCCAGGGAGAATGAATCACTCTGTCATCCTTACAAATTACATTTGTAACTAATCTCAGTGGACAAAGCGCTAGGAAAGAGCAGACTGCTTACAAACTTTTGGCTCTTCTTTGGTTCAGTTTCACAGGCAAAGAATATGGATTGGAAACTGCCTCATGGGTAAGATCCCCAGATGGTGTAAATGGATGTAGCTCCATGGCAGCCAGTGATCCAGATCCAGATCCCAAATGGTGTAAACAGCCCTTGCTACTCTGAAGTCAATGGAACTTTACACCATCAATTTACACCAGCTCAGGACGTGGTCCTTATTTTTTAGCGTTTGCCTCTGGGTACCTCCTAGTTACCAACTTCATGCAGCCAGGACAGCCTGAGCTGTGGGTTCCTCTGGTGACTGCATCCCAAGAGTGGCTGGTGCAATGCAGGAGAAGACCATCTCTGCTCACTCAGAGGTGATTATGTGGAGTTAATGAAGGAACAGGCCATTTCAGGCCAGCTGAGACTCTGGTGCCACTAGGCTCTCAGCTATAGTAGGTCAAATGTCTGTGCTACTAATTTATATTTTATTTTGCCATCCTGTGGGGACCCACCTTGTGACTCAGCCCTGTCTTGTTTTTAGCCAAGGGTCCTTCCAGGGATGCTGCCATCGTGTGAGATCCAGGGCAGGTGCTGTTCCCCCTCTGGAGGGGTTAGGATCAGCTAGTGCAGGTTGTCAGGGTGATTTGCTCCAGAGGTGAGATCAGAGCTGGGCTCACATCCCTGGGGACAAGATTCAGCTATTTAGCCCCAGAGCAGGGACATCCTGGGCTGTGACTATGTCTGAAGCCTGCACAAGGTGTGATCAGCTCTAGAGCTGGGAGGGGCTTTCAGTCCCTGATCCCAATTAGTCCATCACCTCTCACCCAAGCCTGCCCTAGGAGGAAAGCAGGGAGCACCCATCTGTGCTAGGAACTGCAGAGAGACGCTGCAACTCAGAACATGCAGTGAAGGGGCACAACAACAGCTGTTGGATAATACAGTGATGGGGGCATGGGAGAGAGAGAAAAACAAACAATCATGGCAGTGGGTGGATAGATAGATAGATAGATAGATAGATAGATAGATAGATAGATAGATAGATAGATAGATAGATAGATAGATAGATAGATAATGACCAATGATTCTTAACACTGCAAGATCAAATGCACTGCAAATTGGGATAAAGAAGAAGGGCAAGAGCATATTTGGATACAGACTGGCTAACCTAGTGAGGAGGGCTTTAAACTAGGTTCAACGGGGCCAAGTGACCAAAACCCACAGGTAAGTCAAAAACATGGAGACCTGGGAGAAGGATTGTAATCTGTGGGGAGCATGGGCTGCTATAGCAGAAATAAGGGAGAGACAAGACAGAGCTGCGGGGATGGGAAGGGGATCAAGTCAGTATCTTAGATGTCTGTATACTAAAGTGAGAAGTATGGGGAATAATCAGGAAGAACTCGAAATGCTAGTAAATAAACACAACTGTGACATAGTTGGCATCATGGAGACTTGGTGGGATAATACACATGACTGGAATTTTGGTATAGAAGGGTACAGTTTAGTCAGGAAGGACAGGCAGGGAAAAAATGGAGGAGGTGTTGCCTTATATATTAAAAATGTATACACTTGGACTGAGGTTGAGCTAGAAATAGGAGACAGACTTGTTGAAAGTCTCTGGGTAAGGATAAAAGGTGTAAAAAAAGGGTGATATCATGGTAGGGGTTTACTGCAGACCACCTAACCAGATGAAGAAAGGGGTAAACAGTGAGGTGGCAAAGTTTGCAGATGATACTAAACTGATCAAGATAGTTAAGACCAAAGCAGACTGTGATGAACTTCAAAAAGATCTCACAAAACTAAGTGATTGGGCAACAAAATGGCAAATGCAATTTAATGTGGATAAATGTAAAGTAATGTACATTGGAAAAAATAACCCCAACTATACATACAATATGATGGGGGCTAATTTAGCTACAACATGTCAGGAAAAAAATCTTGGAGTCACTTGAAGATGTCCACGCAGTGTGCAGAAGTGGTGAAAAAAGCAAACAGGATGTTAGGAATGATTAAGAAGGGGATAGAGAATACGACTGAGAAAATATCATCGTCCTTATATAAATCGATGGTAAGCCTGCATCTCGAATACTGCGTACAGATGTGGTCTCCTCATCTCAAAAAAGATATACTGGCACTAGAAAAGGTTCAGAAAGGGCAACGAAAATGATTAGGGGTTTGGAACGGGTTCCATATGAGGAGAGATTAAAGAGGCTAGGACTCTTCAGCTTGGAATAGAGGAGACTAAGGGGGGCTATGATAGAGGTATATAAAAGCATGAGTGATGTAGAGAAAGAGGATAAGGAAAAGTTATTTACTTACTCCCATAATACAAGAACTAGGGGTCACCAAACGAAATTAATAGGCAGCAGGTTTAAAACAAATACAAGGAAGTTCTTCACGCAGCGCACAGTCAACTTGTGGAACTCCTTACCTGAGGAGGTTGTGAAGGCTGGGACTATAATAGCATTTAAAGAGAACTGCATAAATTCATGGTGGTTAAGTCCATAAATGGCTATTAGCCAGGATGGGTAAGGAATGGTGTCCCAAACCTCTGTTTGTAAGAGGATGGAGGTGGATGGCAGGAGAGAGATCGCTTGATCAATACCTGTTAGGTCCACTCCCTCTGGGGAACCTGGCTTTGGCCACTGTCGGTATACAGGGTACTGGACTAGATGGACCTTTGGTCTGACCCGGTACGGACGTTCTTATTTTCTTATGTTATGTTATGTTCAGGTAGAAGAGATGGATGAAGCTTTTTATAAACAACTAACAAAATCATCCAAAGCACAGGACTTGATGATGATGGGGGACTTTCCAGACATCCGTTGGGAAAATAACACAGCAGAGCACAGATTATCCAAGAAGTTCTTGGAATGCATTGGAAACATTTTTTTTATTTCAGAAGGTGGAGAAAGCTACTAGGGGAGAGGCTGTTCCAGATTTTATTTGAGAAATAGTGAGGAACTGGTTGAGAATTTGAAAGTGGAAGGTGGCTTGGGTGAAAGTGATCACGAAATGATAGAGTTCATGATTCGAAGCAATGGTAGGAGGGAAAACAGCACAATAAAGATAATGGATTTCAGGAAGGCAGACTTTTTAGCAAACTCAGGGAGTTGGTAGGCAAAATCCCAGGGGAAGCAAGCCTAGGGGAAAAACAATTGAAGATGTTGGTAGTTTTTCAAAGAGACATTACCAAGGGCACAAGAGCAAACTATCCCACTGCATAAAAAAGCTAGGAAGTATGGCAAGAGACCACCCTGGCTTAAACAGGAGATCTTCAGTGATCTAAAACTCAAAAAAGAGTTCTACAAAAAGTGGAAACTAGGTCAAATTACAAAGGATGAATATGAAGAAATATCACAAGTGTGTAGGGACAAAATTAGAAAGGTCAAGCCACAAAATGAGGTCAAACTAGCTGGGGACATAAAGGGTAACAAGAAAACATTCTACAAATACATTAGAAGCAAGAGGAAGACAGGGTAGACCCGTTATTCAATGGGGGAGGAAAAACAATAACATAAAATGTGGAAATGGCAAAGGTGCGTAATGACTTCTTTGTTTTGATTTTCAACAAGAAGGGAAATGGCGATTGAAAGTCTAACTTAGTGAATGCCAGTAAAAATGAGGTAGGATCAGAGGCTGAGACAGGGAAAGAATTACTTAAACATGTTAGATGTCTTCAAGTGACCAGGGCCTGATGAAATGCATTCTAGAATACTCAAGGAGCTGACTGAGGAGATATCTGAGCCATTAGCGATTATCTTTGAAAAGTCATGGAAGATGGGAGAGATTCCAGACGAATCCAGAAGAAGGGCAAATATAGTGCCAATCTATAAAAAAGGGAAATAAGGACAACCCAGGAAATTACAGACGAGTCAGCTTAACTTCTGTACCCGGAAAGATAATAGAGCAAATAATTAAGCAATCAATTTACAAACATCTAGAAGATAATGAGGTGATAAGTAACAGTCAGCATGGATTTGTCAAGAACAAATCATGTCAAACCAACCTGATAGCTTCCTTTGACAGGGTAAAAAGCCTTGTTGATAGGAAAGAAGTGATAGATGTGGTATATCTTGACTTTAGTAAGGCTTTTGATACTGTCTGGCATGACCTTCTCATAAACAAACTAGGGAAATACAACCTAGATGGAGCTACTATAAGGTGGATGCATAACTGGGTGAAAAACTGTTCCCAGAGAGTAGTTGTTATCAGTGGTTCACACTCACGCTGGAGGGACATAACAGGGATAGGTTCTGGGTCCAGTTCTATTCAATATCTTCATCAATGATTTAGGTAATGGCACAGAGAGTACACTTATAAAGTTTGAAGATGATATCAAGCTGGCAGGGGTTGCAAGTGCCTTGGAGGATAGGATTATCATTCAAAATGTTCAGGACAAATTGGAGAAATGGTCAGATGTAAATAGGATGAAATTGAATGAGGATAAATGCAAAGTACTCCACTTAGGAAGGAACAATCGGTTGCACACATACAAAATGGGAAATGACATCCTAGGAAAGTTTACTGCGGAAAGGGATCTGGGGGTCATAGTGGATCACAAGCTAAATATTAGTCAACAGTGTAACACTGTTGCAAAAAAAGCAAACCTCATTCTGGGATGTGTTAGTAGGAGTGCTGTAAGCAAGAAATGAGAAATAATTCTTCCACTCTACTCTGCGCTGATTAGACCTCGACTGGAATGTTGTCTCCAGTTCTGGGAACCACATTTCAGGGAAGATGTGGACAAACTGGAGAAAGTCCAGAGAAAAGCAACAAAAATGATTAAAGGTTGAGAAAACATGACCTGTGAGGGAAGATTGAAAAAATTGGGTTTGTTTAGTCTGCAGAAGAGAAAACTGAGAGGGGACATGATAACAGTTTTCAAGTATATAAAAGGTTGTTACAAGGCGGGGGGAGAAAAACTTTTCTTAACCTATGAGGATAGGACAAGAAGCAAGAGGTTTAAACTGCAATAAGAAAGGTTTAGTTTGGACATTAGGAAAAACTTCCTAACTGTCAGACTGGTTAAGCACAGGAATAAATTGCCTAGGGAGGTTGTGGAATCTCCATCATTGGAGATCTTTAAGAGCAGGTTAGACAAACACCTGTGAGGGATAGTCTAGATAATACTTAGTCCTGCCAGGAGTGAAGAGAACTGGATTAGATGACCTCTTGCGGTCCCTTCCAGTCCTATAATTCTATGATTCTATGAAAGTAAGTTTTCTATTTCAATTAAATATGTGAGAGTATTAATGTACAGGGAAAATTTAATATCAGAAATATGAATTGCCATTAGAACTCTTTAAGACTTTAACTATCAAATTATGCAGACTTTTCATTGAGGTTGTGAGATCCAAACAATTTCATCCTAAAACTGTTGGAAACTGAACAATTTTAGTCATCACAAAAAACTGTTTTCATTTTTACAGCTAGCAGAGACTTTCCATGAAAATGTATTCAACTGAAAATTCAATTTTACTTTGAAATAAAGCAGAAATTGTCTAAGTACTCCAAACTGGAAACTTAGCTTTAAGCCAGGGTGGGGAACATGAATATTGTCCAATGGCACCACAATTTCCAACCCATTCCCTGTATTGCAACTGTATTTATGTCTTTCAAAGGAGTAGCTGCAGGATGGTGAAACTAAGTAAGTAGCGAAGTTGGTATCCCACAGAATACGTTTTAAACATAATAATCTCTCTAAACTGAAGCCCAGCTCTCCTCTTCTACCATCACTGTCTCTGTCCCACACTGCTGCCCGCTAAACAAAAGTACTGTCCACACATGCACAGAACATACAACTAGGAAGAAACAGTCCATCCCCAAAAGAGTTTACATTCAAAGTAGACAAGACAGACAAATGGAGGGAGGGGAAAGAGAGGCAGAAGTGACTGCCCCAAGGTCACAGTGAAGGTCAGTGGCAGAGCCAAGAGTAGAACCCAAGTCTCCTGACTGCCACTGACCCGCACAGTACAGACATAAAGTCGCAGAGGGAAACAATACATCCTAGCACTAACGGAACAATGCTACTAGCCCATCATCGCCCAGAGATGGAAATGCAGCTACGATTTGGTGCCATAAATTAATGTGTAAGCAGGCATCTGGCTATCTGTGTGGTGTCGGGATGAAATAATCACAGATGAGCTGCCATGTGGGACTCCGGATAAGTCTTTGCTGCATTTCCCAGGAAAGTGGGAATCAGGCTGTGTGGGCATTTTAGATTCATGGTCAAGTTATGAGCCTGGTCTCTGTAGCAAAAGGGGCAAAACATTGGCTAACATTGTTGGATTTGGGTTGTACTTTGTTCCATCCAACATGCTGCATTTGATCAAGCCACATATTGGGCCAGATCTTCAGATGGTGTAAACTGACCAAGCTACATTGACTTTAATGGAGCAATGCCAATTTACACTCCTGTGATAACACACCAGAGTAGTGCTCTGTTTTTGAGCGGTGAGGAACACTAGCTACTCCAGTCAATAGAAGTGATGAATACTGTGTACCTTTGACATTCACATCATAAGAGATTATGGAGAGGGGAATCAGGGTCACTCTGTCTCTCACTATAATCCTGACCATTGCCCTTGTCTTTCCCTCCACAGGCAGGACACGATGAAGTAAGAAAGAAAATGTCCAACCAAACCAACATAACTGAGTTCCTTCTCCTGGGATTCTCTGACATTCGGGAGCTGCAGATTTTGCACTTTGTGGTGTTTCTAGTGATTTACCTGGCAGCCATGACGGGTAATCTTCTCATCATCATGGTTGTAGCCCTAGACCACCACTTTCACAGCCCCATGTACTTCTTCCTGATGAATTTGTCCATCCTAGACCTCGGCACCATCTCTGTCACTGTCCCCAAATCCATGGCTAATTCGCTCATGAACACCAGGTCTATTTCCTATTCTGGATGTGTGGCCCAAGTCTTTTTCCTTGTCTTCTTTGCTGTATCTGACTTTGCCTTACTCACCATCATGGCGTACGATCGATATGTCGCCATCTGCAAACCACTGCACTATGAGACTATAATGAACAGGAGAGCTTGTGTCCAAATGGCAGCCAGTGCCTGGATCAGTGTAATTGTCTATTCTTCATTGCACACCAGGAACACATTTGCAATCTCCTACTGTGGCGGCAATGAGGTGGATCAGTTCTTCTGTGAAATTCCCCAGCTACTCAAGCTCGCCTGCTCTGACACGTACCTTGGTGAAGTTGAGGTACTCATCTTGGGTGCATGCTTAGCCTTAAGCTGTTTTGTTTTTATAATATTGTCATACACTCAGATCTTCCAAACAGTGATGAGAATCCCCACTGAGCAGGGTCGGCATAAAGCCCTATCCACCTGCCTCCCTCACCTCATTGTGGTCTCCTTGTTTGTTTCCACTGGCATCTTTGCCTACCTGAAACCCACCTCCAGTTCTCCATCAAATCTGGATCTCATGGTGGCTGTTCTTTATTCCGTGCTGCCTCCAGTGATGAATCCGATCATCTACAGCATGAGGAACAAGGAAATCAAAGCTTCCCTGACGAAACTCATTGGGTGGAGCTTATTCAGCAAGATTAAACTGTCTATATTTCTCTTATGAACATGGATTTTATCTGCGTTTCTTTACAAACACAATCCATTGAATATACTTTTTTATTGTTATTGTCATCAACAGGCCAATTCACCTTGAATGGTCCCTTGAAATATGTGTTAACTATTTACACTAAACAATCTGTTCTAATTTGTATTTAGCTGAAATACTCTATTTGCATTTCCCAGACCTGAAGAAGAGCTCTGTGTAAGCTCAAAAGCTTGTCTCTCTTACCAACAGAAGTTGAGGAATAAAAGATCTTACCTCATTCACCTTGTCTCTCTAATATCCTGGGACCAACATGGCGACAACACCACTGCATAAATCAGTGTTGTGTTATTCTTGATGTTGTTGAAAGGCTTATTTAAGAGGAAGCTTTTGCAATGTTTCCTAAAGACAATCAGACTCTGGATAATGAGGCCAAATTTTGATCCCATTGAAGTAACTGGAATTTAGCCACTCACTTCAAAGGAATCATGATTTGGTCATTGGCCAATACACACAAGGATCCAAGTGTGGATCCACACAGCTTGGAGAAAATGAATGCAACAGAGATATAAGGGTGAGATTCCCATCTCAGCTAAACCAGAGCAGATGCAGAGTAGCTCCATTGACACCACCAGTTTAATACTGACAAGGTCTTGGACCAAAGAGACGGATTAAGTTCAGTAGTAACAAACTGGTGCAAGTTATTTGTCAGGGGTCATTTTGTTATAATATTGGTGTGAATGGGAAAATGCCATCACATGCACCGATCTGGTATTCCATTTGCCATTGGCACTATGCCAATTTACAGCTGCTGAGGAATTGGTCTAATCGACTTCAGTGGGGCTGGGGCTGATTTACCAGTTTGGCCGATCCACAGTCTCTACGGAAAAGGATAAATGGACACAAATCAGATATTAGGAATGGCAATATACAAAAACCTGTAGGAGAACACTTCAACCTCCCTGGCCACACAATAGCAGATCTTAAGGTGGCCATCCTGCAGCAAAAAAACTGCAGGACCAGACTTCAAAGAGAAACTGCTGAGCTTCAGTTCATCTGCAAATTTGACACCATCAGCTCAGGATTAAACAAAGACTGTGAATGGCTTGCCAACTACAAAACCAGTTTCTCCTCCCTTGGTTTTCACACCTCAGCTGCTAGAAGAGGGGCTTATCCTCCCTGATTGAACTAGCCTTGTTATCTCTATCTTGCTTCTTGCTTGCATATATATACCTCCCTCTGGAAATTTCCACTACATTCATCCGACCAAGTGGGTATTCACCCACAAAAGATCATGCTGCAAAACGTCTGTTAGTCTATAAGGTACCACAGGACTCTTTGCTGCTGCTATAATTGGTGCATTTAAATTTATCTCTGCTTCTGGGGTCTGGTTATTGACATAAAATAAAAGTTTATCTCAAAGCCAGTCTCTCAAGGCTGCTTTCCCCAGGTTCACCAGGCCATTACACTCCTCCTGGGCTCCTAATTCTCTCTGCGGGTTCTGTTCCTGTCCTGCAGTTCAGGTCACTCCAGCCAGTCCTCCCCTCTGGTTGCTATGGAGCGCTTCTTCCCAAGTCCTCTCTGACCCTGGGTCCCCTCTGGGACCCCTTCAGGAGACTCCCTGTGCCCTGAAATTCTTCTAGTCTTTACCCTTGGATCAGATCATCAGGTCCAGCTCTCTCTGCTCCTCAGGCCCATTCCAGACTCTGGGCTTCTCCAGAGAGACCTCCACTGGGTCTGTCCTACCCACTGGTCCCCCTTGCTCTGATGGATCAGGCTCCCTCCTGTGATTCCTGGTCACCCGACCCAGCCACAGCCCCAAACTCAAACCTGTCACCTGGGATTGAATAACAGGGCAAAAGTGTGGATGAGCAGAGAGAGAAAAACACTGACAAGGACTTGCTCTGAGAAAAGATGGAGTGTGACTTTCAACATAATCAGTGCTCTTGGGTATTATCAAGAGGGGCTCCCTATCAGTAAATAACTACAGAGTCATTGGATCAGGGGACTGGATCCTGGGTCTGCCATCTCCCAGGGGATTGCACTAACCACTGGGCTAGAGAGTCCCTCTGCTGCTTGCTTTCTCTCTGTCCCAATGATGTCTTTATTCAAGATGGAACAGATCAAATTGAGGGCACCCATATCAGAATATCCAACAGTGCAATGGTTAGAGGGCTCACCTGAGAGATAACAGATCCCTCTTGAAGTCCCTTTTCCTCATCAGGCAGAGGAAGGATTTGAACCAGGGTTCTCCCACATACCAGCTGAGTATCTTAGCCACGGGTCTGACAGTTAGGAGCTAGAGGCTCAGCCACATTGCAAAAAAATACCATATGTGCCTGACCCTTGGATCACAAGCTAAGAAGGATGCCTTCCACCAGCCTGCCCTAGCACTGCAATAGGGGTAGGGCTTAACACAACCCCTAAGGAGAGGAATAGCTCAGTGGTTTGAGCATTTTTCCTGCTAAACCCAGGGTTCAATCCTTGAGGGGGCCATTTATAGAGACCTGGGGCAAAAACTGGGGGTTGTTCCTGCTTTGAGTAGGGGGTTGAACTAGATGACCTCCTGAGATTCTATTATTCTTGTCGGCATCTCCCATTGCCTAGCTTAGGCACCTCCCTGCCCAGCACTGAAGGACCCACCGCCAAAGACCCAGAGCACATGAAGGAACCACCGCCCATAGGCGGCAGGTTATATATTTGTGCGGTGCCCGGGCTCCAGGAATATTCAGGGCCAGGTGCCCTGCTCCAGCAATAGCTGGAGCTGGGTCTCTCCCCCGGCCCTGCCTGGATCGGGCCCCGGCCCCCGCAGGTCTCCTCCCCACCGCAGTGACCCTGCCTGGAGAGGTCTCAGCCCCCGCCTGCCACCCCCCCCACCCCCGCATGTCCCATCCCCCCCCCCCTGCCGCGCCCCATCCCTGCCTGAGGGAAAGCAGCGCGGGTCTCTCCCCTGCCTGCTCTGTGCTGCCGCAGGGCTCCCAGCAGAATGGCTGTCTGCTGCCACAGGGTCCTAGTGCCTGCACCTCACCACTAATGGCAAGGCAGGATGCCCTTACCCTGAGCCTCTCCAACACCAAACCCTCATATCCAGCCAGAGCCCTCATCCCCCCCCGCACCCTAATCCTCAGCCCCAGCCCTGAGCGCCCCCGCAGCATGAACCCCTCATCCCCCTGCACCCTAATCCTCAGCCCCAGCCAGAGCCCTCATCCCCCCCGCACCCTAATCCTCAGCCCCAGCCCTGAGCCCCCCCGCAGCATGAACCCCTCATCCCCCTGCACCCTAATCCTCTGCCCCAGTCCTGATCCTCCCCCCACAGCATGAACCCCTCATACCCAGCCAGAACCCTCATCCCCCACCCCCCGCACCCTAATCCTCAGCCCCAGCTGGAGCCCTCATCCCCCCGCACCCTAATCCTCAGCCCCAGCTCCCGCATCATGAACCCCTCATCCCCTTGCACCCTAATCCTCTGCCCCAGCCCTGAGTCCCCCACATCATGAACCCCTCATCCTCAGCCCTCACCCCACAGCCCAACCCTCTGCCCTAGCCCTGAGCCCCCCCGCATCATGAACCCCTCATCCACAGCCCTCACCCCACAGCCCAACCCTCTTCCCTAGCCCTGAGCCTCCTCCTGCATTATGTACCCTTCATCCTCAGCCCCACAGCCCTCACCCTGCACTCCCTCCTATCCCCAAACTCCCTCCCCCTTCCCACACACCCCTTCCCAACCCCAAACTCCGTCCCAAAGCCTGCACCCTTCACCCCCTCCTGCACACCCACCCCTGCCCCAGCCCAGAGCCTGCACCCAGCACCCAAACTCCATCCCAAAGCTTGCAGCCTGCACCTCTCCTGCACCCTAATCCCCAGCCCAGGATCTGCACCCCGGACCTCCCCTGCCGAGCCCCCTCCCAGAGCCTTAGGCAGGTGGGGGCGGAGTTGGGGGGGGCGGATTTGGGGGGCGGGTTCTGGGCACCACCAACATTTTTACAAACTTGCCACCCATGCCACCGCTGAAGTGCCGCCGAAGACCCAGAGTGCTGCCAGGTGAGTAAAAATTAAAAAGGCACCTCTACCAGGGAAGGGATTCTCACTGGGTGTGGGGCCCTCTTAGGCACGTGGCCCAATTCGGGGGAATTGGTGGAATAGGCCTAAAGCTGGCCCTGAGAACGGTAATAGTGGGTCAGATCAATGGTTCCTCTAGCCCAGTATCCTGTCTCTACCGGTGGCCAATGCCAGATGCTTCAGAGAGAATGAACAGAACAGGCAACCATTGAGTGATCCATCCCCTGACGTCCAGTCCCAGCTTTTGGCAGTCAGAGGTTTATGGAAACCCAGAGCATGGGGTTGCATCCCTTATAGTCTTGGCTAATAGCTACTGATAGACCTATCCTCCATGAACTTATCTAATTCTTTTTTGAACCCCATTATAATTTTGGCCTTCACAGCATCCCCTTGCAATAAGCTCCACAGGTAGACTGTGCGATGTGTCTTTTGTTTGTGTTAATCCTGCTGCCTATTCATTTCATTGGGTGACCCCCGGGCCCTTCATTTATGTGAAGGAGTAAATATCACTTCCTTACTCACTTTCTTCACACCATACATGATTTTATAGACCTCTATCATATCCTCCCTTTGTTGTCTCTTTTCTAAGTTGAATAGGCCCTTTTAAAATAATCTTTTAAATCTCTCCTCACATGGAAGCTTTTCCATACCCCTAATCATTTTTGTTGCCTTTCTCTGTACTTTTTCTAACTCTAATATATCTTTTTTGAGATGGGGTGACCAGAACATCATTCAGTATTCAAGGTGTAGGCATACCATGGATTTATATAGAAGCAGTATGATATTTTCTATCTTAATATCTATCCCTTTTCTAATAGTTCCTAACAATCTGTTAGCTTTTTTGACTGCCGCTGAACATTGAGCAGATGTTTTCAGAAAAATATGTACAATGACTCCACTTTCTTGAGTGGTAACAGCTAATTTAGACCCCATAATATTGTATGTATAGTTGGGATTGTCTGTTACAGCTGTCCCCCTGCTGCATTCCTTTTTCCCCCTTTACTTTCTGTTTGTCCTGTGTGGCCGCCCCTCCCGGCCATTGTGCTAACTAAAGTCACAGCCCTATTCATAGGAATGGCCTGTATAGACTAACTGGAGCCATTGCTCTGCCTAGAGAGGGGGCTTCTTGCTTCTTTGTTTGGCTCCTTTGTTCAGACCCGGGCTCGGTGTGGGGGGCGCTGCCCAGAAATGCAAGACCAGAAGTGGCCAACTAATTAAGCATATGGGTCATACCTGTGGCTCAGAACATGCCCAGGCATGCCTATGCTTACCTGCAGCCTTTCCCTGCCTTCTCTCCTCCCCTGTATCAAGAGGAGCCAATCAAAAGTACTGGTGGGAAACTACCTAAGTTTGCCTTTAAAGCCGGACATTTTCTGATCAGACCTCAGAAAAGGTCCTTGCTTTGCCACCTGGTCTGATCAGCTAGGGGTCTTTGGGGGGCCCTCTCCCCACTCTCGTTTGTTTTTGAGCGTACCCCCGTTTTTAAACTCCCCTCCCACGAACAATGAATTTGTGCCTGGAGATCTCCTGATTATTGTAAGCGAATCGAGTCCTCTCTCCATCCTCCGATGCTACTGCTGTTCCTGTCTCTGTGCTTGCTGCTGTCCTGGGGATTGGTAAGAACTCCCTCTTGCAAACTCCCCCTGTCCTAGCTGCTGGCCTTTTTTCCCCAGCAGACACACCCAAGCTAACTCCTTGGTCTGTATCTGTAATCTGTTTCTTGCTCTGCAGCACCTTTGCTGCTAAAAATAAGCCTGTGCCGCTGTTAAGCTGTGCCTTCCTGGACTGTATCCTGGGCTGCTGGCAATCAGGTTCTTAGTCTAGATAAGTTGTAATTTCATTTTGCATAGCTGTGGTTAAGTTAGGTTTAGAGAATTGTTTGTATTGTGCTCTGTAAGTTAAGTTTAAAAAATTGTTGCATTGTCTTCTGTTGCTTGCTAATTTGTGTAGTCTTGGTTAAGTTAGATCATAGATAAGATTTTGCTGTGTTCTGTATAATTGTGGTTAAGTCTGTCTTCCCGCTGCCCTAACCACCCCCCCCGAGCTTGCCCGTGTCTCCCCCCGAGCACCCCAGTCACTCGTTGCAGTCTCTCTGCTGTTTAAACTTGCAGCCTGTCTGCTCTCTGTGTCTCCCTGAGTTTAAATCTCCCTCCTCAGTGCCTCTGCCTTTGGTCTCTGCTCCACCACGTGCTCCTCTTCCCCCATCCCCCAACCTCATTCCTCTACCACTGCCTTTCTCTCTCGCTCTCTCTTTTAATCCCTTCCCCCACGTGTTCACCCCGCTCCTACTGCTGCCAAACCTCAATTGTATTGCTGAAATCTAGCATAAAACTCCATTGGTTACCCTTTTTCTCTCTGACATACCTCACATTTTACATTTACACCACTGTAACACATTTTTACCTAGCATTGTTGGTTATTTAACACATTTTACCCATAACTGTTAGTTGGTTATATGCTGCTCTGACACACCCTTTACATAGAAATTGTTAGCTACCTGTTACATTTATACTTCAGTGTTAATTGGTTACCAACTGTATTGTACCCCACTGTATTGTACCCCACTATTGAAACCCCCTATACTATTTACTAAAAGAAACCCCTCCCCAATTGTCTACCTTAACAAACCCCATGCCCCTCACTATTGAATTTTCCCTGTTTTTGCATTTTCTTAATAAAGTTTATTTTGCACCCCACCAGTGCAGTAGTTGTCCCCCAAGATCCCCTATCTGCTACACAGGGTCATGGCTGTTTTCCAGTGTGCATTACTTTGCATTTATCAACTCTAAATGTCATCTGCTGTTTTGTTGCCCAGACTCCCAATTTTGTGAGATCCCTTTGTAACTCCTTGCAGTCAGCTTTGGACTTAACTAGCTTGAGTAAATTTGTATCATCTGCAAACTTTGCCATGCCAGTGTTTACCCCTTTTTCCAGGTCATTTATGAATATGTTGAACAGCACTGGTCCCAGTACAGATCCTTGGGGGACCCCACTATTTATCACTTTCCAATAGGAAAACTGACCATTTATTCCTACTCTTTGTTTACTATCTTTTAACCAGTTACTGATCCATGAGAGGACTTTCCCTCTTATCCCATGACTGCTTATTTTGCTTAACAGCCTTTGGTGAGGGACCTTGTCAAGGATTTCTGAAAGTCCAAGTACACTGTGTTGAGTGTATCACCCTTGTCCTCATGTTTGTTGACACCATCAAAGAATGATAATAGATTAGTGAGGCATGATTTCTCTTTACAAAAGCCATGTTGACTCTTCCTCCAACATATTGTGTTTATCTATGTGCCTAATAATTCTATTCTTTACTGTAGTTTCAACCAATTTCCTGGTATTGAAGTTATGCTTACTGGCCTGTAATTGCCAGGATTGCCTCTGGAGCCTTTTTTAAAAAATCAGTGTTACATTAACTATCCTCTAGTCATCTGATCCAGAGGCTGATTTAAGCGATAGGTTACATACCTCAGTTAGTAATTCTGCAATTTCATATTTGAGTTCATTCAGAACTCTTGGGTGAATACCATCTGGTCCTGGTGACTTATTACTGTTTCATTTATCAATTTGTTCCAAAACCTCCTCTATTGTCACCACATTCTGGGACAGTTCCTCAGATATGTCACCTAAAAGGAATGGTTCAGGTGTGGGGATCTCCCTCACATTCTCTGAAGTGAAGACTGATGGAAAGAATTCATTTAGATTCTCTGAAATGGCCTTATCTTCCTTGTGTGATCCTTTAGCATCTCAATCATCCAGCTGGCCCACTGACTGTTTGACAGGCTTCCTGCTTCTGTTGTTCTTATTATTATTATTTTTGCTGTTATGTTTTGTTTCTTTTGCAAGTTCTTCAAAATCTCAACTTAGGCAAAGCAACAGAGCTCCTTAGCACTATGCCAATTTACACAAACTGGGGATCAGATTCCACTGACTTCAGTAAAAGTACACCTGATATAGACTAATGTCATGAATCATTGCACCTGCTGCTTGATGAGCTGTTGTATGAGGTAAGAAAAAAAAATGGAATTGCTGAGAAAGAAAGAAAGAAAGAAAGAAAGAAAGAAAGAAAGAAAGAAAGAAAGAAAGAAAGAAAGAAAGAAAGAAAGAAAGTTGGGCCATTCATCCCTATAGAAAAGGAAGACTAGATACAGAAAATCTTAGCAACATTGAATTCTTCCAAGTTCTGTCCCGAGGATTGAATGAATTGATCCTTAACCATTAAAAGTTACACTTCTAATTAATCTCAAAGGCAAAGAATTAAGGATGTGCAGAAGAGTTAGGAACTTGTGATTTGTCTTCAGTTCAGATTCACAGGCACAGAATATGGATTTGAAACTGTAATGGAACAGATCCCCAGCTGGTGTAAATTGACATAGTTCCATTGGAGAGAGTGGGCCAGATCCCAGCTTGTGTAAATCAGCATAACTCAGCTGAACACATGGAAATGACTGTGGGCTAATACAATGATGGGTGCATGACAGGTAGATAGACTAAACAATACTGATGGTTGAGAATTGAAGGAATCACAAGCTGAGACAAACTCCACAAAGACCAGCACAGTAAATTTGCTATCTCAATTAACTATATTTTGGGGGATTAATATACAGGGGAAATTTAAGAACATAAATGTGAAATTTCAATCTGAACTGTTTTTCACTTTTGGCATCAATGTAATGAAATATCTACTGCTGGTCAGAAATCTTATTCCCCTCTGCAAAATTTTGAATTTTCACTGAAGCCCCAAAATATGACTTTTATTTATGTATTTATTTTTTACTTTTTGCCAGTCAAAAAAGTTCAGCTGAAAAATGCACATTTTAAGATGAAAACCATTTTTTTTAGTTTTCAGTTTTCCAAGAATAATCAATATTTCCAAGAAAATATTTTGAGAAAATTTTTTTTTAGCTGAAAACCCAATTTTCCATAAAACAAACAAACAAACAAACAAACAAACAAACAATATATCAACACATAGCTTAACTCAGGGTAGGTCTACACTTACCGCGCGGGTCGACGCGGAGAGTTCGACTTCTCGGAGTTCGAACTATCGTGTCTAATCTGAGGCACAAAGAATTGAGCTAACTTAGTGTCTTGATCACCTTTCTAGCCACTGTTACCTGGCTGTATTTGTTATCGTAGGCTGGGATGTTAAAAGGAGTCTATGGCCTGGTCTACACTAGGGGGCGGGGGTTCGAACTAAGGTACGCAAGTTCAGCTACGCGAATAGCGTAGCTGAACTCAAACTACCTTAGTTCGAACTACTTACCCATCCTGACGGCGCGGGATTGAAGTCCGTGGCTCCCCCGTCAACTCCGCCACCGCCGTTCGTGGTGGTGGAGTTCCGGAGTCGACGGGAGCGCGTTTGGAGTTCGATATATCGCATCTAGATGAGACGCGATATATCGAACTCCGAGAAGTCGATTGCTACCCGCCAACCCGGGCAGGTAGTATGGACGTAGCCTAAGAGAGTTCATGTGTTACTCCCTTAGACTTCTTTGCAAAACTCAGGCTTAATGTTTCTGAAATTCAAGAGAAGCCCAGGCCTTGGAAGTTAATGAGATAGACACAGGACCAGGATTGCAAGGGGTTTAGGCACCTAAGAATGGAGATACAGACCTATTGGGATTTACAATAGCACCTAAGCACATTAGGCTCCTAACTCCCACTGAATGTCAATAGGACTTAGCCACCTGGCTCACTTAGGAGCTTTGATAGATCCCACTAGGCACCTGTCTCCATCTTTAGGTGCCTAAATGCCTTTGTAATCCTGACCCACAGATAACATAGAACAGGGCTGGAGTTGGGGAACTTTGGAGGAGATTCTAGGGCCTGTGCTATGCAGAGGGTCAAACTATAGGATCATAATGGCTCCTTTCGGCTTTCTCTATGACTCTTTGAACTTTTGCCTCTGGGCCTCTGCTTTTGAGCTGTGCAGAGCTCCGGGGAGTGAGTCCCATAAGCCTGAAAATAGACATGGATAAGTCACCTTCCACAGCATCAGTTCTTTAATATCAGTGAAGCTCAAAGCCAGCTGCACACAGCTCATCTACTGAGGGCAACAGGTCTGAGCCTAGCTCTGTCAGATCAGTCTAAGAGTGAGAGGAGAAATTATTCTTACATGGCTTAGCTTTTGGTTTCTAGATACTCCAGTGATGTTAACAATGGAGTTAGATAGATAATGACCAAAGAATCCTGGCACTGGAGGATCGAATGCATCACAGGTTTGGGAAAAATCCACAATGGCCTGCACAGTAAGTTCATTATTTCAATTAAATATATTTGGGGATTAATATACAGAGCATATATAAGACCCTACATGTAAATTACATTTTGACCTCTGTAAGGCTTTTGCTGTCTATTTAGTCATACATCTAGATCCAGTCAGAAAAAAAAATCAGTGGAAAATTTTGACTTTGCACCAGAAACCTGAAATTAGAAAAATTTTGGAGACTTGGCAGCCAAAAACTATTTTTTTCAGCTGAAAACTGTTGAAAATTAAAAATTTTAATTTGAAAACAAAAGAAAACTGGGGTTTCCAATTTTTTTTAAAAAAAATAGTATCACAGACACTTTCCCTGACCATTTTTGTTTAGTTTAAAATTCTGTTTTTTAAAACAAAAATTCGAACAAAAATTTCTGACTGCCCCTTATTGGAAATGGAGTTGTAAGCAAAAGTGGGAAGCATCAATAATTTTGAATAATACCATGATTTCCAATCCATTTGTGCTATTGCAACTGTGTTTATTTCTGTTTCAAAGGAATAGCGAGTAGAGGATAAAAATTGAGTGACAAGCAAAACTGTTAGCCACAGAATGTGTTTTACACCCACTAGCACCTTTCAACTTAGAGTAGGAGTTGAACTGGCCAGCTAAGCTCTGGCTATCCTGACACAACCCAAGAAGACAAAGGAGGTTAACGGGAAGTGAACCCAGCTCTCCTATTCTAGCAGCAGAGCCTCTGCCCTGCACTGATGCTAGCTAAACACCAATGCTCTTGACAAGGGTACAGAAGACAGACATAGTAAGACACAGACACTCCCCACAGGAGCTCACAGTGCAACTAGACAAGGCCAGGGCCGACGAGAGTCGGGGGAAAGCCGGTACAAGTTACTGGGACCCGGTGGTCCGGAATGGGGCACAGGGGCTGACTATGTTGCATATGTGATTTTAATTTAAGTTTTTTTAAAATGTTTAATTTTTTTATATGTTCTTTAAGAATAAATGTTTTCTTTTCCTATTCCATATTTAATTTGTATACCAGGCAGGGCATTTTTTTCCCCGCAGATCAATACAAATCCCGGGTAAAGACTTTTAGCCAGTCCGCCCTTGCTGGGGGGCCTGAAATTTTTTTTTCACCGGGGCCTGAACCCGCTCAGGGCAGTCCTGGACAAGGCAGGGAAAGGGAGAGAGGAACTATTAGAGATGAGCTGGTGCTCAGTGTGCTGGGTGTGTCTGTGTCGTGTTTCCCTAGAACAATGGAATCAGGCTGTGCTGGTGGTTTAGAAGTGTAGTTTCCTGTCCAAGTGGTGTCATAAGACCATATGACAGGAAGGGACCTGAGTCATCAAGTCCAATCCTCTGCTACCACTGGCAACCCCGTCATATAATCTCCATCAGAAACTGACCCATTCCCATGTTAATCTAGTTGGGTTGTCTGCTCCGAGGGCTGTTCCTGGCCCTCCCTTCGCTGACGGGGACAAACCTTCTCTGCATTTCCAGTCTACATTTACTCATGGCCAGTTTATCGCCATTTGTTCTTATGCCAACATTGTCCTTTAGAATCAACAGCTCTTCTCCCTCGCTGGTGTTTACCTCCCAGATCTATTTACAGAGAGTGATCGTATCCCCTCTCAGCTGGTGTTTTGCTAGGCTACACAAGCCAGACTCACCTAGGTTATGTCTAAACTAAGGGCTAGGGGTGTAATTTCCCGCTTACATACTTGCACTAGCTTGATGAGCGCTAGCGCGAGTACAAATAGCAGTGTATCTGTGGGGCCATGGGCACAGCTACAACCTCCTCTGTGCCCTGCGGGAACATGCTCAGCTGTGCCTTCACAGCCACTGCCCATGCTATGGTGACTACACTGCAATTTATACTCGCACCAGCTCTCATTGAGCTACTGCGAGTGTGTGTATGCAAGCTGGGAATCACGCTCCTAGCTCATAGTGCAGGCAGTGCCTCATTCTCCTCTCCTAAAATAGCTCTCCATTGTCGCAATAGCAGGACCATCATTCCTAAGATTGTTCAATTTGTGTTGTGACTCATTCCATATTTACACTGCTTTTTATTAAGCCACATCTTGGATGGATAGTGAGATGGTGGAAATGGAGCCATCCTTTGACTGTAAGGGTGCTATACCGATTAACAGTGGTGTGATGATAATGCAACTGACTCGTGGTGTGATTGTCAGAGGTGAGGAGGCAGAAGTGCTCTATCCTGACATTGCCCTTGCCCATCCCTCCATAGGCAGCACACGATGTCCTGAGAAGGAAAATGTCCAACCAAACTACCGTGGCCGAATTCCTTCTCCTGAGCTTCTCTGAGGTTCAAGAGTTGCAGATTTTACACTTTGTGGTGTTTCTAGGGATTTTCCTGGCAGCCCTGATGTGGAACCTCCTCATTATTGCAGCTGTGGCCCTGGACCACCATCTTCACACCCCCATGTACTTCTTCTTGATGAATTTGTCCATGATAGACCTCGGGTCCATCTCCGTCACTGTCCCCAAGTCCATGGCCAATTCCCTAATGAACAATATGTCGATTTCTTATTGTGGGTGTGTTGCCCAGGTCTTTTTCTTCATTTTCTTCACTGCAGTTGACATTGGTTTTCTCACCATCATGGCATACGACCGCTACGTCACCATCTGCAAACCACTACACTATGAGTCTCTGATGAACAGGAGAGCTTGTATTGAAATGGCAGCCAGTGCTTGGATCAGTGGTATTTTCTGCTCTGCACTGCACACTGGGAACACATTTGCATTAACCTTCTGTGGAGGCAACATGGTGGATCAATTCTTCTGTGAAATCCCACAGCTACTCAAGCTCACTTGCTCTGACTCATAGCTCAATGAAGTTGGGGTTATTGCCTTTTTTACATTTTTAACTATAAGCGGCTTTGTTTTAATAATTGTGTCATATGTTCAGATCTTCACCACGGTGCTGAGAATCCCCTCTGAGCGGGGCCGGCATAAAGCCATCTCCACCTGCCTTCCTCACCTCATTGTGGTCTCCTTGTTTGTTTGCACTGGGACTTTTGCTTATGTGAAACCACCCTCCATCTGTCTATCAGGTCTGGATCTTGTGGTGGATGTGCTCTATTCCATGGTGCCACCGATTATGAATCCAATCATCTACAGCATGAGGAACAAGGAAATTAGAAGTGCTCTGAGGAAACTGACTAGGTGAACATTATTAACCAGGAATAAAATTTCCAGATTTCTCCCATGACCATGACTTCATTCTGTCCGTCTTTACAGATAGAATTATTGTCTCCACAGGAATGTGATGTGCAATCTCTTTATGTAATGATCAAAACTCAGTTAACTAAAGTTAATGGAGTTACTTTAGGCTTACACCAGTGTAAATTAGATAAGATCTCTCTCTCTCTCTCTCTCTCTCTCTCTGTATCTATTGCAACTAAACAAAACAAAACTTTAGTTAACACTGTAGTTTAGTTAAGGTTGTCTCCCGGAGCTGGCAATAGCTAGTGGTAATCATCTGCTTGCACACTAGCAGCATTGACTGTGTCCGCTGCAGCTGTACTGAATGCTAAAGGCAGATATTGGCACACACACAGGAGGGAAATAGGGGCTGTCAGCCATACCTGTTCTGCCTCTGCCTCTATTTCCCCCCAGTCCCCTGTCACTCACAATCACCCCTTCGCAGTGCCCCACCCTTCCTCTTCACTCCACCTAGCTCCCATTCCTCTCCAACTGATCCACCACCCCATTTATCCCCCACTTTAATCACCCCTCTGTTGCTACCCCCAAAACCCCTTGTTAGGGGAGTTTTTGACAACTAGCAAAATGCCTAGGCCACTGTCAGTAGCTGGAATCCTGATTAACTCGCTCATTGCTAAAGGCATCTCAGGGGTTGAGCGACCACAAGACGTGAGCGTGAGCCTGTATCCTTCCTGGTAAGCTCTCTTTTGAAATTGCTGAAGTTTGTGTCTTAGAAAAACAGAAAGTCTGGCTGTAGTTTTGACTGCTGTTATGTGGAAATTCAGGTGCAAGGCTAACAGCTCAAAATTGATTGCTAATGATTTTTGGTGACGTTTTTTAACATCTGCTTCTTACTTAATGGTTGGTTTTGATTGGTAAGCTATGTAACACTTGGAAGGATAAGAAGGGGACAAGATCTGGGTTAAGTGAACTCTGCTGTGAACCCATCTCGAGTTCCCCAGCAGTAGACGGAAGGCTGTCCACTGGAAATCTCTCACTGGACACTCGAGGACCACTCCAGACCTTGGGATAACTACAGTTTGGGGTGCTCCAACGTAACCTGTTGCTTGTGTGTGTACGTGCTGGAGACTAAATAACGTAAAAGCTTTAAGTGAAAGCACTCTTGTTTGTACTGTTTATATCAACCACTTATCAGATGGGTGTGCTGTGTCCCCATTGATTTATTTCCTGACACCGCCTCATAAGGAGTAAAGTTACTGAGAACTTTGGGTTCAGAAAGCCGTTGGGTAACACCCTCTCCCGTTGTTCCCCCCCATCCTCTCTACCCAGCAGGAATGTGCATGTGTAACCTATTTTCATTCCAAAAATAGTTTCAGCACCTTCCAAATTTTCTGCTCTGCTCGGGTGACGTTTCCAAAAATTAAAAACCCTTGGACAGAGGCAGATGCCACCTTCTTTTAGTTTCCGATTTTGGCCCACTATTAGAGTCAAACTCAATGCCTGCGTGGGGCTCAGGTTTGATGGGCAGGCCATTCCTCCTTCAGAAGCTTAGGTCTTGTGATCCAGAGGTAGTGTTCAACCAGCTCATGCTCTCTCCATGCACATGCACTCTGTAATCTGTTTAGCGCCACACCAACTACTTCAAAGACTGATGTGCCTAACTGGAGAGCTACACACTATGGCTAATAGCACTGTAACTTGACTTCCCCAAAAGGGCTGGTATCTGGCCTGCACCCTGGTGCAGTAACCATCAAGCACAGGAGAACCTGCTTCTGTGAGGATCTGAGCCCCGGTTTGATCTATCTGTGTGTGAAAAAAAATCAGCACCAAAATACCCTAACTTTAAGAAAAGTTAGAAGTAACTCCATTGCAGTCAATGGGACTGACACAACCCACACTTAGTCCGGAGTAATTCAATGTGGCTGACTCCCCTCTGACCCCAGGGTAACTCAGTGGAGTTATGATGCAGTACAGCTGGTCTAAGGAAGAGGAGATTCAGGCTTTTTGACTCCAGCCCCCTCCGTGTCCTCCATTCACTGAACCCCTCTTACCCTCATCCCTGAGTATCTCCCTCCCTCTCTCTCACACAGCCCGGACCCCACAAACAAACACCCACAGCCCCTAATCCCCTCATTCCCCACTCATAACCTTCCACCCCACAGACTTCCAGCCCTTGTCTGTTGAGATTTCCCCCTCCCACCGGCCAGAGCCAATTTCCCCACCCAGAGTTTGTGACTCAGCTTCCTCAGAGATCCCTACTTAACCCCTCTGCCCATCAGTCCTCTCCTCTGCTCAGCCCCATTCCCCTGACGTGGCCCCAGTCCCAGGGAACAGCCCCTCCCACCTGCTTCCTTCCACCTCCCTCCAAACACCAGCCCATTCTCTCTCCATCTCCCCATTGGCAAACCCAGGCCACCACTTTCTTCCTTCCCCACTTCCTCTACAGCAGCTGGTGCTGGTCCGTCCAGGAGTCACTTCTCTGAGTAGGGCTGTTCCCAGGAGAATGTGGAAAGAGGCACTTTTAGTCCCATAAAGCTCTGCTGACTCTCAGGGCTGGATTCATACACTTCAGGGCCATGCATGGGGCTCTGCCCCCTTGACCCTGTACCCCACATGGAGTGGCAGTGGTGGGGGACCCTCAAAGAGAGGCTGAGACAGTGGCATGGGACCCCCTGCTCCCTCCCAGGAGATCATTAGGTCAGCCAGGGTCTGCAGCATTTGGGTTTGCTGCTCGAGACAGGGCCGGCTGTGGGGCTTTTGCTGCCCCAAGTGGCAAAAAAAAAATACAAAAATCTGTGATCGCAATCGGCAGCAGCTCCACCATGTCGCTTTCTTCTTCGGCGGCAATTTGGTGGCTGTCCTTGCCTCTGAGAGGGACTGAGGGACCCGCTGCCGAATTGCTGCCGAAGAGCCCAACATGCTGCCCCTTCCCCTTGGCCGCCCCAAGCACCTGCTTCTTCAGTTGGGGCCTGGAGCCGTCCCTGGCCTGAGAAGACCCATTGTGTCCTGGGGCATCTCCCTCTCCTTTTCCTGCTGGAATTCCTGGGCCATTCTCCTGTTCACTCCGCCTTTCTCCATGCCATCTGCCATGTCAGCACTCCAGGCCCTCTGTTTGTGGTCCACTGCAGCACTGGCTTGCAGGATCTCACTGAACATGTCCTCCCTTGTCCTCTTCTTTGAAATAGGTAATAAGGTAATAATTGGAGATATACCAATCTCCTAGAACTGGAAGGGACCTTGAAAGGTCATCGAGTCCAGCCCCCTGCCTTCACTAGCAGGACTAATTTTTGTCCCAGATCCCTAAGTAGCCTCCTCAAGGATTGAACTCACAACCCTGGGTTTAGCAGGCCAATGCTCAAACCACTGAGCTATCCCTCCCCCTAAACAGGGGTCAGGCCTTCTGTGAGTGGAGAGGGGGCACACCTCAAAGGCCACCATGCTAGAAGCTGCTGATAAAAGAGACAGATGTATCATTTACAGTCACGATGGAAAGGGAAAGGTAAGTTTCAAAACTACCTTCCCTTATTCCCATTGACACTTTTAAAACGATCTGCTTCGTGACACTGGCAGCTTTGGAGCACCTTGGTACCATACCGCTCTCCAGCTCCAGCCATGAGGAGGAGTATGGCCTACCGGGGTGGTGTGAGGGAGGATTTTCCATTGCCTGAAGCTATAATATTTCAGGCCCCATTCCAGGGATATGATTCTAGGGCAACGGCACTGATTATTGGCACTGTTTGCCACAGGCAGTAGTAGAGTGACCACCTTCTCAAAAGGCAAAAGTGGGACACATGCATGAGCCCAGACCCCTCCTTGGCCCCACCCCTTCTTTTCCCCCCGAACCCCTACCCCCTGCTCCTCCTCTTACCCCGAGGCCTGCAGCTGCACACAACAAGGGACAGTTCCTAGATGGGCAATCAGGAAAAGGCATTTCAAAAATATGCAGGGATTTGAAAAGGGTGTGTGACTTCTGGTCTCCATGAGCCCGAGGCAGTTGAGTTCACCATTGTAACCAGCAGAGTCATTGTTGCATGGAATGGGGCATTGTGGGACAGCTGCTGGAGGACTGTTAGGGTTGACAGAGGTCATGCACTGTCTACACTCATGCAGCATCAACCTCTGTAGGTCAACCATGGCTCAATGTCACTCAGGGAGGTGGTTTTACTGCATCACCTTAACGAGATGCTTACATCAGCCAGAGAGAAAAGTGTAGACGCGGGCACAAATTGATCGATGCAAGTTGACTTATGGCGACCTAACTTTCTAGTGTAGACCAGGCCTTAGACACACCCATGATCCGCAGAACCTTCCACTCAGGGGCGGCTCTGTCTATTTTGCCGCCCAAGCACGCAATCAGGCTGACTTCGGTGGCATACCTGTGGGAGATCCGTTGGTAAGGTGGATTGGCGTACCCGTTGCTGAATTGCCACTGAAGCCGCGGGACCAGCAGACCTCCCGCAGGCATGCTGCCGAAGGCAGCCTGACTGCCGCCCTCACGGTGACCGGCAGGCTGTCCCCTGTGGCTTGCTGCCCCAGGCACTTGTTCGGTGCGCTGGTGCCTGGAGCCGCCCCTGCCTCCCCTCAGCTGCTGAATAACCCTGTCGGCACCTAAGTTTCTGCCTCAGGCAGGCACCCAGATGCCTAGCTCACTGCTAAGCCCCAGAGGGAACCTCAAAGCAGGTGAAGTTGGACGTTTCCCCACCAAGCTCACCTGCAGGGCCCGATCCGGTAGCTGTCCTGAGAGCACATGTCACTCCACCCAACACAGCTGGTGGGGTGGGGAGGCAAAAGTCACCTTCAAGCCATTGGTTAAGGCACTCAGCTGGGATATGAGAGGAGCCGCTTCAAGTCTCTCCTCTGCCTTAGGAGAAGGGGCCTGAATAGGGATCTGCTCCCTCTCAGGGGAGTGCCCAAACCACTGGTCTATGTGATAGCCTGACATGAGGCTCCCTCCAGCTCTCCTGCTCCAGCTGTTTGACTGCATCCATAATTAAAATTGCCTTTGTCCGGAGAGAATATGGGACCTGCTCCATAGCCCAGTGGTGGGGGCACCCCGCTGAGGGGGGAATACCTGTTCAAACCCTGCTCCCTACCATGCAGAGGGGGGAGTTGAGCTGGGGTCTCCATGGGACATCTCAAACTCTTGGCCTAGTCCTTTGTCTTACTCCCATGGATAAAGTCCTTTCTCCCTCTCCCCCCCCACCCCCCCGGCCATCTGCTATGCGGTTAGGTATGTGCCACCACCAATCTTGCAAGAAACAACTTAGACGCTTGGCTCCAGAAGGGCTCCCGGCAGTAAATTGCTAGAAGAGCTAGGCACCTCCTTTCTGCCTAGACTTAAGCACAAAACTCTCTGCTAGAACACATCTCTCTCCTTGGCATCTGCTACTGGCTGGCTTAGGCAGCTCCCCACCTAGTATGCTGGCTTTGTGCATCCCCCTTCTGGCATCTACCTCTTCCCAGGCATTGTATGGAGATCTGGAGCACCAAACAGAGGATCTGTGGTTTCCCCTGGGTGGCAGGTCACCTAAAAGTTAGGCACTGCAATACAGGGCATTGCAATGGCTAAGTGGATCCCCACCCACTAGGCCATCCTTCCACCCCATGTGGTTATAAATCCTCTCCATTCTCATTTGTGAACCTCCTATGACTGCTTCTGCCCCTCATAATACAGAAGCTGCAAGCAACAGGTAAGGCTTGACAAGGGGGTATTTATTTCTATGATAGCCATTGGCTGGCAAAAAAAGACACCTGATGACAAAGACCTCTGATAACTTTACTGTTAATGGGCAATAGGGGAAGCAGAGGGTGGGGGCAGGGAAGGGGCAGCTATACTGTATAATGGGCACTAAGGGCAACAGAGGGTGGTCTGGGAAGGAGTTGCTATATCTGATGAACAGGGCTCCAGGGAGTGACTCACCAACCGCCCTTAGAGAACAGACATGGATAAATCTTCTACCCGCAGCGCCAACTCTTTGCTGCCAGAGAAGCCCAGAGTCAGCCACGCAGCTCATAGGCAGCGAGCAAGAGGTCTGAGTTTATTGATATTCAGTCTCAGTGAGAACAGTGAAAGAGTCCTTTGGTTACCTAACATTTGGCATCCAGAGGTAGATAGATAGATAGATAGATAGATAGATAGATAGATAGATAGATGAACTTCAGTGATTCCTTCCCAGCAGTACCTTGACATTGAGAAAGAAACAGTTTCAGCTGGAATAAAGCCACACTTCTCAGCACAGTAAGTTGACTGTTGTCATTAAATATCTGGGATTTTTAAGGGGTTGAATTTAGCCATATAAATGTGAGTGACAATGTCCACTTTTTACTGTGAGCTCAATCAGCCTGGTATAGATAATTCCATGGCACCCAGGGGCAAACTCATTTTGCTTAATTTTTATCTTTTTTGCATAATAGGGAACTTGGGATCTGAATGGAGACCTTGGGTCCAGTTTCTGCAGTGCCAGTGTCTTGCCCTGTAATTTTGGGCAAGGGACTTAACATTCATGGCTTTCTGGTTCCCCATGTGTCGAAAGGATGGAAATCAGGAACAAATTCATTAAATTCAGTGGGATTGGGCTGTCTTCCGTGAGGTCAGAGTCAGGTCTTCTAGACTCTCTTAGACACTTGGGGCCCGATTTTTAAAGATGCCTAGCAGGATTCTGAGATGAACCTAGACACCTCCAAACCATTAAAATCAATGGATGTTAAGTATTTAGATGCTTTTGAAAATCCAACTGGGCACCTAAACACCTTTAAAAACCTGACCCTTCATTCTTGATCCACTGTGTGATCCTGTGGCAGGAAGAACTTAGCTCCAATTAGAGCTGGCCAGGAATTTTTCAATTAACTGTTTTTTTT
Source organism: Mauremys mutica (assembly GCF_020497125.1). Classification (NCBI taxonomy): domain Eukaryota; kingdom Metazoa; phylum Chordata; order Testudines; family Geoemydidae; genus Mauremys; species Mauremys mutica. The sequence continues at coordinate 37,622,345 of NC_059083.1, forward strand.
TGTCGGAAACACCGATTGTCAAAACCAAACCGTGTTGCTAAAATGTACCAGTTTCAATGAGACGTCCATCAGGAAGGCCTCTTTATACTTTTGAAAATCCCACCCAATGCCTAAACACCTTTAACAATCTGGCCATCTATGGGGTAAGGAAGCAGCTGAGCGGGGGGTTTGTGACTGTCTGTGGGGCATAAATGTTGGACTGAGGTGCCTTAAAGTGGCATTTAGGGCCCTAAGCCCCTTTGTGAATGAAGACCTTAGTCAGCAAAGTGACCGGACAGGGTTTAAAATAAACACAAGCAGCAGGTCTGTTGAGTAAAAAAGATGCCATTAAAGTAGCACCTCATGAACCTGTGTTGTAAACCTTTTAATTACATGGTCATGGGTGGCGAGTTCTATGGGCCTGCGGTGGTGGACCACCATTCACCACTGACAGAGCAGGGAAGCTGAGTGGCTTCCTGCCTGCTCCCTCCACATGGCTGCCAGCCCCTCCCTGCAGCCCCTGGATGGGGTAGGTCTTTGTCCTGCCCCAAGTGTCCATGAATCATAATGTGAAGCTGTGGGGGCAGTGCCTGGGAGTAGCAGCACACAGAGACTCCTGGCCTGCCCTGCCTAGGAGCCCCAGATAAGCGCTGCAATTCCCCACCCCAACCCCGTCCCAGAAGCTGCACCTACTCTTCAGTCCCCAAACTCCCTCCCAGAGCCTGCACTCCCTCCCTCTGCATGTCTTCCCACCCCCAAACTCCCTCCAAGAGCCTTCACCCAGCCCAAAGCCTGTACCCCTCAACCCCTCCTGCACCCCCAGCCCCTGTCCCAGCCCAGAGCCTACACACAGCACCCAAACTCCATCCCAGAGCCTGCACCCCCACCCCCTTCCCACATCCCCTCTCCTGTCCCCAAACTCCATCCCAGAGCCTGCTCCCCTCACCCCCACCCCTTGTCCCAGCCCAGAGCCTACAGCCAAACTCCATTCCAGAGCCTGCACCTCACACCCAGCCCAGAGCCCGCACCCAAACTCAGTCCCAAAGGCTGTACCCCTCACTCCCTCCTGCACCCCCAGCCCCTTTCCCAGCCTGGAGCATGCACACAGCACCCAAACTCCATCCCAGAGCCTGCACTCCCACCCCTCCACACTCCCTCCCAGAGCCTGCATACTTTACCCCCTTCTCCATCCCCACCTCCTGCTGCAGCCCAGGGCCTGCACCCAGCACCCAAACACCATTCCAGAGCCTGCAACCCAGACCCCCTCCTCCACACAAACTCCCTCCCAGAGTCCACGTCTCACCTATCCTGCACCCCACTCTCCTGCCCCAGCCCAGGGCTTGCACCGCAGACCTCCTTCACTGACCCAAACTCCCTCCCAGAGACTCAGGCAGGTGTGTGGGGGGGTGGAGTTTGGGGTGGCGGAGTGTGGGGGGCGGGTTCTGGGCACCACCAAAATTTCTACAAACCTGCCACCCCGTAAATGGTGATGGAGAAGAAAACGAAGAGTCTTGTTATTTTCCTGAGCTGCAATATATGCCCTGCAGCATAATATGTAAAACCAGTCTCTGTCTACCTTCTGTTTCTCGTTCCATGACCATTTCCCATTGGCCTTCCCTCTGCAGTGTATAGCTACACAAGAAATGTCCAACAGAACTACTGTGACTGAGTTCCTTCTCCTGGGATTCTCTGATGTGCGGGAACAGCAGATTTTACTCTTCCTGATGTTTCTAGTGATTTACCTGGCAGCCCTGGTGGGGAATCTTCTCATCATCACAGTCGTAGCCCTCGACCACAACCTTCACACCCCTATGTACTTTTTCCTGGGCAACTTATCCTTCCTAGACCTCTGCTACATCTCAGTCACCATCCCCAAGTCCATGGCTGACTCCCTAACCACCAATAGACTCATCTCTTTCTCTGGATGTGTCACCCAAGTCTTTTTGGTTGTAACTTTTGCAGTAGCAGAACTGGCCTTTCTCACAGTGATGGCATATGACCGCTACATTGTAATCCGCCACCCTCTGCATTACAGGGTGACTATGAACAGAGGTGCATGTGCCCAGATGGCAGCTGGCTCATGGATCAGCAGCATGATCTCCTCTGTACTACACACAGCTAATACTTTTAGGTTACATTTCTGTGGGTCCAATGTTATCACTCAATTTTTCTGTGATATCCCACAGTTGCTAAAGATCTCTTGCTCTGATACACATGCTAATGTAATAGTCATGACTGCCCTGGGATCACTTCTAGATGTGGTCTGCTTCCTATTGATAATTGTGTCCTACATTCACATCTTCTCCACGGTGATGAGAATCTCCTCTGAGCAGGGCAGGTACAAAGCCTTCTCCACCTGCATCCCACACCTGGTTGTTTTTTGTTTATTTATCAGTACAGCATCATTTACGTACATGAGGCCCAGGTCAATGTCTTCAACATCTCTGGACCTGACGGCTGCTGTATTGTATTCTGTGGTGCCACCACTAATGAATCCAATCATTTACAGTCTAAGAAACAAAGAGATAAAAAGTCTCTGTGGAAAATGATAGGCAGGATATTTTTTTCCCAACAAAAGCAAATTCCTCACACTGAACTCTTAACGTCCGACTGGAATAAAGTATTCCCAAGATCTACCTTATTGAATGGGCCAGGCTGACTTTGTATGAAGACCAGCCTATGTTCATGTTAGGGTTAGAACTTGGTGTTTTGCATTTTCTGATTTTGGCTGAAAGATTTTAAAATTTGAAAGAAATATTGGGAAAAATATTTAAAGCCCAAGAGCTAAAGTCCCATTTTCAGGTAAGACTCAGGCACTTCTGAAAATTGTACTCTTGGGTGCTCAAATCCCGATGAGTTTTTGATAGAATGTGTGAGTCTAATTATCTTTTGGCCCCTTTGAAAATCCTAGGAAGAGTTAATTGCAAATTTTTCATTTTTTATTTTAAAATATCCATGTAAAATGAACTTTTTAATTTCAAAATGTCATTTCCAAATAAAAACAATGATTTTTTTTCATTTCAAAATGCTAATTCCAATTTTTTTTAAATGAAATGTTTTGAATGGGCATTTTAAGTCAAACTGACAATTCATAATGATTATTTTCAGTGTTGTTTTGTAGCTGTGTTGGTCCCAGGATATGAGAGAGACAATGTGGGTGAGGTAGTATCTTTTATTGTAGCAACTTCTGTTGGTGGAAGAGACAAGTTTCTGAGCAACCTGAAGGAGGACTGTATAGCTTGAAAGCTTGTCTTTTGCACCAACAGAAGTTGGTGTAATTCATAATGACATTTTTTTATTTGCAGCTAACATTTTTAAATGAAATAATTTTCTTTGGAATGTCAAAGATTTCATTTTGGTTAAAAAAAATCAGCATTTTGGGTTTTGACATTTCCCAATCAAGTTTTTCACAACTTTTTATTCTGTGAAAATGTCTGATATTTCTACTCATCAATTCTAGCTAAGATGAAAACAAATATCAAAATACCAGAATTTCTCACAGAAGTTTCTGTTTTCCAACCAGCTGTAAACCCCAGGCTTTTACACCAGCAACATTCTCACTTTGATTTTACAAGGAGCGGGCTGCTGACCTCTCCACACCTCAGGGGAAAGAACTGAGGAGGGAAAAGGGGCCCGTGGAGAGAACCTGGCTGAGGCCTGCAGCTGGCCTTTTTTACACCCCAGCTCTAGTTTCTCTTCACCCCCTACAGAGGAGGTAGGTGCTCGTCTACCGATCTCCCCAGTCTATCCATTGAACAATGAGTCCCTTGTGACTAGGGCAGGGCAGAAAATATGTTTTTTTTTCTGTAGAAAATTTTGACTTTATGACAAACAACCCCTCTCCGCAACTTTCAGCTGAAAATGTAAATTTCTATTTGGAAATAGCACTGCTGTGTCTCTTGGGAGTTGCAATTTATGTGCTTCAAACCCCTGTTCTCCTCTATGAACAGGTTCTCTGGCTGGACATCATATGCATCATAGGATTCCTTCTTCCTGAGCCACTGTGGTACATCATGAGAGTTCCATGGCTGCAAGAGTGGTGGGCGGAGGGGTCTTGCAGGGGAGAGGGGTGAAGGAGAGGAGGGGCGCACATGGCGAGCAGGGACCTCCGGAGAAGGGGAGTGGAGGGGAAGGGAGGATCACTGCAGCCAGGCAGCGGCTGTTGCTGGGGGCCTCGAGGAAGAGGCCGAGCAGAGACAGGGAGAGGCCCACCATGGCCCAGGTGTCCAACGGCAGGTAGTTGGCAGCTGCAATGGAGGAGACTTATCCTCCCCTGGTCTATTATACTCAGTGCCCATGGGGACATGGAACGGGAAGAGATTGTGCCAGATAAAGTGTCCTGAGGAATGATGACATGTTCTGATATAAACCTCCACTGGGCAACAGAGCTGTTGAGGAGTGAAATGTTGAAAAGTGCCTAACGGATAAATGTTAAAAGTATTTAGGCACCTAGATATTCAGATAGATGCCTGGTGGGATCCTCAAATGTGCATAACTCCCATTGATTTCATTATTTCCACCCATCTGAGCTGTTGCTAATGGTCTGCAACTGGGTAGTCTTCTGAAGGACGAATAGGCCAGTTCCTACCTATGAAGCCCCTCTGGATGGTGCAAAGGCGAGTATTGTCTTCAGGAACCAATCATGACCTGCCTCTCCACAGAGATTGTGTCAACCAGCAATGGGGATATTGTCTGCCCATCCAGCTAGTGGTGAGTTTTGTAGTGACAGGGCAAATCCAGGACCTCAGATCCCAAAGCTCCTCTCTTGAACTTTGAGGAACCTGTGATCCCAACATGGTTTAGAGTCTTGGTTTTGGTCCATCTCTGCTTTTCTATCATTTGGACACATTCCTGTTAAGGGGAATGTTTCTTCTTTCAGCCTGAGTAAGGCTAGATGCTATATCCCAGCAGTGTGCCAGTCTTGTTTCCATTGGAATCCATAGGCTCTCCATGTCTTCTGGGGAGAGCGGGTTGGGAATTTTCCACTGGAATGGCTTTCCAATGTAAAATTCTCGCTCACAAAATCAAAACATTCCATGAGATTATTGAGGTGTTCAGTGATCCCCCTGTCCTGAAGGAGCTTGCAAGAGCTCAATGCGTAGGAAAAAATGTGTGTCTTCTCTGCATGAATGGGGCTAGCACCTAGGGATTCCTGCCTCCAGCCACTGAGTTCAGCCCACTCAGCCTTGCTGCTTTTGCGTCTTTGCTCTCCCTTTAGCTTGCTGACACTGCAGAAACTCACAGGGCAGGGAAGCCTGGGTGTGAGCTGGGCAGGGCTCCAGGGGGTGAGTTCTAGAAGCTCTCAGAGAAGAGACGTTGTCCCGTCTTGTTCTCCCTGGCAGTGAAATACAAGGTCAGCTGCACACAGCCCTGCTGCAGAGACCAGTGTGTCAGAGTCGCCCCTCATCCCGTGGTTAAGCCACCCAGCTAAGAGGCAACAAAGCCCTGTTCAAATCCCATCTCCTCATCAGGCAGAGGGGAATTGAACTGGGCTGTTCCACATCCCAGGAAGTGCCCTAACCACTGGCTAAAGGAAAAAAGGGAGGCTTCCCCTGGCCTGATTCCTTCTGGCAGGAAATGGCTTAGGTGCCTTAGCCAGCTAACTCCAGGAGAGGGGCTCCCAGCTGTGGATCTCAAACAGAAATAAGGGTGTCCCTGCAGCCTGGACTTAGGTTGTGAGGTGCCTTATAAGGGGCAAGGATTAGCACACACCCCTCTTGTCAGCATCTCCTGTTGGCTAGTTTAGGCATCTCTCTGCCTAGCATGCTCGCTTTTGTGGGTCCTATTCTTAGGGGTCTGTCTCTCCCAGTTCATTGTGTGAGCCAGGGGTCCTAACTCAGGCTTTTTGGATACCATTATTCCTCAGTGATTTTCTAGGCACCTGAAAGTTAGTCCCTGTGATGCTCAGCATTGCAGCTTGTGAGTCCCCTTATAGATCTGGGGCTGCGCTCCTCTCTTATCCCTTAGAAGGGTCCCTCCTGGTCACGTCCCCCTGTCTTGCCCACACTGTATATGTTAACTACATGACTCAGGACTTGATCACGCTCCCATTCAAACTAATGGGACTTATGCCATTCACTTATTTTATCTGGGGCATGAGAAGAAAATAGACCCCTTTCTAAGTGTGTGATCTGACCCATCTTCAAAATCACAAGGGCAGGAGAGAATCTATTGTCCCCCACCAAAAATGTGAGGGCTTCACATCCAGGCTATCCAGTGGCCACCCTGACTCCACAGGCAGGAGGAGGAGAACCGGCCCCATGGGCAGAAGGTGGCAGCAGCACTAACGTCAGTTTGGTGGGGAAGGGTGGTCTTGGGTTTGAAAATGTCTTGACCAGGTTGGATCTGGAGGGTTTGGGTCGGGTCCTGGTCAGGACTAAAAATCAGCCCTGAGCACACGTCAAATCCAATCACCATTACATGCCTATCTTGGAGCCAATAATCTAGACAGCATGTGTTCCGTTATGCCCTAATACACCTCCCAATCTCCAGAGGACAACAGGTCACAGCAGCTTTGGCCAGTGAAGACAATAACACTTATTTTGCCCTTTGCAGTTGGAACATTCTATGCTCCGGCAAGACTCACTCCTTTGGTTTTGATTATAATTTTCTAACTTGTTAGTCACATAGCGCAGCCAAACACAAAGCACAAAACAGCTTCAAAAATAGGTCATGACTTTTAGATATATTTTCCTCTCTATAAACCATGGAATATCTGCTTGCTAACAATTCTTTATTGTCTCTCTTATCCTAACATCGCAAAGATTCATGGGTGTCTTGTTTGTTAATTGTTTAGCACAGCCATGAGAAATGCTTAGCCTTTCAGTCCATGTGGCAACATTTCCCCCATTTGCCCTTATCTGAGTTACCTCCACTGGAAACGTTCATCTATGTAGCTGCCGATAGTGCTTCAAGAGGAGGTTTATAGTTGTGCATTAAAAACTGTAAGTGACAAAACAGAATTAATACAACTAATATCATTAATTAAAAAACTGTAAATTCTGCCTCTAACCTCATATGACTTATTGATTGTCATCATGAATTCCTCAGACTGGGTCATACTGTTACTGATTTGGATCACATGAATATCCTTTCCATTTAGTAGCTTCTTAAGTTACTAAATAGAAGCTGGAGTTAAAGGATTTATGTGGATCCTAAACTTGGGTATATATCTGTCAAGGTCCATCCCTTCAGGAACACTGTTAATGGTGGTCTCATTAGCCCAGACTGGGCCAGGAGTAATAACCGTGTGCCGTACGACAAGGTTTTTTTTGTAGGGGTGTAAAACAGAAGTAACGGGACACATTAATGAGCCATACCGATAGGTTTTACGGTTCTGCCTCTTCACGGTATAGGTCACCCTCACAGCCGATTAATGCCATTTGGTGAGCTGTACCAGACAGGACACAATAGTGGCTAATTCACAGGTCTTGCTGGACTTTTCTTCTAGTCCAGCATACCCTCAGATTGGAATTGTGATGTCAAATACATCGCACCCGCATATGTACAAATATCCTTCAGTGGAACAACGTGCCATATGAGGGGATCTGCAAGCTCTGGATCTATCATGATATACCAAAATCTCTCATATTGCCAGGCATTCCTTATAAATATTTCCTTCCAGGTAACCTCCTGAATGTACATCTGCCAATTTATCAAATACTTGGTCAGAAGGATTAAACATGGGAAAAGACCAAGGAGGGATAGCTCAGCATTTTCAGCATTGGCCTGCTAAACCCAGGGTTGCGAATTCAATCCTTGAGGGGGTCATTTGGGAATTTAGTTAGGGATTTGTCCTGCTTTGAGCAGGGGAGTGGACTAGATGATCTCCTGAGATCCCTTCCAACCCTGATATTCTATGATTAAATGAAATATATAGGAGACTGGCCATTGAGATACAATTAAATTTACAGGCATCTTCATTGGGATGTGGCATTACTGACCAAAGTTCCTCATGGTATTAAACAGAATTAGTTCATGTGTCCAAATACAGGCCCAATTTATACTCTGATTTTCCTGGGTACATTTAGGACAATACCACTTGGGCATATATTTGTCTTTAATTAATCTAGGGACTCTGTATTACTTAAGATCCTTTAGTACCTCGTCCACAGCTTGTAATATATAACTGCTCTAAGCAGTAGAAAAAATTTCCTTACCCCTATATTTAGCTTTCCACTTTGCACTATTAACATTGATTATTTCCTGGACTAGCCCATCTATTCCATCGGTATTGAGTTAAGCACTATATCAGCCTCTTTATAACTGAAATAGCTGATGTGTCTTTTGATATTCTCTTAGGGTGCCCTGTTCCAAATTGACTTACCTGATTTGAAAAGGCCCCAAATAGACCTTATCATTTTGTTTAGGTTTTGTAACCCCCATGTTCTGAATGCCAAAGGAGCCTCTGAACCCCAAGAGTACTTCATATTTTACTATGATATGAGGTCAGTCTCTGAAATCAAACCGACATGTACAACCTGGGCACACTAGTATCATTACAAAGACCAATCTCCGCCATATCCATACACCTGATTGTCATTTGTACTTTCAATTGCATTGTGTATCACATTATTAGTTGTTCCATTACTATCAAGTTTCCATACAAAAAAACATACGGAAGATTTTGTTCAGATAACATATATCACAATGAAGTTGCGGATTCAGGTGAGGTCATAGGTTACTGGTTGCAACACGTTGTTTCAGAAGGTCCCCACTACTGCAGTTTTATGGATGTTGAGATCCAAACCTCTTTCACTACCTACTCTGGGAAGCAGATCCATAGGAGCAGCCCTGGTAGCATGTTGCCTTCTGTGACTTCTTCTTTTTCTGGGAAGAGAATTTTTTTTTGAACAGCTTGAAGTTGTTAGCATAATGAATTTTATCAATATAACTCTTATTTCCAGTAACCCACTTTTATGCATAGGTGATCTTGTTGCAAAAACGTTTACTTCCCCCCCTTTGACTTTTTGTCTTGTGAGAGGGATAGTTACAGGACTTTAAACAAGTTTCTGAATTAATTTGCTTATTATAACCATTAAACTTCCATTACAGGTTATTAACAGTTTTGTACAAAACATCAATTCCAATAACCAATACATTTAAAAAAAATTTGCAGAATAATTTAATTGATATGATAATTTGCAAAAATGATGGTTAAAGATAGTATGGTACTACTAGTGAAAAGCAACATTGTTTATATATATATATATATATGCACACAAAATAAATTTTTGTTCTTACAACAAAACCAAATAAGACAAAAATAGTCACGTGACGCACAAACATATAGCGTATATATAAGACATCTTACAATTAAGATGACTGTGGCACCATAATTGTTATATTTGTCCATAAAAGGTAAACTATTGAAACTTAAATCCATTAGGACGATACTTGCCAGGAAACAAAAGTTGAATAAAAAGGATGAAATGATAGATTAGGCAGGTTATCTGCTACCTTTCCATTTAAATGCGCCCATAAATTTAATTAGAATTCATATTATTTGCATTCCCTTAATTGTATTAATTAAATTATCTTAAGGCAATATACTTAATTTTTCCTGAATGATTACTGCTATATACAGAATGGCAAAAGTCGAGGATTAAAAACAAAGTAACATTTTGTTGTGTTAGAAAAATCATATTACAAATTTGACATTTCGACTCCTAAAGGGTTAAAATTATTAATTTCACTTAACTTATTCAATGTATTTATTGCTAAGTTTAGTTTGGTTTGTGAAGGTTTAAAAGGGAAATTTTGTAACTTTATTTTTCCTCTTTGTCTACACCTGTTTTTATAAATTAAATATTTTATTTTTCTGGTTTTTTTTTCAGTGCCGACTTCCAGACAGCAGATCTTACCATTTATGCTAAAGGGTTTATTCTCTCTCCCCACTCCTCACCTCTACCTTCCAATCTGGATTTGCAAAGAGATAAATGTATTAGGAAAAAAAAAAGAGGAGGGATGGAGAAAAGTGTAACTCTTAGCTACAAGCAAATGCACTTGTATCTTTTGTCTTTTCAAATGTCCAGGAGGGGCTAAGGCCAGGGACTGTTCTGCTCTCTGAAGATGCTGATTGCAGAACAATCTATTCCCAGGCTTTCAAGGTTCCTCCCCCACTCTGAACTTTAGGGTACAGATGTGGGGACCTGCATGGACACTTCTAAGCTTAATTACTAACTTTGATCTGGTAACACTGCCACCAGCCAGAAATTTCAGTGTCTGGATCACTTTCTGTCCCCCCAAAATCTTCCCGTCCCTGGGCAGCCTTGAGAGGCTTTTTCACCATGTTCCTGGTGAACACCGATCCCCCCCCTTGGATCTTAACACAAGGAGAATTTAACCATCCTCCCTCCCTTCCCCCACCAATTCCTGGTGAGTCCAGATCCAATCCCCTTGGATCTTAACACAAGGAAAAAATGAATCAGGTTCTTAAAAAGAAAGCTTTTAATTAAAGAAAGAAAGGTAAAAATTATCTCTGTAAAATCAGGATGGAAAATACTTTACAGGGTAATCAGATTCACATAGCCCAGAGAAACCCCCTCTAGCCTTAGGTTCAAAGTTACAGCGAACAGAGGTAAAATCCTCTCAGCAAAAAGGAACATTTACAAGTTGAGAAAACAAAAATAAGACTAACGCCTTGTCTGGCTATTACTTACAAGTTTGAAACATGAGAGACTGATTCAGAAAGATTTGGAGAGCCTGGATTGATGTCTGGTCCCTCTTAGTCCCAAAAGCAAACAACCCCCAAAACAAAGAACACAAACAAAAGACTTCCCTCCAGCAAGATTTGAAAGTATCTTGTCCCCTTATCGGTCCTCTGGTCAGGTGTCAGCCAGGTTTACTGAGCTTCTTAACTCTTTACAGGTAAAAGAGACATTAATTTTTAACTATCTGTTTATGACAGAGGCCTTGCCACATCATTAACCTTCTGCATGGTGTGCAAGGGATATAACATAAGCCCGGGGATTCAGGTACTGATAGCAACCAAAGCAATCAGACGGAATGGGGAATCCCCTAGGAAACCCTCATAAGGGTCACAGATCTGTGATTATCCGCAGTGGTCATTACAAGAGGAGCAAGTGGAAAACAGCTCAACAGCATGGGCCAAATATCTCCTGGGTACAAATCTGCTGATTTCTATGGAAAGGCAATAGAATGGGCTTGGCCCTATGGAGGGACCTATACCTGACTCGGCAGCATCCTGTGCAATTAGAGCAGGAACAAGGGACAGAATCTGCAACAATACAGGGGACTCTTGCTCTGGCTATGAGCTAGGACAGGGATTTTCAGAGCGGCTTAAGAGAATTAGGTGCCCAACTCCCATTGACTGTACAAGGGAAGATAGGCACCTAACTCATTAGACCCCTTTGATTATAGCAGCCTTAATGTACAGAAATTTGTCTTGTCCCTTTATCTCCTAATTTTTTTGAGTGTCACCCTAATCCTAAATGGTCAGATCATTAGCACAAGGGTCTGAAGTCTGACATTTTTCAATAGAACACATAGAAGTCCAGGTAGCAGGTGTGCAATCTTCTCCCACTCATCATTCCTTGGACATGTGCCTCTACCCTGTGCAGGAGCGACCCTTTCTGTAGATGTCAGGATATCCTCTTCTCCATGCCCCTGGACCTTGCTAGAGTAATAGAGCACGAGGGTGCAAATATATTGCCAGTAATATTGATGTTTGTGTGGTGGGGACACATATCCTGGGTACAAATCCATCAAGGAGACTGGAAGCCCTGGCAAGGAAGGCTGCCCCGGAGCCATCTACCGTTGGAGGCAGGGCTTCATTGCCAGTCTGCCTTTCCTTCACTGAAAGTTCATGGAACCTGATATGTTTCCGTGAATCTCTGGGTTCTGTGAGTCAACAATATTGGACAAAATGCTGTTTCCTCAGAACATTTCTAACCAGCTCTACTTGTGAGCTACCCTCTCATTTATCTCTGCCATAAACTTGAGTGAGCTCCACCCTGCATCATTGGAACTGAGTGAATATAACAAAATCATCCCTCTATGAAGAGTCATGTTACTCTTACAGGGAACTTGATTCAGCTGAGGTCATGGCCCCTGGGTGAATATTCCAGCACTGAAGGCAGGAATGTGCATGGGATGGGATTTTCAAAGGTACCAAAGGGAGTTAGGTGCTGAATTCCCAGTGAAAGCCAATAGAAGTCAGGTGTCTCAATACCTTAGGCCCAGTTAAAAATCACAGTGTCTCAGGGTGGAGTGACCCTTTAAAGGAAGATTGGCTCATCCATACCTGTGCCCTGTCATCTGATCCCAGGTGATGGGTTTGGGCTTGGGGCTGGGTTGGGTCAGTGAGCGGGCATGGGAGGGGGTAAAAGGTAGAAGAATTGTAGGGATCAGGAGACTCCTGCAGGGGAACCAGAGAGACCAGGGTCAGAGAGAACTTGGGAAGCAGCTCTTCACAGCAGCCAGAAGGGAGGCCTGGCTTGAGCGACCTGCACTGCTGGGCAGGAACAAAACCCACCAGAGGGAATCGGGAGCCCACAAGGGACATAATGGCCGGTGAGTCTGGAGAAGGCAGCCTGCAGATTCTGGCTTTCAACTGTTCTTCTCTGTTAATAAACCAAATCTCAGAGGGGACAGTAATTCCAACGCACCAATTGCAGTGGGCCGTTTGGATGGGGAAGGAGAGGAACTGAGGCAGTGGCTGGATGTGACAGCAGTTCGGGTAAGACCCTTTTATATGTAGACTTTGACTTTACCACTAACCCTAACCCAGACCCTAATCCAGAAAAGTGCCTAAGCACAAGTTTAACTTTAAGCTTTTAAGGGACTACTCATGTGGTTAAACTTAAGCATATACCAAAGTGGTTTCCTGAACCAGGGCCTTTGTAGAGAATATTAAAAAGTAGTGGGGTTTGAAATCATAATCATGAGTGTTCACAGTGGATCCTCTTGTGATATGAATTCTCATAGCGCTATTGACTTCAATGGAGCTATAACAATTTACACCAGCTGAGGATTGGCCCCTTCATTTTTACATTAATACTTCAATTTATCCAATCAAAGAAAACAGAGTGTTAAAAATATATCCACTTGAAGCAGCAAAGAATCCTGTGGCACCTTATAGACTAACAGACGTTTTGCAGCATGAGCTTTCGTGGGTGAATACCCACTTCTTGAAAGAGTTTTAAGTTCATACACCGAGTACATATGATGAGCTGATTGTGATGGAGTTACAGGATAAGAAATATTCATAGACATGCTTTGGAAAATAATGTTTAACCATGAATACTTATAAGAAAATTATGCTCTGGACATAGACAGTCATGGCAGGAAAAGAGGATCAATAATTTGCGTAATCTATCTATCTATCTATCAAACAGAAATCTATCATGACACAATTAGGTTGTGTGTTAGGACAAGGAATGGTCTATCTAATCACATACCCAGTTTTTATCGACCGCAGCAGTATACACAACGATGCACAGAGAAGAAAAAATAAATAAATAAAAGAATCAACCTAATTCTTAAATTTCTTTTTCAGCTTTGATGTGAGTAGATCGACACAGGATGCCTCATGGAATGCCAGATCAGTGCAAGTGATGGCACTTTTCCATTTACACCAAGGTTAGAAGAAAATGACCCCAAACAAGTAACTAACACCAGTGTTTATGTTATCACTGAATTGAGCCCAGAGGCACTGGGCCAGAACCCCATCAGTATTAAACCCTTGATGTTAATGGAGTAGGGTTGTCAGGGCTTCCAAGCTCCTTACCTTGAAGCTGGGAGCCTGGGATTCCTGGAATGAGCTCCCAGGGTCCATAGCTCTAGGTCAGGGGTTCTCAAACTGGGGGTCGGGACCCTCAGGGGGTCATGAGGTTATTATGTGGGGGGTCGTGAGCTGGCAGCCTCCACACCAAACCCCACTTTGCCTCCAGGATTTATAATAGTGTTAAAGATATAAAAAAGTGTTTTTAATTTATAAGGGTGGTCGCATTAAGAGACTTGCTCTGTGAAAAGGGGCACCAGTTGGAGAATCACTGCTCTAGGGTAATTTCAGCTTGCGGACTGCAGCTGGGATTCTGGGACCTGGTGTGTCAGATACTTTAGACCCCTCCACTGATGAATGGGGCAGAGGAAAGGATCAGCATTGACAACTTTGACTGAGAAAGGATGTAGTGCCAGCGTCCATTTCGTCAGGCAGCTCAGCACCTAAGTCCAGGCTGCAGGGACACCCTGATCTCTGTTTGAAATACACAGCTATTTTCTTCTCATGCCCCAGATAAAATAAGTGAATGGCATAAGTCCCATTAGTTTGAATGGGAGCATGATCAAGTCCTGAGTCATGTAGTTAACATATACAGTGTGGGCAAGACAGGGGGATGGGACCAGGAGGGACCCTTCTAAGGGATAAGAGAGGAGCGCAGCCCCAGATCTATAAGGGGACTCACAAGCTGCAATGCTGAGCATCACAGGGACTAACTTTCAGGTGCCTAGAAAATCATTGAGGAATAATGCGATCCAAAAAGCCTGAGTTAGGACCCCTGGCTCACACAATGAACTGGGAGAGACAGACCCCTAAGAATAGGACCCACAAAAGCGAGCATGCTAGGCAGAGAGATGCCTAAACTAGCCAACAGGAGATGCTGACAAGAGGGGTGTGTGCTAATCCTTGCCCCTTATAAGGCACCTCACAACCTAAGTCCAGGCTGCAGGGACACCCTTATTTCTGTTTGAGATCCACAGCTGGGAGCCCCTCTCCTGGAGTTAGCTGGCTAAGGCACCTAAGCCATTTCCTGCCAGAAGGAATCAGGCCAGGGGAAGCCTCCCTTTTTTCCTTTAGCCAGTGGTTAGGGCACTTCCTGGGATGTGGAACAGCCCAGATCAATTCCCCTCTGCCTGATGAGGAGATGGGATTTGAACAGGGCTCTGCCACCCCTTAGCTGGGTGGCTTAACCATGGGACGAGGGGCGACTCTGACACACTGGTCTCTGCAGCAGGGCTGTGTGCAGCTGACTTTGCACATCACTGCCAGGGAGAACAGGATGGGACAACCTCTGTTCTTTGAGGGCTTCCAGGACTCATCCCCGGGAGCTCTGCACAGCTCAGACCCAGGCTTCCCTGCCCTGTGAGTTTCTGCAGTGTCGGCAAACTGAAGGGAGAGCAAAAACACAAAAGCAGCAAGGCTGAGTAGGCTGAACTCAGTGGCTGGAGGCAGGAATCCCTAGGTGCTAGCCCCATTCATGCAGAGAAGACACACATTTTTTCCTACGCATTGAGCTCTTGCAAGCTCCTTCAGGACAGGGGGATCACTGAACACCTCAATAATCTCATGGAATGTTTTGATTTTGTGAGCGAGAATTTTACATTGGAAAGCCATTCCAGTGGAAAATTCCCATCCAGCTCTCCCCAGAAGACATGGAGAGCCTATGGATTCCAATGGGAACAAGACTGGCACACTGCTGGGATATAGCATCTAGCCTTACTCAGTGTGAGAGAAGAAACATTCCCCTTAACAGGAATGAATCCACATGAAAGAAAAGCAGAGATGGACCCAAATTAAGACTCTAAACCATTTTGGGATCTCTTCCCATTCCATGTCCCCATGGGCAGTGGGTATAATAGACGAGGGGAGGATAAGTCTCCTCCGTTGCAGCCGCCGACTACCTGCCGTCGGACACCTGGGCCATGGTGGGCCTCTCCCTGTCTCTGCTTGGCCTCTTCCCTGAGGCCCCCACCACCAGCCACTGCCTGGCTGCAGTGATCCTCCCTTCCCCTCCACTCCCCTTCTCTGGAGGTCCCTGCTCGCCATGTGCGTTCCTCCTGTCCTTCACCACTCTCCCCTGCAAGACCCCTCCGCCTGCCACTCTTGCAGCCATGGAACTCTCATGATGTACCACAGTGGCTCAGGAAGAAGGAATCCTATGGTGCAGATGTTGTCCAGCCAGAGAACCTGTTCATAGAGGAGAACAGGGGTTTGAAGCACACAAATTGGCAACTCCCAATACACACGGCAGTGCTATTTCCAAATAGAAATTTACATTTTCAGCTGAAACTTGGGGAGAGAAGTTGTTTTCATAAAGTCAAAATTTTCTACAGAAAAAAAAAACATATTTTCTGCCCAGCCCTAGTCAAAAGGGACTCATTGCTCAATGGATAGACTGCAGACCTCAACCAGGTTCTCTCCACGGGCCCCTTTTCCCTCCTCAGTTCTTTCTCCTGAGGTGTGGAGAGGTCAGCAGCCCGCTCCTTGTAAAGTCAAAGTGAGAATGTTGTTAGTGTAAAAGCCTGGGGTTTACAGCTGGTTGGAAAACAGAAACTTCTGTGAGAAATTCAGGTATTTTGATATTTGTTTTCATCTTAGCTAGGATTGATGAGTAGAAATATCAAACATTTTTTTTAAAAATCATTGTTTTTATTTGGAAATGACATTTTGAAATAAAGAAAGTTCTTTTTAAATGGATATTCCAAAATAGGATATGGAAAAATTGCAATTAGCTTTTCCTGGGATTTTCAAAGGGGCCAAAAGATAATTAGACTCACACATTCTATCAAAAACTCATCGGGATTTGAGCACCCAAGAGTAAAATTTTCTGAAGTGCCTGAGTCTTACTTGAAAATGGGACTTTGGCTCCTGGGACACTTAGATTCTTTACATATTTCCCCCCATATTTCTTTCAAATTTTAAAATCTTTCAGCCAAAATCAGAAAATGCAAAACACCAAGGTCTAACCCTAATATGAACATAGGCTGGTCCTCATACAGAGTCAGCCTGGCCCATTTCATAAGGTAGAGCATGGGAACACTTTATTCCAGTCGGACGCTAAGAGTTCAGTGTGAGGAATTTGCTTTTGCTGGGAAAAAATATCCTGCCTATCATTTTCCACAGCGAACTTTTTATCTCTTTGTTTCTTAGACTGTAAATGATTGGATTCATTAGTGGTGGCAGCACACAATACAATACAGCAGCCATCAGGTCCAGAGATGTTGAAGACATTGACCTGGGCCTCATGTACGTAAATGATGCTGTACTGATAAATAAACAAAAAACAACCAGGTGTGGGATGCAGGTGGAGAAGGCTTTGTATCTGCCCTGCTCAGAGGGGATTCTCATCACCGTGGAGAAGATGTGAATGTAGGACACAATTATTAATACAAAGCAGACCACATCTAGAACTGATCCAAGGGCAGTCATGACTATTACATTAGCATGTGTATCAGAGCAAGAGATCTTTAGCAACTGTGGGATATCACAGAAAAACTGAGCGATAACATTGGACCCACAGAAATGTAACCTAAAAGTATTAGTTGTGTGTAATACAGAGCACATCATGCTGCTAATCCATGAGCCAGCTGCCATCTGGGCACACGCTCCTCTGTTCATAGTCACCCTGTAATGCAGAGGGTGGCAGATTGCAATGTAGCGGTCATATGCCATCACTGTGAGAAAGGCCAGCTCGGCTACTGCAAAAGTTACAACCAAAAAGACTTGGGTGACACATCCAGAGAAAGAGATGACTCTGTTGTTGGTTAGGGAGTCAGCCATGGACTTGGGGACCGTGACTGAGATGTAGCAGAGGTCTAGGAAGGATAAGTTGCCCAGGAAAAAGTACATAGGGGTGTGAAGGTGGTGGTTGAGGGTTACGACTGTGATGATGAGAAGATTCCCCACCAGGGCTGCCAGATACATCACTAGAAACATCAGGAAGTGTAAAATCTGCTGTTTCCGCACATCAGAGAATCCCAGAAGAAGGAACTCAGTCACAATAGTTCTGTTGGACATTTCTTGTGTAGCTATACACTGCAGAGGGAAGGCCAATGGGAAATGGTCATGGAATGAGAAACAGAAGCTAGATAGAGCCTGGCTTTACATATTATGCTGCAGGGCATATATTGCAGCTCAGGAAAATAACAAGACTCTTCCTTTTCTTCTCCATCACCATGTACGGGGTGGCAGGTTTGTAGAAATTTTGGTGGTGCCCAGAACCCGCCCCCCAAGCTCCACCCCCCCCCAAATTCCAGCCCCTCACCTGTCTAAGTCTCTGGGAGGGAGTTTGGGTCGGGGAAGGAGGTCTGCGGTGCAAGCCCTGGTCTGGGGCAGGAGAGTGGGGTGCAGAATGGGTGAGAGGTTGGTCACTGGGAGGGAATTTGTGTGGGGAAGGGGGTCTGGGGTGCAGGCTGTGGGATGGAGTTTGGGGGCAGGAGAGGGTGTGTAGGAAGGGGGTGGGGGTGCAGGCTCTGGGATGGAGTTTGGGTGCTGTGTGCAGGCTGGGACAGGGGCTGGGGGTGCAGGAGGGGATGAGGGGTGCAGGCTTTGGGACTGAGTTTGGGTGCAGGCTCTGGGCTGGGGGTGGGCTGCAGGCTCTGGGAGGGAGTTTGGGCACAGGAGAGGGTGTGGAGGGAGGGGGTGCAGGCTCTGGGAGGGAGTTTGGGTGCAGGAGGACATGTGGAGGGAGGGGGTGCAGGCTCTGGGAGGGAGTTTGGGAACTGAAGAGTAGGTGCAGGTTCTGGTGTGGGAGTGGGGGTGGGGAGTTGCAGTGCTTGCCTGGGGCTCCTAGGCAGGGCAGGCCAGGAGTCTCCATGTGCTGCTACCCCCAGGCACTTCCCCCGCAGCTTCCCGTTGGCTGCAGAGGTGCTTGGGGCAGGACACAGACCCACCCCATCCAGAGGCTGCAGAGAGGGCCTGGCATCCATGTGTAGGGAGCAGGTGGGAAGTCACTCAGCTCCTCTGCCCTGCCGGTGGTGAATGGTGGTCCCGGGCTGTTTTAAATGGCCCGGGGGACGTGTGGGGAGAGGGCGCCTGGGGGCCGGAGGTGGGGCCGAGGGAGAGACCCTCAGACAGTGCTGGAGCCAGGCCCATGGTGCCTGGGTACCAGGAATATTCCTGGTGCCCAGACACCTCAGACGCATAGAACTCGCCGCCCATGACCATGTAATTGCAAGGTTTACAATACAGGTTCATGAGGTGCTACTTTAATCGCATCTTTTTATTCAACAGACCTGCTGCTTGTGTTTATTTTAAGCCATGTCTGGTCACTTTGCTGATTAAGTTTTGATTCACAAAGGGGCTTAGGCCCCTAAATGCCATTTTAGGCACCTCAGTCCAACATTTATGCCCCACAGACAAAACCCCCGCTCAGCCGCTGCCTTACCCCATAGATGGCCAGATTGTTAAGGTGTTTAGGCATCAGGTGGGATTCCTGACGGACGTATCATTGAAACTGGTACATTTTAGCAAAATGGTTTGATTTTGACAATCGGTGTTTTCCAACAAAAAAACCCTTTCATTGAAAAATTCCTGGCCAGCTCTAATTGGAGCTAAGTTCTTCCTGCCACTGGATCACACAGTGGATCAAGAATGAAGGGTCAGGTTTTTAAAGGTGTTTAGGTGCCCAGTTGGATTTTCAAAAGAATCTAGATGCCTAACATTCATTGATTTTAATGGTTTGTACGTGCCTAGGTTCATCTCAGAATCCCGCTAAGCACCTTTAAAAATCTGGCCCCAAGTGTCTAAGAGAGTCGAGAAGACCTGACTCTGACCTCATGGACGACAGCCCAATCCCACTGAATTTAGTGAATTTGTTCCTGATTTCCACCCTTTCGACACATGGGGAACCAGAAAGCCATGAATGTTAAGTCCCTTGCCCAAAATTACAGGACAAGACACTGGCAGTGCAGAAACTGGACCCAAGGTCTCCATTCAGATCCCATGTTCCCTATTATGCAAAAAAGATAAAAAATAAGCAAAATGAGTTTGCCCCTGGGTGCCATGGAATTAGCTATACCAAGCTGATTGAACTCACAGTAAAAAGTGGACATTGTCACTCACATTTATATGGCTAAATTCAACCCCTTAAATATCCCAGATATTTAATGACAACAGTCAACTTACTGTGCTGAGAAGTGTGGCTTTATTCCAGCTGAAACTGTTTCTTTCTCAATGTCAAGGTACTGCTGGAAAGGAATCACTGAAGTTTATCTATCTATCTATCTATCTACCTCTGATGCCCCTATCACAGTAGGATCTGGATGCCAAATGTTAGGTAGCCAAAGGACCCTTTCACTGTTCTCAGTGAGACTGAATATCAATAAGCTCAGACCTCTTGCTCGCTGCCTATGAGCTGCATGGCTGACTCAGGGTTTCTCTGGCAGCAAAGAGTTGGCGCTGTGGGTAGAAGATTTATCCATGTCTGTTCTCTAAGGGCGGCTGGTGAATCTCTCCCTGGAGCCCTGTTCATCAGATATAGCAACTCCTTCCCAGACCACCCTCTGTTGCCCTTAGTATCCATTATACAGTATAGCTGCCCCTTCCTTGCCCCCACCCTTTGCTGCCCCTAGTGTTCATTAACAGTACAGTTATAAGAGGTCTTTGTCATCAGGTGTTTTTTTTTGCCAGCCAATGGCTATCGTAGGAAATAAATACCCCCTTGTCAAGCCTTACCTGTTGCTTGCAGCTTCTGTATTATGAGGGGCAGAAGCAGTCATAGGAGGTTCATGAATGAGGATGGAGAGGATTTATAACCACATGGGGTGGAAGGATGGCCTAGTTGGTGGGGATCCACTTAGCCATTGCAATGCCCTGTATTGCAGTGCCTAACTTTTAGGTGACCTGCCACCCAGGGGAAACCACAGATCCTCTGTTTGGTGCCCCAGATCTCCATACAATGCCTGGGAAGAGGTAGATGCCTGAGGGAGGATGCACAAAGCCAGCACACTAGGTGGGGAGCTGCCTAAGCCAGCCAGTAGCAGATGCCAAGGAGAGAGATGTGTTCTAGCAGAGAGTTTTGCACTTAAGTCCAGGCAGAAAGGAGGTGCTTAGCTCTTCTAGCAATTCACTGCCGTGAGCCCTTCTGGAGCCAGGCATCTAAGTGTTTCTTACAAGATTGGAGGTGGGATATACCTAACCGCATAGCAGATGGTCAAAGGGTGGGAGGGCGAGGGAGAGAAAGGACTGCACCCATGGGAGTAGGACAAAGGACTAGGCCAGGAGTTTGAGATGTCCCATGGAGACCCCAGCTCAACTCCCCGCTCTGCGTGGTATGGAGCAGGGTTTGAACAGGTATTCCCCCCTCAGCGGGATTCACCCACCACGGGGCTGTGGAGCGGGTCCCACATTCTATCTGGATCAAGGCATGTTTAATTATGGATGGAGCTGGAGGGAGCCTCATGTCAGGCTATCCTATAGCCCAGTGGTTTGGGCACTCCCCTGAGAGGGGGCAGATCCCTATTCAGGCCCCTTCTCCTCAGGCAGAGGAGGGACTTGAAGTGGCTACTCTCATATCCCAGCTGAGTGCCTTAACCAATGGCTTGAAGGTGACTTTTGCCTCCCCACCCCACCAGCTGTGTTGGGTGGAGTGACATGTGCTCTCAGGACACCTACCGGATCGGGCCCTGCAGGTGAGCTTGGTGGGGAAACGTCCAACTTCACCTGCTTTGAGGTTCCCTCTGGGGCTTAGCAGTGAGCTAGGCATCTGGGTGCCTGCCTGAGGCAGAAACTTAGGTGCCGACAGGGTAATTCAGCAGCTGAGCGGAGGAAAGGGCGGCTCCAGACACCAGTGCACCAAGCATGTGCCTGGGGCAGCAAGCCATAGGGGACAGCCTGCCGGTCGCCATGATGGCGGCAGTCAGGCTGCCTTCGGTGGCATGCCTGCGGGAGGTCCTCTGGTCCTGCGGCTTCGGTGGCAATTCGGCGGTTAGTACACCGAATCCGCCTTCACAGTGGACCTCCCACAGGCATGCCACCGAAGTCAGCCTGATTGCGTGCTTGGGGCGGCAAAATACACAGAGCCGCCCCTGAGTGGAGGGTTCTGTGGATCATGCGTGTGTCTAAGGCATGGTCTACACTAGAAAGTTAGGTCGACATAAGTCAACTTGCATTGATCTATTTGTGCCCATGTCTACACTTTTGTCTCTGGCTGATGTAAGCACCCCGTGAAGGTGATGCAGTAAAACCACCTCCCTGAGTGGTATTGAGCCATGGTCGACCTACAGAGGTTGATGCTGCATGAGTGTAGACAGTGCATGACCTGTGTCAACCCTAACAGTCCTCCAGCAGCTGTCCCACAATGCCCCATTCCATGCAACAATGACTCTGCTGGTCACAATGGTGAACCCAACTGCCTTGGGCTCATGGAGACCAGAAGTCACACACCCTTTTCAAATCCCTGCATATTTTTGAAATGCCTTTTCCTGATTGCCCACCTAGGAGCTCTGCCTTGTTGTGTGCAGTTGCAGGCCTTGGGGGAAGAGGAGGAGCAGGGGGTGGGGGCTCAAGGGAAAAGAAGGGCCATTGAGGGGTCTGGGATCATGCATGTGTCCCATTTTTGCCTTTTGAGAAGGTGGTCACTCTACTACTGCCTGTGGCAAACAGTGCCAATAATCAGTGCTGTTGCCCTAGAATCATATCCCTGGAATGGGGCCTGAAATATTATAGCTTCAGGCAATGGAAAATCCTCCCCTGCACCACCCCGGAAGGCCATACTCCTCCGGCTGGAGCTGGAAAACGCTGTTGTACCAAGGTTCTCTAAAGCTGCCAGTGTCACGAAGCAGGTCGTTTTAAAAGTGTCGATGGGAATAAGGGAAGGTAGTTTTGAAACTTACCTTTCCCTTTCCACTGTGACTGTAAATGATACATCTGTCTCTTTTTTCAGCACCTTCTAGTATGGTGGCCTTTGAGGTGTGCCCCCTCTGCACCCACAGAAGGCCTGACCTTTAGGAGGTGAAAGAAGAGGACAAGGGAGGACATGTTGGACCACAAACAGAGGGCCTGGAGTGCCGACATGGCAGATGGCATGGAGAAAGGCGGAGTGAACAGGAGAATGGCCCAGGAATCCCAGCAGGAAAAGGAGAGGGAGATGCCCCAGGACACAATGGGCCTTCTCAGGCAGCAAACCCAAATGCTGCAAACCCTGGCTGACCTAACGATCTTCTGAGAGGGAGCAGGGGGTCCCATGCCACTGTCAGCCTCTCTTTGAGGGGCCCCCACCACTCCCACTCCATGTGGGGTACAGGGTCAAGGGGGCCCTGTAGTGTATGAATCTAGCCCTGAGAGTCAGCAGAGCTTTATGGGACTAAAAGTGCCTCTTTCCACGTTCTCCTGGGAACAGCCCTACTCACAGCAGTGACTCCTGGAGGGACCAGCACCAGCTGCTGTAGAGGGAGGGGCAGTGTATCCCAGTGAACAATTCTTCCCTGACCTCTGTGTCAGGGAGGTTCCCTGTGAGTTAGTGGCTGGCTGGAGACCTGCATCATCGCGGTTTAATTCATTCTCTGATCTGATGTAAATGTGAAGGCTCTTGTGATCCCTGTCAATGATTCACCTTGCTGGGCTCTTTGTCTGAGGGTATGTCTACACTACGGGATTATTCCAATTTTACATAAACCGATTTTTGGAAACAGATTGTGTAAAGTCGCGTGCACGCGGCCACACTAAGCACATTAATTCGGCGGTGTGCGTCCATGTGCCGAGGCTAGCGCCGATTTCCGGAGCATTGCACTGTGGGTAGCTATCCCACAGCTATCCCATAGTTCCCGCAGTCTGCCCCACCCATTGGAATTCTGGGTTGAGATCCCAATTCCTGATGGGGCAAAAACAGTGTCGCGGGTGATTCTGGGTCAATGTCGTCTCTCAATCCTCCCTCTGTGAAAGCAATGGCAGACAATCATTTCGCACCCTTTTCCCTGGATTGCCCGGGCAGATGCCATAGCACAGCAACTGTGGAGCCCATTTAGCCTTTTTTCACTCTCACCATATGTCTACTGGATGCTGCTGACAGACACAGTACTGCAGTGCTACACAGCAGTATCCCCTTGCCTTTGCAAGTTAGCAGAGACGGTTACCAGTCCTATTGTACCATCCGCTGCTTTGCGAGTTGGCAATGACGGTTACCAGTCATATTCTACTGTCTGCTGCTGTCATGGGTGCCTCTTTGTCACATCGTATGTGTACTGGATGCTGCTGGTGTACACAGTGCTACAGCGCTAAACAGTAGCATCCCCTCCCCTTCCCTTCCTGATGGCAGACAGTTCAATAGGACTGGTAGCCGTCGTCATCATCCCATGAGTGCTCCTGGCTGGCTTCGGTGAGGTCGGCTGGGGGCTCATTGACAAAAATGGGAATGACTTCCCAGGTCATTCCCTTCTTTATGTTTTGTCTAAAGGTAGAGTCAGTCCTGCCTAGAATATCGGGCAAGCCTACTAAAGAACCAGAGAGGACAGCCGTTCTGTGTCAGAGCCCCAGATATCCTGCAGAAATGATGAGCTGCATGCCATTCTAGGGGTGCCCCCGCAACAACCCCACCCATTGCTTCCTTCCTCCCACACCCCTCCTGGGCTCCCGTGGCAGTTATCCCCCCATTTGTGTGATGAAGTAATAAACAATGCATGAATAAGAAACATTGACTTTATTGAGATAAAACTGGGGGAGGCAGCCTCCAGCTGCTATGATATTCCAGCCAGGACTGAATCTCCATTAGACATTAAAGGGCGGGGGGAGAAGAGCGCAGCCTCCAGCTGCTATGATATTCCAGGCAGGATTGAACCTCCAGGAAACAAAGCTTAAAGAAGAGAATGACCGGGAGTCATTCCCATTTTTGCCCAGGCGCTCCCGGCCGAACTCACCGAAGCCAGCCAGGAGCACTCACGGGCTGATGATGACGGCTACCAGTCCTATTGCACCGTCTGCCATCAGGAAGGGAAGGGGCGGGGATGCTACTGTTTAGCGCTGTAGCACCGCGTACACCAGCATCATCCAGTAGACATATGGTGTGACAAAGTTCCCCTCTACCTTGGTGGGTCATAGAATCATAGAATCTCAGGGTTGGAAGGGACCTTAGGAGGTCATCTAGTTCAACCCCCTGCTCAAAGCAGGACCAAACCAACTAAATCATCCCAGCCAGGGCTTTGTCAAGCCTGACCTTAAAAACCTCTAAGGAAGGAGATTCCACCACCTCCCTAGGTAACCCATTCCAGTTCTTCACCACCCTACTAGTGAAAAAGTTTTTCCTAATGTCCAACCTAAACCTCCCCCTCTGCAACTTGAGACCATTACTCCTTGTTCTGTCATCTTCTACCACTGAGAACAGTCTAGATCCATCCTCTTTGGAACCCCCTTTCAGGTAGTTGAAAGCAGCTATCAAATCACCCCTCATTCTTCTCTTCTGCAGACTAAACAATCCCAGTTCCCTCAGCCTCTCCTCATAAGTCATGTGCTCCAGCCCCCTAATCATTTTTGTTGCCCTCCGCTGGACTCTCTCCAATTTATCCACATCCTTCTTGTAGTGTGGGGCCCAAAACTGGACACAGTACTCCAAATGAGGCCTCACCAGTGCTGAATAGAGGGGAATGATCACTTCCCTCGATCTGCTGGAAATGCCCCTACTTATACAACCCAAAATGCCATTAGCCTTCTTGGCAAGAAGGGCACACTGCTGACTCATATTCAGCTTTTCGTCCACCGTAACCCCTAGGTCCTTTTCTGCAGAACTGCTGCCCAGCCATTCGGTCCCTAGTCTGTAGCAGTGCATGGGATTCTTCCGTCCTAAGTGCAGGACTCTGCACTTGTCTTTGTTGAACCTTATCATATTTTTTTTGACCCAGTCCTCTAATTTGTCTAGGTCCCTCTGTATCCTATCCCTACCCTCCAGCGTATCAACCACTCCTCCCAGTTTAGTGTCATCTGCAAACTTGCTAAGGGTGCAGTCCACACCATCCTCCAGATCGTTAATGAAACTATTGAACAAAACCGGCCCCAGCACCGACCCTTGGGGCACTCCACTTGATACCGGCTGCCAACTAGACATGGAACCATTGATCACTACCCGTTGAGCCCGACCATCTAGCCAGTTTTCTATCCACCTTACCGTCCATTCATCCAGCCCAGACTTCTTTAACTTGCTGGCAAGAATACTGTGGGAGACTGTATCAAAAGCTTTGCTAAAGTCAAGAAATAACACATCCACTGCTTTCCCCTCAGCCACAGAGCCGGTTATCTCATCATAAAAGGCAATTAGGTTAGTCAGGCATGACTTGCCCTTGGTGAATCCATGCGGACTGTTCCTGATCACATTCCCCTCCTTTAAGTGGTTCAGAATTTATTCCTTGAGGACCTGTTCCATGATTTTTCCAGGGACTGAGGTGAGACTGACAGGCCTGTAGTTCCCTGGATCTTCCTTCCTCCCTTTTTTAAAGATGGGCACTACATTAGCTTTTTTCCAGTCATCCGGGACCTCCCCCGATCACCATGAGCCTGTGGCTCTGCAATCTCATCGGCCAACTCCTTTAGCACCCTCGGATGCAGCGCATCCGGCCCCATGGACTTGTGCTCGTCCAGCTTTTCTAAATAGTCCCGAACTACTTCTTTCTCCACAGAGAGCTGGTCACCTCCTCCCCATACCGTGGTGCAGAGTGCTTATTGGCAGATTTGCTCACCTCAGTGATCTTCCCCACAGTCTGGGTCAGCTCCTCCAGTGTCTGATCAGGAGTTGGGAGGTTTGGGGGGAACCCAGGCCCACCCTCTACTACAGGTTCCAGCCCAGGGCCCGGTGGATTGCAGCTGTCTATAGTGCCTCCTGTAACAGCAGCATGACAGCTACAACTCCCTGGGCTACTTCCCCATGGCCTCCTCCAAACACCTTCTTTAGCCTCACCACAGGACCTTCCTCCTGGTGTCTGATAATGCTTGTACCCCTTAGTCCTCCAGCAGCAGCACACCCTCTCACTCTCAGCTCCTTGTGCCTCTTGCTCCCAACTCCTCACACACACTTCCTCTCCTCTGGCTCCCCCGCGCCTGACTGGAGTGAGCTCCTTTTTAAACCCAGGTGCCCTGATTAGCCTGCCTTGATTGGCTGCAGGTGTTCTAATCAGCCTGTCTACCTTAATTGGTTCTAGCAGGTTCATGATTACTCTAGTGCAGCCCCTGCTCTGGTCACTCAGGGAACAGAAAACTACTCATCCAGTGACCATATTTGCCCTCTACCAGACTCCTGTACCGCACTGGTTTGGGTCTGTCACAACAGTGACATTGAAAAAAGGCAAGAAACGATTTTTTTCCCTTTTCTTTCACGGGGGTGAGGGGGTAGAGATTGACGACATATACCCTGACCCACCCGCAACAATGTTTTTGACCCTTCAGGCATTGTGAGCTCATCCAAGAATGCAAATGCTTTTCAGAAACTGCGGGAACTGTGGGATAGCTCGAGTCCTCAGTCCCTCCTCCCTCCCTCCATGATCTTCCATTTGATTCTTTGGCTTTCCATTACGCTTGTCACACAGCACAGTGTTGAGTCCCTGCTGTGGCCTCTGTCTATCATAGCCTTGGAAATTTTTACAAATGCTTTGGCATTTCGTCTTTTGGAATGGAGTTTTGATAGAACAGATTCATCTCCCCATACAGAGACCAGATTCAGTATCTCCCATACGGTCCATGCTGGAGCTCTTTTTGATACTGGAACTGCATGGTCACCCGTGCTGATCAGTGCTTCATGCTGGGCAAAGAGGAAATGAAATTCAAAAGTTCTCAGGGCTTTTCCTGTGTACCTGTTCAGTGCATCCAAGTTCAGATTTCTGTCCAGAGTGGTCACAATGGTGCACTGTGGGATTGCGCCCGGAGGCCAATACCATCAAATTGCAGCCACACTAACCCTAATCCGAAATAGCAATACTGATTTCAGTGCTATTCCCCTCGTTGTGGAGGATTACAGATACCGGTATTAAGAGCCCTTTATATAGATATAAAGGGCTTCATTGTGTGTATGGGTGCAGAGTTAATGTGGTTTAATGCTGCTAAATTCGATATAAACTCGTAGTGTAGACCAGGTCTGAGTGATACCTTGTTCCCCAGCTTAACTGTGTATTGGGAAGGGTTGGGCGGAGCCCACCCTAGAGTCACTGTTCAGAAGAGTGGAGCTGGGCCAGGCAGAGGAAAGAGGAGAGTGGGGAACGAAGAAAGTGGTGGCCTGGGTTTACCAATGGGGAGATGGAGTAGAGAATGGGCTGGTGTTTGGAGGTGGAGTGGAAGGAAGCAGGGGTGGGGGGCTGTTCCCTGGGTATGGGACCATGTCAGTGGAATGGGGCTGAGCAGAGGAGGGGACTGGTGGGCAGAGGGGTTAAGTAGGGATCTCTGAGGAAGCTGAGTCACAAACTCTGGGTGGGGAAATTGGCTCTGGCCGGTGGGAGTGGGAAATCTCAACAGACAAGGGCTGGAAGTCTGTGGGGTGGAAGGTTATGAGTGGGGAATGAGGGGATTAGGGTCTGTGGGTGTTTGATTGTGGGGTCTGGGCTGTGTGTGAGAGATGGAGGGAGATACTCAGGGATGAGGGTAGGAGGGGTTCAGTGGATGGAGGACATGTTGGGGTCTGGAGTCAAAAAGCCTGAATCTCCTCTTCCTTAGACCAGCTGTACTGCATCATAACTCCACTGAGTTACCCTGGGGTGAGAGGGGAGTCAGCCTTATTGAATTATTCCTGACTAAGTGTGGGTCGTGTCAGTCCCATTGACTGCAATGGAGTTACTTCTAACTTTTCTTAAAGTTAGGGTATTTTGGTGCTGATTTTTTTTTTACACACAGAGAGATCAAACCGGGGCTCAGATCCTCACAGCAGCCCCACAATATAGGCCAAATACCAGCCCTTTGGGGGAAATCAAGTTACAATGCGATTAGCCATAGTGTGTAGCTCTCCAGTTAGGCACATCAGCCTTTGAAGTGGTTAGTGTGGCACTAAACAGATTACAGAGTGCATGTGCATGGAGAGATCATGAGCTGGTTGAACACTACCTCTGGATCACAAGACCTAAGCTTCTAAAGGAGGAATGGTCTGGCCATCAAACCTGAGCACCACTCGGACACTGAGTTTGACTCTAATAGTGGGCCAAAATCGGAAACTAAAAGAAGGTGGCATCTGCCTCTGTCCAAGGGTTTTTAATTTTTGGAAATGTCACCCGAGCACAGCAGAAAATTTGGAAGGTGCTGAAACTACTTTGGAATTAAAAATAGGTTACACATGCACATTTCTGCTGGGCAGAGAGGATGCGGGGGGTGGAGGACAATGGGAGAGGGTGTTACCCAGAGGCTTTCTGAACTCAAAGTTCTCAGTAACTTTACTCCTTATGGGGCGGTGTCAGGAAACTAATCAATGGGGACACAGCGCACCTATCTGATAAGTGCAAACAAGAGTGCTTTCACTTAAAGCTTTTACTTTATTTAGTCTCCAGCACGTACACACACAAGCAACAGCTTACGTTGGAGCACCCCAAACTGTAGTTACCTCAAGGTCTGGAGTGGTCCTCGAGTGTCCAGTGACAGCTTTCCAGTGGCCAGCTTTCCGTCTACCACTGGGGAACTGAAGATGGATTCACAGCAGAGTTCACTTAACCCAGATCTTGTCCCCTACCTATCCTTACAAGTGTTACATAGCTTACCAATCAAAACCAACCATTAAACAAGAAGCAGGTGTTAAAAACATGTCACTTAAAAATAAAAAAAAAAACATTAGCAAGCAATTTTGAGCTGTTAGCCTTGCAGCTGAATTTCCACCTAACAGCAGTCAAAACTATAGCCAGACTTCCTGTTTTGCTAAAACACAAACTTCAACAATTTCAAAAGGGAGCTTACCAGGAAGGATGCAGGCTCATGCTCACGTCTTGTGGTCGCCTAACTCCTGAGCTACTTTTAGCAATGAGCAAGATAATCAGGATTCCAGCTACTGGCAGTGGCCTAGGCATTTGGCTAGTTGTCAAAAGCTCCCCTAACAAGGGATTTTGGGGGTAGCAACAGAGGGGTGTTAAAGGGGGGGATAAATGGGGTGGTGAGTCAATTGGAGAGGAATGGGAGCTAGGTGGAGTGGAGGAGAATGGTGGTGCACTGCGAAGGGGGACGTAATAGTGAATGACAGGAGACTGGGGGGAAATAGGGGAAGAGGCAGAACAGGGATGGCTGACAGCCCCTATTTCCCTCCTGTGTGTGTGCCAATATCTGCCAATTCTAGCTATTGCCAGCTCCTTAACTTTGTGTTAACTAACGGTTTGTTGTAATTGATAGATCGATAGATCTTATCTAATTTACACTGGTGTAAGCCTAAAGTAACGCCATTAACTTTAGTTAACTTAGTTTGGATCATTACTGATCATCACTCTGTAATGATCTGGGATTGTTTAGTCTGCAGAACAGAAGAATGAGGGGGGATTTGATAGCTGCTTTCAACTACCTGAAAGGGGGTTCCATAGAGAATGGATCTAGACAGTTCTCAGTGGTGGCAGATGACTGAACAAGGAGTAATGGTCTCAAATTACAGGGGGAGAGGTCTAGGTTGGATATTAGGAAAAACTTTTTCACTAGAAGGGTGGTGAAGCACTGGAATGGGTTACCTAGGGAGGTGGTGGAATCTCCCTCCTTAGAGCTGTGGAGTAAGATATTGTGAGAGAAATTCTTTGGTAAATAATGTTTAATAATTAATGTTTATAAGAAAATCATGATCTGGGCATAGTCTTGAATAGGAAATGAGTCTCAATAATTTGCCTAATCTATCTATCTATCTATCTATCTATCTATCTAACAATTCACAATCAAATAGAAATCTATCAGTATGACACAAATAGGTTGCGTATTAGGACAAAGAACGGTCCTCTCTCTCTCTCTCTCTATCTAATTTCAGACTCTGCCTTTGTCTGTCATATATGCAGTGTACACAACCATGCACAAAGATAGCATTCTAATACTAATAACAGGCCAACTTCTTAGATCCTTTCTCAGTTTGGATGTGACTAGATTTACACTGGATGGCATATGGAATACCAGATCGGTGCATGTGATGGCATTTTCCCATTCATACCAATATTATAACAAAATGACCCCTGACAAATACCTGAGTTGTACCAGAGTTTATGTTACTACTGAACTTAGTCCCATGTCTTTGGTCCAAGGCCTTGTCAGTATTAAACTGGTGGTGTCAATGGAGCTACGCTGCATCTGCTCTGGTTTAGCTGAGATGGGAATCTCACCCTTATATCTCTGTTGCATTCATTTTCTCCAGGCTCCCTTTACCCACACTTGGATCCTTGTGTGTATTGGCCACTGACCAAATCATGATTCCTTTGAAGAGAATGGCTAAATTCCAGTTACTTCAATGGGATCAAAATTTGGCCTCATTATCCAGAGTCTGATTGTCTTTAGGAAACATTGCAAAACCTTCCTCTTAAATAAGCCTTTCAACAACATCAAGAAAAACACAACACTGATTTATGCAGTGGTGCTGTAGCCATGTTGGTCCCAGGATATTAGAGAGACAAGGTGAATGAGGTAAGAGCTTTTATTCCTCAACTTCTGTTGGTGAGAAAGACAAGCTTTCAAGCTTACACAGAGATCTTCTTCAGGTCTAGGAAATGTACTCAGAGTGTTACAGCTAAATACAAATTGTAACGGATTGTTTAGTGCAAATAGTTAACACATATTTCAAGGGGCCATTCAAGGTGAATTGGCCTGTTGACGACACAGGGTATCATCAAACAATTACAATCTATACTCAATGGGGACCACGTCTGTCGGATTGTTTTGCATAAGAGTGTGGGAAACTGACATGCAAGTCTCAAGGATGAGGCTCGTTCTTATCTGCTGGGAGGCAATAACAGAATAATAAATTAAAGGGTTGGCCAGGATGTTAAATAGCCAATGAAGTTACAGCTGTGCTTGTTTGTACCTTATTAACCAATTAGCAATTGCTTGATTGCTTGCTTTAAGTGTATAAAGATGTATGCTGGAGAGAAATAAAAGGACTCTGCTTTAAATCATATTGGTGGTCGAGCTCTGTCCACGCACGCCTGCGCTGCAACACACGTCCTGAAAGAAATCTTTCCATCACTCCCTCTTCTGGCCCTCAGACAACCTTCCAACCTCTCCAAGCTCATCCTCACCCACAGAACAGGACACACGAATGCAAAGCGACACCAAACCCTGCCAGAGCAACAGATATAAAACCTGCAGACATATCTCCTCTGCTATGATGATTATCACCCCCAAAAAAACACCTGTCTAGATCCATGGGCAATACACATGCCTATTACAATATGTAGTGTGCCTCATCCATTGCACTAAATGCCCTGATAACAATTATGTGGGTGAAACCAAACAATCACTACGCTCTTGAATGAACTCACACAGGAAAATGATAAAAGACAAAAACACCCATTCGCCTGTGGGTGAACACTTTTCATAAAGTGATCATTCTATATCTGCAAAAAAATTCTATATCTGATGACTCAGTCCTTCTCCCAAAGAAAACTTTCACAACAACTTCAAGGGATGGGCCTGGGAGCTTAAATTCATAACGTTGTTAGATGCCAAAAATTATGGACTGAATAGGGACAATGGATTTATGGCTTATTAAAACAATCCGTAATCCACTAACCACCCCACCCCCCGCCTCCTTCCCTATGACTGGAGACATATTAATGGACATCTTACTTACACTGGTATAAACCTAGAATAACTCCATTGACTTAGTGGAGCGAGTCTGGATGTACCACTATAAATACAGCATTTTGCATAAAAAATCAAACAGCATGTTCTTATGGGGAAATAACAAAGTATCATCAATTGATTGTGTTTGTAAAGAAACACAGATAAAAACTATGTTCATAAGAGAAATATAGACATTTTATTCTTGCTGAATAACCTCCAGCCACTGAGTTTCCTCAGGGAAGCTTTGATTTCCTTGTTCCTCATGCTGTAGATGATTGGATTCATTACTGGTGGCAGCACGGAATAAAGAACAGCCACCATGAGATCCAGATTTGATGGAGAACTGGAGGTGGGTTTCAGGTAGGCAAAGATGCCAGTGGAAACAAACAAGGAGACCACAATGAGGTGAGGGAGGCAGGTAGATAGGGCTTTATGCCGACCCTGCTCAGTGGGGATTCTCAGCACTGTTTGGAAGATCTGAGTGTATGACAGAATTATAAGAACAAAGCAGCTTAAGCCTAAGCATGCACTCAAGATGAGTACCTCAACTTCACCAAGGTACGTGTCAGAGCAGGCGAGCTTGAGTAGCTGGGGAATTTCACAGAAGAACTGATCCACCTCGTTACCACCACAGAAGGAGATTGCAAATGTGCTCCTGGTGTGCAATGAAGAATAGACAATTACACTGATCCAGGCACTGGCTGCCATTTGGACACAAGCTCTCCTGTTCATTATAGTCTCATAGTGCAGTGGTTTCCAGATGGCGACATATCGATCGTACACCATGATGGTGAGTAAGGCGAAGTCAGATACAGCAAAGAAGATGAGGAAAAAGACTTGGGCAACACATCCAGAATAGGAAATGGACCTGGTGTTCATGAGGGAATTAGCCATGGATTTGGGGATGGTGACAGAGATGGTGCCGAGGTCTAGGATGGACAAATTAATCAGGAAGAAGTACATGGGGCTGTGAAGGTGGTGGTCTAGAGTTACAACCATGAAGATGAGAAGATTCCCCATCATGGCTGCCAGGTAAATCACTAGAAACACCACAAAGTGCAAAATCTGCAGCTCCCGAACGTCAGAGAATCCCAGGAGAAGGAACTCTGTTATGTTGGTTTGGTTGGACATTTTCTTTCTTAGTTCATTGTGTCCTGCCTGTGGAGGGAAAGACAAGGGCAATGGTCAGGATTATAGTGAGAGACAGAGTGACCCTGTTTCCCCTCTCCATAATCTCTCATGATGTGAATGTCAAAGGTGCACAGCATTCGTCACTTCTATTGATTGGAGGAACAAATGTTCTTCACCTCTCACAAACAGAGCACTACTCTGGTGTGTTATCACAGGAGTGTAAATTGGCATTGCTCCCTTAAAGTCAATGTAGCTCGGTCAGTTTACATCATCTGAGGATCTGGCCCAATATGTGGCTTTATCAAATGCAGTATGGAGGATGGAACAAAGTACAACCCAAATCCAACAATGTTAGCCAACCTTTTGCCCCTATTGCTACACTTACCAGGCTCATAACTTGGCCATGAAATTAAAATGCCCACACAGCCTGGTTCCCACTAGGGTGACCAGACAGCAAATGTGAAAAAAATCAAGATAAGGGGTGGGGGGTAATAGGAGCCTGTATAAGAAAAAGACCCACAAATCGGGACTGTCCTTATAAAATCAGGACATTTGGTCACCCTAATTCCCACTTTCCTGGGAAATGCAGTGTATACTTATCCGGAGTCCCACATGGCAGCTCATCTGTGATGATTCCATCCCAACACCACACAGACAGCTGCCTGTTTACATATTGATTTATGGCACTACATCATAGCTGCATTTCGATCTCTGGGTGATGATGGGCTAGTAGCATTGCTCAGTTACTGCTAGGATGTATTGTTTCCCTCTGTGACTTTATGTCTGTACTGTGCGGTCAGTGGCAGCCAGGAGACTTGGGTTCTACTCTTGGCTCTGCCACTGACCTTCACTGTGACCTTGGGGCAGTCACTTCTGCCTCTCTTTCCCCTCCCTCCATTTGTCTGTCTTGTCTACTTTGAATGTAAACTCTTTTGGGGATGGACTGTTTCTTCTTAGGTGTATGTTCTGTGCACGTGTGGACAGTACTTTTGTTTAGTGGGCAGCAGTGTGGGACAGAGGCTATGATGGTAGAAGAGGAGAGCTGTGTTCTAGTTCCATCAACCTCCTGTGTGTCCTTGGGTAGGATCAAGATAGACAAGCTTTGTCTGGGGGCTTCAACTCTTTGGGCTTCAGTTTAGAGAGGTTAGTATGTTTAAAACATATTCTGTGTGCTACCAACTTCGTTACTTACTTAGTTTCACCATCCTGCAGCTACTCCTTTGAAAGACATAAATACAGTTGCAACACAGGGAATAGGTTGGAAACTGTGGTGCCATTGGACAATATTCATGTTCCCCACCCTGGCTTAAAGCTAAGTTTCCAGTTAGGAGTACTTCGACAATTTCTGCTTTAGTTCAAAGGAAAATTGGATTTTTAGTTGAATACATTTTCATGGAAAGTCTCTGCTAACCATAAAAATTAAAACATTTTTGTACATTTAGTTTTATGACTAAAATTTTTGAGTTTCCAACAGTTTTAGGATGAAATTGTTTGGTTCTCACAACCTCAATGAAAAGTCAATTTTTTCTGATGATTTTTTTTTAAATCTGATCAACTCTAGATGTCTGCATAATTTGATAGTGTGACAGACCCAAACCAGTGGGGTACAGGAGTCTGGTAGAGGGCAAATATGGTCACTGGATGAGTAGTTTTCTGTTCCCTGAGTGACCAGAGCAGGGGCTGCACTAGAGTAATCAGGAACCTGATAGAACCAGTTAAGGCAGACAGGCTGATTAGAACACCTGCAGCCAATCAAGGCAGGCTAATCAGGGCACCTGGGTTTAAAAAGGAGCTCACTCCAGTCAGGCGCGGGGGAGCCAGAGGAGAGGAAGTGTGTGTGAGGAGCTGGGAGCAAGAGGCACAAGGAGCTGAGAGTGAGAAGGTGTGCTGCTGGAGAACTAAGGAGTACAAGCGTTATCAGACACCAGGAGGAAGGTCCTGTGGTGAGGCTAAAGAAGGTGTTTGGAGGAGGCCATGGGGAAGTAGCCCAGGGAGTTGTAGCTGTCATGCAACTGTTACAGGAGGCATTATAGACAGCTGCAATCCACCGGGCCCTGGGCTGGAACCCGGAGGAGAGGGCGCGCCCGGGTTCCCCCCAAACCTCCCAACTCCTGATCAGACACAGGAGGAGTTGACCCAGACTGTGGAGAAGATCACTAAGGTGAGCAAATCTGCCAATAAGCGCAGGACCCACCAAGGTAGAGGAGGAACTTTGTCACAATAGTTAAAGTCTTAAAAAATTCTAATGGCAATTCATAGTTCTGATATTAAATTTTCCCTGTATATTAATACCCTAACATATTTAATTGAAATAGAAAACTTACTTTCATAGACTCATAGAATCATAGAACTGGAAGGGACCTCGAGAGGTCATCTAGTCCAGTCCCCTGCACTCATGGCAGGACTAAGTATTATCTAGACCATCCCTGACAGGTGTTTATCTAACCTGCTCTTAAAAATCTCCAATGAAGGAGATTCCACAACCTCCCTAGGCAATTTATTCCAGTGCTTAACCAGTCTGACAGTCAGAAAGTTTTTCCTAAGATCCAACCTAAACCTCCGTTGATGCAAATTAAACCCATTGCTTCTTGTCCTATCCTCAGAGGTTAAGAAGAACAATTTTTCTCCCTCCTCCTTGTAAAAACCTTTTATGTACTTGAAAACTGTTTATCATGTCCCCTCTCAGTGGGATGAAAATTGTTAAAATCGTGGTGGAATTCCTCGAGGGCTTCTTTTTCATGGGTCCAGATGATGAAGATGTCATCAATGTAGCGCAAGTAGAGTAGGGGCGTTAGGGGACGAGAGCTAAGGAAGAGTTCTTCCAAGTCAACCATAAAGATACAACTTCCATCCCACCATCAACCTCAGCCTAGACCAATCCACACATGCGGTCCATTTCCTAGAAACTACCGTGCTAATAAGTGATGGTCACATAAAAACCACCCTATACTGGAAACCCACTGACTGCTATACTTACCTACATGCCTCCAGCTTCCATCCAGGACACACCACACGATCCATTGTCTACAGCCAAGCTCTTAGATACAACCGTATTTGCTCCAATCCCTCAGACAGAGATAAACACCTACAAGATCTCTATCAAGCATTCTTAAAACTACAATACCCATCTGCTGAAGTGAAAAAACAGACTGACAGAGCCACCTACTACAGGACAGGCCCAACAAAGAAAATAACAGAACACCACTAGCCATCACCTACAGCTCCCAACTAAAACCTCTCCAGCGCATCATCAAAGATCTGCGACATATCCTGAAAGATGATCCCTTACTCTCACAGATCTTGGGAGACAGGCCAGTCCTCGCTTACAGACAGCCTCCCAACATGAAGCAAATACTCACCAGCAACTGCACACCATACCACATAAACACTAACCCAGGAACCTATCCTTGCAACAAAGCCCGATGCCAGCTCTGTTCATATATCTATTCAAGTGACACCATCATAGGACCTAATCACATCAGCCACGTCATCAGGGGCCCTTTCACCTGCACACCTACTAATGTGATATATGCCATCATGTGCCAGCAATGCCCCTCTGCCATGTACATTGGCCAAACCAGACAGCCTCTATGCAAAAGAATAAATGGACACAAATCTGACATCAGGAATCATAACATTCAAAAACCAGTGGGAGAACACTTCAACCTCTCTAACCGCTCAGTGACAGACTTGAAGGAGGCAATTTTGCAACAAAAAAACTTCAAAAACAGACTCCAAAGAGAGACTGCTGAACTCAAATTAATATGCAAATTTGATACAATTAACTTAGGTTTAAACAGAGACTGGGAATGGTTGGGTCATTACACTAATTGAATCTATTTCCCTATGTTAAGTTCTCCTCACACCTTCTATGGGTCATCTCAATTATCACTTCAAAGGTTTTTTTTCTCCTGCTGATGATAGCTCATCTCAATTGATTGGACTCTTACAGTTGGTATGCATACTTCCACCTTTTCATGTTCTCTGTATGTATAAATATCTCCTGTCTGTGTGTTCCATTCTATGCATCCGAAGAAGTGAGCTGTAGCCCATGAAAGCTTATGCTGAAATAAATTTGTTACTCTCTAAGGTGCCACAAGTACTCCTGTTCTTTTCTCTGGGAACAGTTTTCCAACCAGTTATGCACCCACCTTATAGTAGCCCCATCTAGGTTGTATTTCCCTAGTTTGTTTGAGACAGTATCAAAAGCCTTACTAAAGTCAAGATATACCAAATCTGCTGCTTCTTTCCTATCCAAAGGGCTTTTTACCCTGTTAAAGAAAGCTATCAGGTTCGTCTGACTCAATTTGTTCTTGAGAAATCCATGCTGACTGTTACT
Organism: Mauremys mutica; assembly: GCF_020497125.1. NCBI lineage: Eukaryota > Metazoa > Chordata > Testudines > Geoemydidae > Mauremys > Mauremys mutica. The sequence goes on from NC_059083.1 coordinate 37,660,219, forward strand.
TATCACCTCATTATCTTCTAGATGTTTGCAAATTAATTGCTTTATTATTTTCTACATTATCTTTCCAGGTACAGAAGTTAAGCTGACTGGTCTGTAATTCCCTAGGTTGTCCTTATTTCCCTTTTTATAGATTGGCACTATATTTGCCCTTTTCCAGTCTTCTGGAATCTCTCCCATCTTCCAAGACTTTTCAGAGATAACACTGCTCTACAGGCAAAATGCTTCTGAAATAAATGTAGTCCAACTTTACTAATTCTGGGTCACTGAGAACAAAAATGATGCTTAAAATTGTTGATTGGCTCTAGTTTTCAAGATATGCTATTGGGTCAGTATATACGACCCTTGACTTGGGAATAGCGGAGGATAAGTGAGTTATAAAGGGAAGGGATCTCAATTTAAACCAGAAATGACTAAAATACATCTTTGACTGGATCTATGAATAAATCTATGACTGGCTTTGGACAGTACTTGCTTTTTAGGCAAAACAATGAATGATGCAATCTGAAGCTGGTATTGCATCATACATGATATGAATTGCATCATGTTATTCCTAGAAGTCATGGATGATGCAAACATAACAAAGCTTACATCACTCTGCTGAACAAATTGCCCTATATCAGCTCTAGAAATCATACAGTGTTGTGCTCTCTTATTTGTCAATGTTTGATTTTGCAAAGGGACACATTTCTGTTTAGCCAAAGTGAGCAGAGAGGCCTCGTACTTGTGTGAACAGTGCAGATAACTTCTGCTATGTTGTGAAGTGACTTTTGCATCACAAAAGTGCAGTATAACCACTATGGTTAAGAAAGCCTATCACCTTTATTTTGGCTGCAAAATTGGAGATCAGGACAAGAGGTGGGCCCCACACATATTCTGCAACACTTGTGCAACAAATCTTCGCCAGTGGTTGAACAGGAAAAGGAAATCTATGCCTTTTGCAATGCCAATGATTTGGAGACAGCCAAAGATCATACCAGCAATTGTTACTTCTGCATGGTGCCTCCAGTTGGGAAAGGTTTGTCAAAGAAGAAAAAGTGGGCTGTGCATTATCCAAACATTCTATCAGCTATATGCCCAGTACCCCACGGAGAAGGACTGCCGGTTCCTGATGCACCAGAATCATTCTCACTTGACTCAGATGAGGAATAGGAAGAGGATGAAACTTCTGGTCCTGAACCATCATTGTCACAGGACCCACATTTTCTCCCATCCTCCTCCTCTGAACCACACCTCATAACACAAGGTGAACTGAATGACCTTGTCAGGGATTTGGAACTACCCAAGAGTAAGGCAGAGCTGTTGGGCTCCAGACTACAGCAGTGGAATCTCCTGGCAGGTGATGTTAGGGTGTCCATGTTCCGTGACCGTCAAAAGGATCTTGTCCCATTCTTCTTCATGGAAGGTGATCTTGTAGCCTGCAACAACATCGATGGTGTGATGGCAGCCCTCAACATCGTTCACGATCCAGATGAGTGGAGACTGTTCATTGATTCATTGAAGACGAGTCTTAAAGCTGTTTTACTGCATAATGGCAATGTTTTGCCATCAATTCCAGTTGGTCATGCAGTCCATATGAAGGAAACCTATGACAACATGAAACAACTTTTGAGGTGCATAAACTATGACCAACATCAGTGGCAGCTTTGTGGCGATTTGAAGGTTGTTGCTCTCTTGCTTGGTCTGCAGACTGGATACACAAAGTCCTGCTGTTTTCTCTGCTAATGGGATAGTCGTGCAAGAGATTCCCACTACATCAAGAAAGATTGGCCACTCCGACAGTCATTGGAGCCTGGGAGGAAAAGTCTTCAGAATCCACCACTTGTTGAATCAAGGAAGATTTTTTTACCACCCTTACACATCAAGCTGGGTCTGATGAAGAACTTTGTCAAGGCCATTGACAAAACATAAGCAGCTTTCAAGTACCTCCGTGGAAAATTTCCAAAGTTAAATGAAGCTAAGATAAAGGAAGGTGTCTTTGTTGGTCCTCAGATTTGTGAACTTCTTCGAGATGATGCATTTGACCATGCACTGCGTAGCAAGGAAAAGACGGCATGGAAAGCCTTCCAATTAGTGGCAATAAATTTTCTCGGAAACAACAAGGCAGACAACTACAGGTTGTTGGTGGAAAACCTCCTCAAGGCATACAAAAGCCTTGGTTGCAACATGTCACTAAAGATACATTTTTTGCACTCTCATCTAGATTTTTTTCCACCGAACTGTGGAGCAGTGAGCGACGAGCACGGCGAGCAATTTCACCAGGACATTGCAACAATGGAGAAACGCTATCAGGGCAAATGGAGCCCATCAATGCTTGCAGACTATTGCTGGACAGTGACAAGAGATGCTCCATTTAATGAATACAAGAGACAAGCCAAGAAGCACCGAGTAGACACTGAATAGGACTAAACTATGTACATAATAGTTTTTTGCCTTTTGTTTCATAATAAATTTTAGTTAGATAACCCTTTTGCTGATTTTTAAAGTGTTACATAAACAGGACAGGTGAAATATTATCATGTAAAGCAACCATAAACACATGAAAAGACCTAGGTTTACAATTTATGATTAAAACTCTACTATCTACACAATATACATAGACATAAAATGTAAAAACTTAAATAACTTAGAAACAGTAGCCAATCAGTTGTTTTAATTGTCATATTTGAATTCAGCACATCAAAATACATAATAAATAGCACATTTTATCTCTGAAGCACACAACTTCTCAAAAATTGTAGACCAGTGTAATTGCTAATGGCTCAGATATCTCCTCAGTCAGCTCCTTGAGTATTCTAGAATGCATTTCATCAGGCCCTGGTCACTTGAAGACATCTAACATGTTTAAGTAATTCTTTCCCTGTCTTAGCCTCTGATCCTACCTCATTTTCACTGGCATTCACTAAATTAGACTTTCAATCTCCATTTACCTTCTTGGTGAAAACCAAAACAAAGAAGTCATTAAGCACCTTTGCCATTTCCACATTTTCTGTTATTGTTCCCCCCCACCTCATTGAGTAATGGGCCTACCCTGTCCTTAGTCTTCCTCTTGCTTCTAATGTATTTGTAGAATGTTTTCTTGTCAACCTTTATGTTCCCAGCTACTTTGATCTCGTTTTGTGCCTTGAACTTTCTAATTTTGTCCCTACACACTTGTGATATTTGTTTATATTCATCCTTTTTAATTTGACCTAGTTTCCACTTTTTGTAGAACTCTTTTTTGAGTTTTAGATCATTGAAGATCTCCTGGTTAAGCCACGGTGGTCTCTTGCCATACTTCCTAGCTTTTTTACGCAGTGGGATAGTTTGCTCTTGTGCCTTTAATAATGTCTCTTTGAAAAACTGCCAACAGTCTTCAATTGTTTTTCCCCTTAGACTTGCTTCCCATGGGATTTTGCCTACCAACTCCCTGAGTTTGCTAAAGAGTCTGCCTTCCTGAAATCCACTGTCTTTATTGTGCTGTTTTCCCTCCTACCATTGCTTAGAATCATGAACTCTACCATTTCATGATCACTTTCACCCAAGCCATCTTCCACTTTCAAATTCTCAACCAGTTCCTCCCTATTTGTCAAAATCAAATCTAGAACAGCCTCTCCCCTAGTAGCTTTCTCCACCTTCTGAAATAAAAAAATGTCTCCAATGTATTCCAAGAACTTGTTGGATAATCTGTGCTCTGCTGTGTTATTTTTCCAACACATGTCTGGATAGTCCCCCATCACCACCAAGTCCTGTGCTTTGGGTGATTTTGATAGTTGTTTAAAAAAAGCTTCATCCACCTCTTCTACCTGGTTAGGTGGTCTGCAGTAAACCCTTACCATGACATCACCCTTGTTTTTTTACCCCTTTTATGCTTAGCCAGAGACTTTCAACAAGTCTGTCTCCTATTTCTATCTCAACCTAAGTCCAAGTGTATACATTTTTCCCTTCCTGTCCTTCCTGACTAAACTGTACCCTTCTATACCAATATTCCAGTCATGTGTATTATCCCACCAAATCTCCATGATGCCAACTATGTCACAGTTGTGTTTATTTACTAGCATTTCGAGTTCTTTCTGATTATTCCCCATACTTCTCACATTAGTATACAGACATCTAAGATACTGATTTGATTCCCCTCCTGCCCCCGCAGTTCTGTCTCATCTCTCCCTTATTTCTGCTATAACAGCCGATGCTCCCCTCAGATTCCGACCCTTCTCCTAGGTCTCCATGGTTTTGACTTACCTGTGGGCTTTGGTCACCTGCCCCCATTGAACCTAGTTTAAAGCCCTCCTCACTAGGTCAGCCAGTCAGAATCCAAATATGCTCTTGCCCTTCTTCTTTATCCCAATTTGCAGTGCATTTGATCTTGCAGCGTTAAGAATCATTGGTCACTATCTATCTATCTATATGCCCACTGCCAGGATTGTTTGGTTCTCTCTCTCTCATATTCCCCCATCACTGTATTATCCAACAGTTGTTGTTGTGCCCCTTCACTGCATGTTCTGAGTTGCAGTGTCTCTCTGCAGTTCTTAGCACAGACGGGTGCTCCCTGCTTCCCTCCTAGGGCAGGCTTGGGTAAGACGCAATGGACTAAATGGGATCAGGGACTGAAAGCCACTCCCAGCTCTAGAGATGGTCCCACCTTGTGCAGGCTTCAGACATGGTCACAGCCCAGGGTGTCCCTGCTCTGGAGCTAAATAGCCGAATCCAGTCTCCAGGGCTGTGAGCCCAGCTATGATCTCACCTCTGGAGCAAATCACCCTGACAACCTGCACTAGCTGATCTTAAGCACTGGAACAAATTGCCTAGCAAGTTGTGGAATTTCCGTCATTGAAGGTTTTTAAGAACAGGTTGGACAAACACCTGTCAGGACTGGTCTAGAGAATGCTTATTCCTGCCTCACCATAGGGGCTGGACTAGATGGCCTATGGAAGTCTCTTTCTGCCCTCTGAGGTCACTTTCCTGCCCACTCAGATTTCCCTCAGAAGCAGGAATTCAGGCCCTGAACCAGGTCAGCTCTGCAGCACCTCTCCTTGGTTTCTGGAGGTGACTCCCAGGGCTCTGAGCAGGCAGCCAAGACTTTCTCCTCCCATCTCTGCTCCACGCTGTCCCTCTGCTTCCTTCCTTGTGCCCCTTTGGGGGTCTCAGTGCAGCACAGGGGCAGGAAGGGGAGGAATTCAGGGCCAGTGCTGTGCTTCCTGGCCTTGAGCAGCAAGGCGTTCCCTGTTTCCCCTCCCTCCGGAGGCAGCTGAGGCATGAGGGAGATTGGGCAGGAGGTGACAGAAAGTCCAGGGTAGACAAGGACAGGGCAGAAAGAAGCCAATAGGGAGGGTGCAGGATGCAGCGGGACAAAAGGAAAGGCTGGTGAAGGGAAGTAGCCCAGGAGAAAGAGTGGGTTTGTGGGTGGGGGGATGAATCTGAAGGGACAAGTCAGGGCAGGTCGTGTGGCTAATGCACAGCACTGGGGGTTTTGGACTCCTGGGTTCCATTCCCAGCTCTGCCGCTGACTCGCTGGTTGCCATGGGAAAGTACCATCCTTTCTCTCTGTCTCACCTTAAAAGTCTACTTAGAATGATAGTGCAGCCTGACTTCCCAGGTGAGAGACAGCTCCTAGGGGAGCGTGGGTGCAGGTCTGTTGTAATTAGAAAGGGGAAAACAAGCTGAATCCAAAAAACTGCTCTGTGCACATACTCATCTCTGCAAAGCTGTCACTCAGTGAGCTACTTGGAACCTAGCAGCAGTGACCTATTTTAGCTTAACAAAGAGGAAGTTAAGGGGTGACTTGATCACAGTCATAAGTACCTACATGGGGAACAGATAGTGGGGATAGTCTAGCAGAGAAAGGTCAAACACAATCCAGTGGCTGCAAGTTGAAGCTAGACAAATTCAGACTGGAAATAAGTTTATTTGTTTAGCTTGTTTAGCAGTGAGGGTAATTAAGCATTGGAACAATTTACCAAGGCTTGTGGTGGATTCTCCATCACTGACACTTTTAAACCAAGATTGGAAGTTTTTCTAAAAGCTCTGCTGTAGGAATTGTTTTGGGGCAGTTCTCTGGCCCGTGTCATTCATTAAATCAGCGATGGTCCCTTGTGGCTTTGGAATCCGTGAATCTGCGGTGGCCAAGCAGCTGTTGGCTCTTATGTGTGGATTAAGTAGAGGCCAAGAGTGCTTTCTTCTGCCTGATGGGCAAGCAGGGCTTGCCTGTGCTTGTTGGATGTAGGCGCTCTACTCCATTACCAGTGGAGAAGTGTAGCATGCTTTGCTGGGGCCACTACGTGTGCTGCTGCAGGGGGCCCATGACACAGAATAGGCTCCATAGCTGCCTTGCCTTCCGAGTCTGAATGAGATGTAATTCAAGGTGGGCATTTGTTTGAAGTAAAGTATTTAAGTTTAGTCATGTATAAGGAATAAAGGCAGTTTAGAATTCACACCTGCTCAGCAACGAGTGTGCTGGAGGCAGCTCTCCTGCTCAGTCAGTCCCAACTTGATTCAGTTTTATCCTTTTGGGCTCTAGAGATTTGTAAGAGCTGCCATCAAAGCAGAATGGAAACACTTTGAGCAGACACTGGGCAATGCCATCAGGTGATTATCACCAAGAACAAACCAGAAGTGGCCCCAGCTGTGAAACTGAATTTGCTTCTTTTGTATCAATCCCATGACTTCACTTGGGGCCCAGACTGCAGTTCCCTGTCTGATTGTTTGGCAGAGTGACTCAACTCTGAGTGGGTTTCCTGTTTGAAAACTGCAGGGATGATGTAGTGGGAGGGTGGATCTTGGCCAGGGTGCTTGGGAAGAGGAGGCTTTCAAGTTAACTCTGTCCCCAGCAATATGGAATCTTTCACACGCTCTGTGCCCGTTGAATGAGATGGCTCCCCAGCAAGTGCAGAACTTGGGAACTTCTTGACTTTTGTGCATAGAAAATCTTAATCACCCACTGAATTTCCATTGTGAATGTGCGTAAGTGTCAGCAGAGGGCTTCGAGTTGCAACAGTCCAGCTCTTCAACAGTACTTTACACATAAGTAGCATTATTCCTTTGGGGATCTCAAAGAGCTTTACAAACACAATTAATTATGGCTCACTGCTGTACAATTTGCAAATTGGGGCATAGAGAGGTTAGAGAACTTGTCCAAGGTTATACAGCAAGTCACTGGTATAGTGAAAAACAGAATCCAGGATTCCTGATACCCAACCACCTGCTCTAACCAGTAGACACGTTTCTGCTCCATTACTGCTAAGCCAAGGAGTGCTATCTATTATAGGGGAGCAGCAGTGAGCCCAGTATTACAGCTGCTTAATGCTTTCCATTAAACAAATTCTTCAAACTGTTTTTATACAGAGCTCTGGTGCCTCCATGGTTTGCAGCAGAACTTTGCAATTTGGCCAGGGGCGGTTGGGATTCAGGGAGGTGCTTTCTGCCGCCTCCTTGAAAATCTGTGCAGATCTGGCTGAGATAAGCAAATCACCATTTCCCATCTGTGTTTTGCTCACTACAGCCTATTCTTGGTTTGCCGACTATTCTGAGCCCATGCACCGTACTTTGCAACATGCGACCCACAGAGCATCAGGACACAGGCTGCGGGATCTGCCTCCTGTGCTGAATCTTCACCTCAGCAAAACGCCCTTCGGCCTAGCGCAGTGATGGCCAGCTCTTGGCCTGAAGGCCACTTGTTGCCCCTAAGGCAGTGAACTGGAGCCCTTATAGGTGACTGTTGCTCAGAAAATGTAGATTTGATGATGAATTCAGAATGTCCCCCTGAGATCCCGGCATTTTTAAACTGACGTGTGAATCAGCCCTGGCGCTCTAGGGAGAAGGAAAGAGCACGGACTATCCCACCATCCCCCTGACTCTCCCTTCCCTGCTCTAGCTGACCCCATGGTCATTGCAGGTGTGGGAGGAGAGTAGCTCTGACTGCTCCATCCCCCACTTCGCTACTAGGCTGGGAATCCGAGGGACAGCCTGACAGAAGTGTGACTGGCTCTGCCTGAGCCTAGGGGACCCCCAAGCAAAGGACAGCTCCCCTCTCCCACAGCCCCCCATGCACCAGGAGATGGGGAAAGAGGAGAAGCCGAAACACAACAGCTTCCTGCCCCCTTACCCCAGGCCTGGGGACCATGTTCCCGTACCAGATCTGGACTGGCTACAGACCTTGCGTATACGCAGCTGGTGTGTTCATCATAAGATCCTCTAAAGCTCTGCCAGGTATGGCTGAGGTTTGTTTAAATAAGGTAATTTTCACATGGTGCCACCTAGTGGATGGCTAAATGCAGTTTAGCATTCCATTCCATCTTCCTCTTTAAGTTCTGCATTCCTATCGTTCACAACATTTATTCTATCACTCTGTCTTTGAGGTTCAGTCTTTTAAGTGGCTCTGAATTATGCTGAATTTTTAATTACACATCAAATGTGTAACAACTTGGTCATCTGGATGTCCATTCGTTGCAATGACTGTGGTAGGTTTGGAATCCTTGAGTAGTCTTCTTATTCTGCATCTGCAATCTGTAGAGCTTGCGCTATTGATTGCTCTTTCTGAGGCACAAACTGTAGATGTCAATGGTTTCTGCCGAACTCTCCACAGTTGGACTTGATCACGTACGATCTGAAGTCTTTTTCTTTACAAGAGCTGGAGCTGTCCATCCATTTTCTCCACTCGGTTTGACATGAACATGGTCCCCAGATTCTATAGCTGGCAGTTCTCTGATTGAGCAACTTCTGTTGTAAAATAGTTCATTCATAAGATCTTTTATCTGATTTGCACCATACTTTGCTACTTCAGAATGTCTGGGCACTTCTGAAATAGATTCGTTTTGAAAGTTGGAACAGTAGTTATGACTTGTCTTCCCATCAGGTGCTGTGCTGGACTATATCTAGTAGCCACAACTGGTGTTGATCTGTAACTCAGAAGAGCAAAGAAAGGATCTTCCTGCTGTTGGACTTCCGTGGCTGTCTGTACAGCTCTCTGTCTTTCCGTTCACTTGTGGGTAATGTGGGCTGCAAGTAATATCACAATCCTGTTTCATTCGGAAGGACTTAAATTCTGCTACAATCCATTGTCTGCTACTAGTTGTTCTAGAATACCAAAATGAGCAAAAGTGCATGTCAGTTTCTTGATAATACTGTGACTTGTTACGGTTTTCAAGTACATTATTTCTATATTTCTGGAATAATAGGCCATCCGACCGGGTAATGATGTCTTCTGAATTCACATAAATCTGCAGCCATTCTCTTTGGTCAGGGTGTTGTTATTAAATGTTTTTTGTGTTGTGTTGGTCTGTCAGTTCTGCAATGTTCACATGCAGATACTTTATTCTTTATGTTCTTGCTGGTGCCAGGCCACCATACTGACTGGCCCATTCACAGCATTTAGTTAATCCTTGATATCCTTCATCTCCCCATATAGCGATCAGATCCAGTACCTCCCGTACGGTCCATGCTGGAGCTCTTTTTAGATTCTCAGACTGCATGCTTACCTGTGCTGATGAGCTCTGCGTGGACTCCTGTGCTGATCAGCTCTCCATGCTGGGCAAACAGGAAATGAAATTGAAAAGTTTGCGGGGCTTTTCCTGTCTACCTGGCCAGTGCAGCTGAGTTCAGATTGCTGTCCAGAGCGGTCACAATGGTGCACTGTGGGATAGCACCCGGAGGCCAATACTGTCGAATTTCGGCCACACTAACCCTAATCCGACATGGCAATGCTGATTTCAGCGCTACTCCCCTCGTCAGGGAGGATTGCAGATACCGGTATTAAGAGCCCTTTATATCTATATAAAGGGCTTTGTTGTGTGGATGGGTGCAGGGTTAATTTGGTTTAACGCTGCTAAATTCGGTATAAACTCGTAGTGTATACCAGGCCTTATTTAGTTTGGAATTATGATGCAGTTGCCTTTAATCATGGGTCCATTTGACTTGCTTAATTGCAGTGCACCGCAAAGTACTCTCTTTCAGTTCCTTAGCGTCCTTTATACACTTGGGGGCCAGCTGCCTCTAATGTAACTTAGAACTTCCTGAAGTTGCCGGTCTGTTAAGGTTGCTTTTTGTAGCTGGAGTAGTCTGTTTTCTGACACTGGTCTGTATGTGTCAACAGCATTCACATACGCCTTTACATTATCTTTGAGCTCTTGGTAGTTGAATGTTGGGTTCAAAGGTAGAGTGTCTGCTACTACCAGATATTTCCCAGGAACATATTTAGCAATTGTGTGAAATCGCATTAACCTAAACAATAGATGTTTGGCATCTCAGTAGTGCATTATCACGTCTTTACCATTGATGAGGGTTACAAATGATTTATGGTCTGCTCCCAGTGTAACAAATCCAGTCTACATAGATATGTGTAAGAGTTCTCACATGCCCATATTCTTGCCAGACACTCCTTTTCAATCTGTGCATATTGTTTTTCTGCTTCTGTGAGTGTGAGAGAACAAAATCCACATGGCTTCCACTCAGAGCCATGTTGTTGCAACTATACATCATCTAGGCCACAGCTGCTTGCTTCTGGACTGACCACTGTGGGTTTGTTCATACATAGACCTGGAGAGCTAGAGCTATTGAGATCAAGAAATTGCCTTCAGCCAGGCAAAATAAATGATTTGGCCCCCAAGGCCAAGATGTGTTGGACTTAGCAGTTCATTCAGTGGTTTTGTCATTGTAGAAAGGTCAGGTAGGTATTGACCAATGTAATTTCCATCCCCAGTATATGTCTCAGTTCTGTATCGGGGGTAGCCGTGTTAGTCTGTATCCACAAAAACAACGAGGCATCCGGTGGCACCTTAAAGTCTAACACATTTATTTGGGCAAAAGCTTTCATGGGTAAAAAGCCCATGTCTTCAGCCATGCATCTGAAGAGGTGGGTTTTTTACCCATGAAAGCTTATGCCCAAATAAATCTGTTAGTCTTTAAGGTACCACCGGACTGGGAAGGGGAACAGCACCTGCCCTGGATCTCACATGATGGCAGAATCCCTGGAAGGACCATTGGCTAAAAACAAGGCAGGGCTGAGTCACAAAGGAGGTCCTCACAGGATGGCAAAATAAAATATAAATTAGTAGCACAGACATGTGACCTACAATAGCTGAGAGCCTAATGGCACCAGAGTCTCAGCTAGTTCAAATCAGGGTAGCACCACTAGAGTGAATGGGTCAGAGCCCGAGCTTTTGTAAATCACCTCTAGCTGCCTTGGAGTCAAAGGGTCCAGATCCCCAAACAGCTCTTGTGTAAATCAGCCCCAGCCCCACTGAGGTCGATTAGACCATTTCCTCAGCGGCTGTATATTGGCATAGTGCTATGGAACCAGGCCAGGTGACAAGGAGCTGAATATCTGTGCCCTGATATCTAGCTTTTTGCTTGTTCCTGTATCTGAGATTCTCATTGCTGGACATCAGAATCCCATCTCAATGCTCATGGAATATTCCAATAACATGGTTAATAGAAACCTATGAGATGGGTACCCAGCCAGTAAATGAACAGATTAATATTATAACTACACAGCAACACCCCGATAGTGAAGGTTGCATCATGACTCCTGTGTAAAGTTCCATCTTTCTTTTAAAAAAATGACACTCTTAGGAAAATTGTATTGACATTTAATGTGCCTTAGGAGGGTGCAGGGTAGGATTAGTAACCTAAACTTGGGGTAATTTGAGCTAAGGGTTGTGGATATATGAGCCCAGTTAAAAGTTTTTGGGTTTGTTTATTTTGCTCACAGCTAGAGATCAAACTGTTGATGTGATCTGATTTCACTTCAGGACGAAATGCAGAGATAAAATTTCTCGATACTTTAAATGACTGCTTCATGGAGCAGCTGGTACGGGAACCCACAAGGGGAGAGGCAACTCTAGATTTAATCCTGAGTGGAGCACAGGAACTGGTCCAAGAGGTAACTATAACAGGACCGTTTGGAAATAGTGACCATAATACAATAGCATACAACATCCCTGTGGTGGGAAGAACATCTAAGCGGCCCAACACTGTGGCATTTAATTTAAAAAAGGGGGACCATGCAAAAATGAAGGGATTAGTTAAACAAAAGTTAAAAGGTACAGTGACTAAAGTGAAATCCCTGCAAGCTGCCTGGGCGCTTTTTAAAGACACCATAATAGAGGCCCAACTTCAATGTATACCCCAAATTAAGAAACACAGTAAAAGAACTAAAAAAGAGCCACCCTGACTTAACAACCATGTAAAAGAAGCAGTGAGAGATAAAAAGACTTCCTTTAAAAAGTGGAAGTCAAATCCTAGTGAGGCAAATAGAAAGGAGCATAAACACTGCGAAATTAAGTGCAAGACTGTAATAAGAAAAGCCAAAGAAGAGTTGGAAGAACGGCTCGCCAAAAACTCCAAAGGTAATAACAAAATGTTTTTTAAGTACATCAGAAGCAGGAAGCCTGCTAAACAACCAGCGGGGCCCCTTGATGATCAAAATACAAAAGGAGCACTTAAAGACGATAAAGTCATTGTGGAGAAACTAAAGGATTCTTTGCTTCAGTCTTCACAGCTGAGGATGTTAGGGAGATTCCCAAACCTGAGTCAGCTTTTGTAGGTGACAAATCTGAGGAACTGTCACAGATTGAAGTGTCACTAGAGAAGGTTTTGAAATTAATTGATAAACTCAACATTAACAAGTCACCGGGACTGGATGGCATTCACCCAAGAGTTCTGAAAGAACTCAAATGTGAAGTTGCGGAACCATTAACTAAGGTTAGTAACCTGTCCTTTAAATCGGCCACTGTACCCAAGGACTGGAAGATAGCTAATGTAATGCCAATATTTAAAACGGGCTCTAAAGGTGATCCTGGCAATTACAGACTGGTAAGTCTAACGTCAGTACCAGGCAAATTAGTCAAAACAGTAGTTAAGAATAAAATTGTCAGACACATAGAAAAACATAAACTGTTGAGCAATAGTCAACATGGTTTCTGTAAAGGGAAATTGTGTCTTACTAATCTATTAGAGTTCTTCGAAGGGGTCAACAAACATGTGGACAAGGGGGATCCGGTGGACATAGTGTACTTAGATTTCCAGAAAGCCTTTGACAAGGTCCTTCACCAAAGGCTCTTACATAAATTAAGCTGTCATGGGATAAAAGGGAAGGTCCTTTCATGGATTGAGGAGTGGTTAAAAGACAAGGAACAAAGGGTAGGAATTAATGGTAAATTCTCAGAATGGAGAGAAGTAAATAGTGGTGTTCCCCAAGGGTCAGTCCTAGGACCAATCCTATTCAATTTATTCATAAATGATGTGGAGAAAGGGGTAAACAGTGAGGTGGCAAAGTTTGCAGACAATACTAAACTGCTCAAGATAGTTAAGACCAAAGCAGACCGTGAAGAACTTCAAAAAGATCTCACAAAACTAAGTGATTGGGCAACAAAATGGCAAATGAAATTTAATGTGGATAAATGTAAAGTAATGCACATTGGAAAAAATAACCCCAATTATACATACAATATGATGAGGGGTAATATAGCTACAATGAATCAGGAAAAAGATCTTGGAGTCATCGTGGATAGTTCTCTGAAGATGTCCACGCAGTGTGCAGAGGCGGTCAAAAAAGCAAACAGGATGTTAGGAATCATTAAAAAGGAGATAGAGAATAAGACTGAGAATATATTATTGCCCTTATATGAATCGATGGTAAGCCCACATCTTGAATACTGCATACAGATGTGGTCTACTCATCTCAAAAAAGATATACTGATAGTAGGAAATGTTCAGAGAAGGGCAACTAAAATGATCAGGATTTTGGAATGGGTCCCATATGAGAAGTGATTAAAAAGGTTAGGACTTTTCAGCTTGGAAAAGAGGAGACTAAGGGGTGATATTACAGAGGTATATAAATTCATGAGTGATGTGGAGAAACTAGAGAAAGAAAAATTATTTACTTATTCCCATAATAAAAGAACTAGAGGTGACCAAATGAAATTAATGGGCAGTAGGTTTAAAACAAATAAAAGGAAGTTCTTCTTCACGCAGTGCACAGTCAACTTGTGGAGCACCTTGCCTGAGGAGGTTCTGAAGGCAAGGACTATAACAGCGTTTAAAAGGGCACTGGATAAATTCATGGAGGTTAAGTCCACTTATGGCTATTAGCCAGGATGGGTAAGGAATGGTATCCCCAGATTGTTTATCAGAGGGTGGAGATGGATGGCAGGAGAGAGATCACTTGATCGTTACCTGTTAGGTTCACTCCCTCTGGGGCACCTGGCATTGGCCACTGTCGGCAGACACGATACTGGGCTAGGTGGACCTTTGGTCTGACCCAGTACAGCCGTTCTTATGTTCTTATGGTCTGCTGTGTCAGCTATCTGTGCAGAGCTGGGGCAGCACACAGAGGGAACACACACACACAGCCGACTGTTATCAACATTGAACAAAGCAGAGCACCACACTGGTAGCAACCGCACCCCTTTACCACGCGGCTCTGTGCTTTACCTCCTGGATGTGCTGAGTCTTCTGTATTGACGATGGTGCAAATCATAGCCAAGTCTAGCTCCACTGTACATCCCAGGTCAAAAATATTCATTCAAAATATAATATAGGGTCCTCAGCTGGTTTATACATCATAGCACCACTGAGAATGCTGGGTTTATTTCTCTTTAGGCATAAACTGGCAGCAATCCAGGAAGTCAATGGGGCTGTCAACCTATTTACCCCAGTTGAGGATCTAGTCGATCATGGTAGAATCTGGTAAAATAACAATAACTTTTTAGTTTACCTAAATAGACAAATCTGAAGCTGGAGGATCCTTTATTCACTGCAGATGACTTCTTTTTCTGATACCTAAGCATAAGGCAGTAAAGAATGCTCATCAGTGTAGGTGGGATAGTATTAAAATTGCTGGTCTGCCAGATTCTGGGACTGGATGACAGGCAATGTATCATTTGATAACTGCCCTGTTCTGTTCATTCCCTCTGAGGTATCCTGCATTGGCCACTGTCTGAAGATAGGATACTGGACTTGACGGACCATTGGTCTGACACAATATGGCCATTCTTATGTTCTTACGGTCTTAGCGTAAAACAAGAGTTATTCCTTGATGTTCAATCTATTAAGTTACCAAGGAGGTTAAGAGGTGGCTTGAATATGATCTATAAATGTCAGATTCTAAAAGGGATTTAGGTGCTTAAATATGCAGGTAGACATGTAGTGTAGATATAAAAATCACCTCACTGCCATTGACTTCAATGGGAGATAAGCACCTAATTTGTCTAGTCACCTTTGAGAATCCCAACAAGTGCCTAACTGCATTTTTAGATGCATAAATACCTTTAACAACCTGTCCCTAAGTACCTGCAAAAGGAGAAGATTCCAGATAGACGAGGTGTCCTTAATCTAGCAGATAAAAGCAGAACGAGATCCAATTCAGCATGGAAATACGAAGCAATTTTTTCACCGTGGGGGTAATTAACCATTAGAACCACTTGTCAAGGGTGTGGTGAGTTCTCCATCACCTGAAGTCTTTAAATAAAGACTGGATGTTTTCTTCAGAAGATACACTGTAGCTCAGAAACAAATTATGGGTTTGCTGAGAGAATCATTGGGTGAAATTCCCTGGTTGGGGTTATACAGAAGGTCAGAAGACATGATCATAATGGTGCCTTCTGGCTTTAAAATCTATGAATCGCTGAAGTCAGTGAGCCTGATTCTCCCCTCACTCACTCCAGTGTAAATCAGGAGTAACTCCACTGGAGTGAGTGGGGCTGAGTCCCCTCTCAAACACCTGATATAAATCTTCCCCTTTCTGCGCCTCAGTTTCCCATCTGTAAAAGGGGGATAATGATCCTGGTCTCCTTGGTAAAATGCTTTGAGATCTACTGATTTAAAGCACCACATAAGAGCGAGGTATTATTGTTATTCTTTGGCTGGCAAAAGAATATATCTCATGGTGCTCTGTTGTTCAGCCAACTCTTTTTGGGACAAGATCCAAGAATAATGGATGGAGGTTTGACACAAGGAATGACCATGTGAAAGTTGTTCAGAATTTGGTGCAGAGGAACTCTATGAAGGCAAGTGTACGAGTTCACAAAACCCACATGGGGACATAGGAATTTGAGGACTGGCCCTTGAGTTATTTATTTAATGACTCCACAAGCAAAGCACTCAAAGTTCCTGAGAAAGTCTGTGGATTTCTCTGAAGATCATGTCCCACGGCTGCCTCTGAGCAGATGAAATAAACCTTCCTGAGTGAAACACTTGTATTTTGCCTGAATAGAGCAATTAAGAAGACAGTAGCATATAAGATATAGATTGTTTATTTTCAATTATAGGTATATAAAGAGATATGCAAACAATTTATTAAGGATAGTTAATGGTGTTAACTAGTGGTGTTCCCCAAGGGTCAGTCCTTGGACAAATCCTATTCAACTTATTCATAAATGATGTGGAGAAAGGGGTAAACAGTGAGGTGGCAAAGTTTGCAGACAATACTAAACTGCTCAAGATAGTTAAGACCAAAGCAGACTGTGATGAACTTCAAAAAGATCTCACAAAACTAACTGATTGGGCAACAAAATGGCAAATGAAATTTAATGTGGATAAATGTAATGTAATGCACATTGGAAAAAATAACCCCAACTATACATACAATATGATGGGGGCTAATTTAGCTACAACAAGTCAGGATAAAATTCTTGGAGTCATCGTGAATAGTTCTCTGAAGATGTCCATGCAGTGTGCAGGCGCGGTCATAAAAGCAAACAGGATGTTAGGAATCATTAAAAAGGGGATAGAGAATAAGACTGAGAATATATTATTGCCCTTATATAAATCGATAGTACGCCCACATCTCGAATACTGCGTACAGATGTGGTCTCCTCACTGGCACTAAAAAAGGTTCAGAAAAGGGCAACTAAAATTATTAGGGGTTTGGAGAGGGTCCCATATGAGGAAAGATTAAAGATGCTAGGACTCTTCAGCTTGGAAAAGAGGAGACTAAGGGGGGTTATGATAGAGGTATATAAATTAATGAGTGATGTGGAGAAAGTGGATAAGGAAAAGTTATTTACTTATTCCCATAATACAAGAACTAGGGGTCACCAAATGAAATTAATGGGCAGCAGGTTTAAAACAAATACAAGGAAGTTCTTCTTCACGCAGCACACAGTTAGCTTGTGGAACTCTTTACCTCAGGAGGTTGTGAAGGCTAGGATTATAACAATGTTTAAAAGATAACTGGATAAATTCATGGAGGATAAGTATTAGCCAGGATGGGTAAGGAATGGTGTCCCTACCCTCTGTTTGTCAGAGGATGGAGATGGATGGCAGGAGAGATCACTTGATCATTGCCTGTTAGGTTCAGTCCCTCTGGGGCACCTGGCATTGGCCACTGTCGGTAGACAGGATACTGAGCTACATGGACCTTTGGTCTGACCCGGTGTGGCCGTTCTTATGATGCTGGTCAAAATGGTCTCAAACTGTTGAGTTTTACCCAATGTAGTGCATGGCCCCCATTAAATCTTTGGGGGGACTCAAATTAAGAATATATGTACATTTTACTGTGCACTTGTGCTAGTACAGAAGAAGGGCTAGAGGGTTTCTTTTCCTGCCATTTTGTATCTCATTAAAGCTCATTTTTGTAAGTGCACTAAAAGCTGAATGGTTACTCACATTGCTTTGAAATTTGGTGTGCCTCATGGACATGGGGTATCATTAGAGTTCCAAATTTACTGTCATTTGACTAAGGATTTCCAGAGTTATAAGCCTCTCCATAACTCCCATTTTCCTTCTGCTGCCTTGGACTGTTAAACTGTGAGGTACTAATGACTGGTTCAATCACAGACCTTATTATGATTGATGGCTGTAAACTCACCCTTCAATTAGTATAACTAACGATGAGTTAACCAAAAGCCCTCACCTAAGACAATAGAAGTTTTGGGCTGAATGGCAGGAAGTTGTTATAGTTTGAGTCCTGGGTATCATTTATTTTTTTGTGGGGGAGAATGTAATCCAAGCTTTTGGGTGACAAATTAGACATGTGAAATGCTTCATGAGAGGGGAACAGTAATTAGGGGGCAGAGGAGTGGAGGAACAGGGGAAGAGGGGTTTTGGACTGCAGCAAGGGGAGGGTGTTATTGGTAGGGGGATAAATGGGAAAGGTTTGTAGGTGGGGGCTTAAATGAGGGAGGCACAGCATCCCTTTGCTCTGGCAGTGCACCCCAACCCCTGCACCTCCAAGCATTAACTTTTTTTTAACTTTTTTATTTTTTTTTAATTTTTTTTTTTAAACTATGATGCATTTTTATTTGGTTTGGATTAATACTATGAGGCGGTATGACAACCCCTCTTGAGGCGGTAAAAACCCCTCAGCACTAGTGCATTTTAATGCATTTACTTATGCATTACCTTATGCATTTACCTATGCATTTACTTTGGCCAACTCAGCAGTTTTTAGTATTGCTATAAACTAATTTTATTGGGGCTTTTTTTTAATACTATTTTGCATTTGATTTTGCTGCACAGTTAATAAGTTTAGATGGCGTAAGCCCAACAGAGACCGATGTTTTTACGGATAGTTTTTTTTTGATACCCCAATAGAGATTTTAAAAGGTCTTATACCTTTTATGTGGCGCCATGGGGTTCGAAGGGGAATGATCCGTAGTAGCCGTCTGTGGGTCCGTGGGCATTGCCATCCCGGACGAGCCCCCAAATTGTCGAAGAAAAACTTAGTTCTTGCTTTTTGTTTGGGTGCAGCAAAATCAAATACTTTATTATTTCTCCAGTAATTACAATGGAGGGAGAGAGTGCCATAGGACACAGGGTCCTGGACAGGTCTCTCAACTGGTAAACAATTACATCAAGCCTTTATACCTTTGTTACACACAATTTCTAGCAATCATGGAGACAGTAAAAAGCAACAAATACATTTTGTTTATACATAAGCTTTTCTGCTATCTTACTAGAAAAAAACAAGACTGCATATTGCAAGGTCGTAATAACTTTCACACAGTTCACTCTGTCTTACATTATTTTACTTCTACAAATCTCACGTCATTAGGGTCACATGCTAACAACTCATGCTAACTAACATTCATTAAGATCTTTTCAAATCCTTGTTAATTATTTACTGGCTTTCACACTGTGAAGGCCAAAAAATAATTAATAAAGGTTTAAAGAAATCTTAATGTATGTTAGCTAATTTAGCAGGAGTTAGGCTATGACTCTAATGCTGTGAGATAGGTAGAAATAAAATAATGTAGTACAAAGTAAATTGTGTGAAAAGTCATTACGACCTTGTAAAATGCAGTCTTATTTTTGTTTTAGTATTAAAGACAAATAAAATAGCAAATAGGCTTATGTATAAACAAATGCAAATGTTTTCCTTCAATGTCTCCAGAATTGCTAGCCATTGTCTATTACAAAGGTATAAATGATTGTTATGATTGTTTACTAATTGAGAGAGATCCGTCCAGGACAAAGGGCAACCCAGGTTCCTATGACACTCTCTCCCTCTCGTAATCACTAAAAAAAGTAATAAAGTATTTGATTTTGCTGTACCCAAACAAAAAGCGAGAACTTAGTTTTTCTTCGACAATTTGGGGGCTCGTCCGGGATGGCAACGCCCACGGACACACAGACGGCTACTACGGATCGTTCCCCTTTGAACCCCATGGCGCCACAATAGAGGTAAGAGACCTTTTAAAATCTCTATTGGGGTGTCGGAGGAGGATTGTCTGTGGAGGACGTCTGTTTCTGCTGGGCTCACGCCATCTGAACTTATTGACTGTGCAGCAGAATCAAATGCAGAGTGGTATTGGGGAGATGCCCCAATAAGGTTAGTTTATAGCAGTACTGGGAACTGCTGAGTTGGCCAACAGGTAATGCATAAGTAAATGCATAAGGTAATGCATAGGTAAATGCATTAGAATGCACCAGTGCTGAGGGGTTTTTTACTGCCTCAAGAGGGGTTGTCATACCGCCTCATGGTATTGGTCCGGACCAGGTAACGATGCATCGTGGTTAAAAAAAAAAAAAAAGTTAAAAAAAGAAAAAAGGCCTTGGTGTGTGTGTGTATGTACACCAGTATAACTAATCGTTATCGAAAAATGCCCAAAGTACCCTGTGAAGCGAAAGCTAATAATCAGGACTGCTCTAACGCAAGCCCGATAACTAGTGATCTTTAGGAGATCCGACCCACGGTGGACTGACTCAGCTTGGCATAGTCCGCCGAGGAAGCTGCCTGGGTCTAGGAGTGTGTGAACCCATCTTCCCTTCCCTTTCCCTTCTGTGTGGGCTACTAACAATCTGATCGTCTCACTGCATGCAATTAGTGTATGCGGCGCCATCTCCCAGAGACTAGCCGACGCTCTTTGCTAAAAGGAGGTGTAGAAAAATCGTAGTCTTTCTTGTGAGTCTCTCCTGTATGTAAGTACCCTGTAGGGAAAGATCCTTAGATTATGATCCGCTAGCGCGGACAGGGCACCCCCTCAGTTGGTGTAACTGAAAAATGGGGGGAGGACAGTCTTAACTTTCCACCTTACCCCCTAAGAGTACCCCAGCATATTACATGTACGTACATTATGGTCCTAAAACCTGCAGGTATTTACATGATTGAAATCTGTACACGCGTAAAAATTCATTTAAACAATGCCCGTTAGAAGGTACCTTTGAGTTAAATAAACTTACATACCTCAAAAAAACCCTTACTTCACACGCCTCTGATGCACAGTGGAAGCAGTTTATGTCTTGGTGGAAAAAAGCAACAAAAAGACTCCATGAGTCTCGGGTGCGGAGTCTGAAGGACTCCCCAAAAAAATTAAAAACTAAAGTACAAGATTTAAAACTTAAATGTAAGACATCCAAATGTCTTCCTGCTCCAGTGCAGCCCTCTGCTTCTCTTTATCCCCAATTAATTAAGCCTAAAAGTAAAAAAAAAACTGCAAAAAACATAGTGGATTTTTTTAGCAGCATTCCACAGCCGCAGCCGGTTCCTCCCACTGCCCCCCCTTCTCGAAATATGCAGGCAGTAGTAGTATCGCCGCCGCAAGTATCAACTGCACAAGTTGTTCATTCTCCTTCTTCGGAAGAATTATCTTCTTCCTTACTGACGGATTCAAGTAGTCCGGTTAACCCTGCTTCTGCTAATAACAATGCCGGTTACTTTCTTAAAAGCACGGCACAGGCATTCCAGGCTCCTTTAAAAGACTTGCCTAGAGCTAAAGCTGTAGGGGGGTTAGTTAAAGTACATGCCCCTTGGACACCTAAAAATCTTAAAAACTTGGTAAAAAAATTTCCTAAAATCAAAAAAAAGCCAGTAAAGTTTAAAAAAAAGCTCCAAACAGTAATTCAATGTTATAATCCATCTTGGGCAAATATTAATCAACTTTTACGAGCTGTACTGCCAGCTGAAGTTCAGCAGCGGCTTTTCAGACAGCCAGCTTGGCCTAATGCCAACCCTGGTATTGAGCGTGCTTTGACAAAGGCTAAAAACCGTCTCTTAACCTCTATTTCAGAAGTTTGTCCTAAAAAACCAAATTGAACGAAAATTGCTAACTGTAAGCAAAACAAAAAAAAATCCCCTGCTGATTATCTAAATAGGCTAACAAAAGTCTTTGAACAACATTCGAAAATTACTACTCCAGCTAAAAATGCCAAAAAAGCGGTAAAAGCTGCTTTTGTTCAAGGACTATTGCCAAAAGTTCAGCAACCATTAAGAACTATTTGTATTGGCTGGCAAACTAAACCCCTTTCAAAATTAATAACAGTTGCCAATCATTGTACAGCTTGCATAAAACAAAAAAAAATACTAAAACAAAACTTATAGCTTTACAATTACAAACTTATCAAAACAAGTCATAAAAAAATTTAAAAAAAACAAAAACAAAGTCGTGAGCGCAGTATAAAAAAAAGTTCCTCATATCCTGCCCAAAGTCCTGCCCCACCTGGGAGCACTGCATGCCACTTTTGTGGTAAAAAAAACACTAAAAAAATAAGTATCCAAATCAATTAGCTCAAAATCCTACTCAGTTCCCTAATCCTAAAGCGCCTGTTTTTTCCCCACAAAAAACCCCTTACTAGGACAGCCTAAAAAAACATAACTGCATCATAAATCCTTTAATTCCTATTAATCAAAAAGGCCCATATGTTAATTGTAAAATTGCTAAAAAATCTATTACTTGTCTTGTAAACACAAAAGCCAGCAGGTCTGCTTTAAAATCCTCAAAGTTTCCCTCTGTTCCTTTGTCCACTTTGTCTATTACTGCTGTGGGCATTTCAAACTGTCCTGTTTCGCATCCTGTCACAATACCCCTCGCGGTTTTTCTTAGCCCTCTTAAAAATAAACATTCCTTTCTGCTCAGTCCTTCTTCTCCTGTGAATTTGCTAAAAAAAAATCTGTTATGTAAATAAAATTGTACCATTTATTGTACACCAGATAGCGTATTCTTACAAGTTCCTAATAAAAATACTAACCTGGTGTTGGCCACACTCCATGTACCAAAGCCAGCTGCGTCAAAAACACTTCTCAGCCCTGACCTTGTGCATTTGTTGTCACAAGTGCCCCCCCATCTCTGGTCTCGTCATGCAAATAAAATAAAACAAATTAAAACAGCCGAGCTAGTTAAAATTTTTATTAACCCTGCTAAAATTTTGCCCAAAATTTCCACAATACCCACTGCATCCTAAAACAATAAAAAAAATAACTCCGGTTATAAACTCTTTATTACAACAAAATATTATTGTTCCCACAATTAGTTCTTATAATACTCCTATCTTTCCTGTAAAAAAGCCAAAAAAACCCACATATAGGTTTATTCAAAACCTCCGCGCAATTAATGCTGTAGTTTTGCCTTCTTTTCCTGTAGTTCCAAATCCAGCTACAATTCTTTCTTGTATTCCACCGTCAGCCACTTATTTTACTGTTGTGGATTTGTGTTCAGCTTTTTTTTCTATTCCAATTCACCCAAATAGTCAGTATTTGTTTGCCTTTACTTATAAAAAATATCAGTATACCTAAACCAAGTTACCCCAAGGGTATACTGAGTCTCCATCCCTGTTTTCTCAAATCCTAAAAAAAAATCTAAATAATGTGATTTTCCCTGGAAAATCAGTACTTATACAGTATGTAAATAACCTTTTGCTGGCGTCTTTTTCTTTTAAATCTTATAAAACTAATACTCTAACACTTTTAACTGCTTTAGCTGCCAAAAATTACAAAGCATCCCAAAAAAAACTCCAACTGTGTCAACCCAAAGTTCATTATCTTAGTCATAATATTTCTCATAGCACACGTCATTTATCAAACTCTCGTATTTCAGTTATTTTAAATATGCCTAGGCCTAGTACTATTTCTCAAATGCGTACTTTTCTGGGCATAACTAAATACTGCAAACAATAAATTTTAAATTATGCAACAGTAATTAAACCCTTACAAAATCTAACTAAATCTAGTACCCCTAAGCCACTTCCTTGGCCCCCAAAGGCTAAAAGTGCTTTTGTTGCTATCAAAGAAAAACTATCTACTGCACCGGCCCTAAGACTTCCTAACTATACTAAACCATTTACTCTTTACTCGATCCCGGACGAGCCCCCAAATTGTCGAAGAAAAACTTAGTTCTCGCTTTTTGTTTGGGTGCAGCAAAATCAAATACTTTATTATTTCTCCAGTAATTACAATGGAGAGAGAGAGTGCCATAGGACACAGGGTCCTGGACAGGTCTCTCAACTGGTAAACAATTACATCAAGCCTTTATACCTTTGTTACAGACAATTTCTAGCAATCATGGAGACAGTAAAAAGGAACAAATACATTTTGTTTATACATAAGCTTTTCTGCTATCTTACTAGAAAAAAACAAGACTGCATATTGCAAGGTTGTAATAACTTTCACACAGTTCACTCTGTCTTACATTATCTTACTTCTACAAATCACGTCATTAGGGTCACATGCTAACAACTCATGCTAACTAACATTCATTAAGATCTCTTCAAATCCTTGATAATTATTTACTGGCTTCCACACTCCCCCCTTTTGTACTTCTAGTACAACAAATATTTCAAATCTCAATTTGCATGGGATGGAATGACAATGCATGATTAGCATGAACATGAAAGGTATTATTACTATCATTATGTCCATTACAACAACAACAACAACATAATCCTAAACTAACTAACAACACTACAAACAATAACATTCCCATAGGAATAAAATAATGGGGTTGTTGTACAGTTTAGGTTACAAAGCACAATACATCATACTTAGTACATAAAGTAAACACTCTATAAGCTGTATGAAAGGCATACTATGCAGCATGATATATATATTCTGAAGCATATGAATGTGCCCTTGCAACGCAGAGATTCTTCGAACCTCTGGTAACAATGAAAGTAAATTTTGAAACCGATCAGGCACTACTCTAGTCCAATGAAAATATACCTGAAATCTAAAAGCTACTGGCAACATTCTATCTGCAGGCCAGGAAATGATAGGATTGCCTGCAGCAGTGGTAAGATTAATATGTATATCATGTAAAGTGGTGGCATTAACGCACACACAGCTATCATTAGCTCGAAAAAGTGGGTGTCCTGTCAGGGTAGTTCCTTGACCTCTACCCTCCCAGCAAAAATTGTCATAAACAGTGACAACTTCCCCTGGCTTCAGTTTCTGTACACACTGAAGCTGTGGTGGTTCTAAGGGCCAAAATGTCCATAGATTTCCTAACCCCATCCAAATATCAGCTCACTTCCCAGATATCTCGGTGAATCACCCAATCCCACATGCATCCTCCCCATGGACCCAGCAGGATTTGGTATGTGAGAGCCCACACCCACCCTAACCGGTCCATATGCTTGGAAGGAGCACTGTGAATGTCCACACTTCCATCCAGAAAGTCTCCATGACCACAGATCAGATGGTACTCTCGATGCAGCTGTAAGGGCAGTGGGCCAAGTCTAGTCTAGATCCCACTGCAATGCCTTCCCAGCCTCAGTGATATTCAATACCATCTCTGTCAGTAACTTCTGGGTCATAGAACTAAGGGTGGAAATGACATGTAACTTACCAACTCCAGCCTGTACTTAAGATAGCTGAGTTTCAAGAATAAGGCTAGTAGCCTTTTCTAGTTGGCCCAATTTCTTATCATGTTCATGGTTCTGAGACTTGAACATATCAGTTGTTCATGGCCTTTAAGAATAGTCGAAATGGCTACGACACTATTAGCCCCAGCCCACAGGGATCTGCCCAATGTCCTCTTATTCCAGGTTCTCCGTTGTGCTAATCTAATGGCAGCCCCTTGTGAGCAATCGGGGTATGTAAAAGTGATGTGAAAACTGGATAAGGGCAATGTCATTTAAAATCCAATTAGGGAGGGCAATACATACTGAAGGATTTATCCAAAATACAGGGCGCAGCCTGTAGAATAAACCCCAAAATCCAATTAATACCACATTCCCAAGCATGGGTCCCACAAATTTCTTCCTGCCAGTATGTAATTCTTTGTTTCTTCACCAGGGTCAGTTCTCAATGTCCTTTTTAGTCAGTAATTCCTGGACTATGGCAATGTCAGTGGAGTGAGTGTTTCTTCTTCTTTCCTGAAGCAGTTGTGGTTCAGCATCCTACAGGGGAGAGTACCAGGACATCATCCTGTAATGATTTGCTTTTTCCACAAAAGTTCAAAGGCACAGTAGTTTGTCAGTGGACAAGGGAGAGGTTGCTAGTACGTCACCTTGTCCTTTTTCCTGCTGTCCAGAAGCACAGTAAAACTAGAAAAAGGAATAGGCGAATTATCAGTAGGAAAATTCTTCTGATGTGGAGGGGTCTTTGTGCAGTGAGAATCCTGGGTCCAAGCAGTCAGTCTGTGGCACTTCACAGCGGTGTCGGTAGTCAGCAGGACTTGGAAAGGGCCGTTCCAGCGTGGAGCCAAGGCAGTCTTTCGTTGATGGATCTGTATGTAGACCCAGGCTCCTGGTTCTAACGAGTGGCAAGGTTGCACAGGATCCTTCGGTAGTGGGATCCTTCGGTAGTGTTTCCATCACCTGTGTATAAAAAAAGACTTAACACATTTCATTAGTGCCTGACAATACTTAAGCATCATGTTATCCATCAAATGAATGTCCATTTGAGCTGGGGTTAGTGGGAATGCAGTTGGTAGTCGCATTGAGTGTCCCGTCAACATTTCATGAGGGCTGAGTCCAGTCTTTCGATTGGGAATGGCTCTCATACACATCAGTGCCAAAGGAAGGGCATCTGGCCACTTTAAGTGTGTTTCAGCAGAAATCTTGGCCAGTTTATTTTTTTTTAAATCCCGTTCTGGCGTTCCACTGTCCCAGCAGATTGTGGATGATGAGGGCAGTGAAGGTTGTGTTGGATCTGCAAAACTGCACATAACTCCTTTACAATCTGTCCAGTAAAGTGAGTTCCACGATCACTGTTGATACTCACAGGGATGCCAAAATGTGGTACAAAATCTTTAAGCAAAGACATCTGCTTCCCTGCAGGGAAAAGCTTCAACCCAATTGGTAAATACATCAACTAAAACTAATACATATTCATAACCCTCTCGTAATCACTAAAAAAAGTAATAAAGTATTTGATTTTGCTGTACCCAAACAAAAAGCAAAAACTTAGTTTTTCTTCGACAACAACATCCCCGCAATTATATCCATCTGCTGTACCCTCCATAACATTTGTGAAGGGAAGGGTGAACGATTCACTCAGGCATGGAACTTGGAAGTTCAACACCTGGAGGCTGAATCTGAACAGCCAGAGAGCAGGGCTATTAGAGGGGCCCAGTGTGGGGCTGCAAGGATTAGGGATGCCTTGAGGGAGCAATCTGAGGCTGAAAGCCACCAGTAATATCTGGTTCCCTGCACAGGAGTGAAGTGCAGTGGTTCCAAAGTTAGTAGGAATCTGTGTTTGCTATGCTGTCTTGCAGTGCCTGTTTCTTTCCTGGGCTAAGGTATCTTTTACATTATGCAATAATAAAGAATGTTTTCAAAGACAAAAAATCGATTTATTGAAAAGAAACACAACTGCTTGCAAAACAGAAACGGCAAGGGGGTGAGGTGGGGAACCGTACAATCACAGTTTTGCGTATGTCTTTCTGGAGTTCTGTGCAATGAGTGCTGCACTTCAGGATGGCTATACTGCATGGTGATGGGGGTTGAGTGCAGTGGGTAAAGGTTGTAGTTTTCAGGGCTGTGTGTGAAGCTACAGATGTTGGAGGCAGCTGGTGACAAAAAGAACCCAGATGCTGGGGAAAGTGGGTTGGAGGTGACATGGGGGCACAAGGGAAAGAGTTTTGGGACAAGGGCTGCAGGAGGAGCGGGTGCGGTAGTGCTCCACCTGCATGGCTAAGAGAGCCTGGATCGAGACCGCTTGGCACTCCATTATGCTTATCAGCCGATCTGATCTGTGCTTTGCTGCCGGAGCACCACGCTTTTGTGCTGGCGCTCCTCGTTCTGCTGGCGGATCCTCCTTTCACTCTCCCACCACTCCTGTACTTTTTGATTTTCATTACTTGAATGCTGCATTACTTCATGCAACATCTTCCTTGCTTTCTGATTCTTTGGAGTCTTTTGGCCGGTGATAAGAGGGACGGATGAGATCTCAAGGTTGCATCTGTAAAAGCAAAATGCAACACTTAACAGAGGCAGCATTGTTCACACCAGACAGAGCAATGATTCCCCCATATTTAAGGGCAAGCACAGTCTACCCAATAGCAGAATTTGCCCGTCCCAAAGCGAGTGCACATAACCCACAGGAGCCCCAAAATAGTGAGTAAGCACAGGGTCAAGTGTGACTGATTGTTTAACGGCTGTACTGTCCTCTGGGTTTCTGTGCCATGGGGAGAGCCAACAGCTGCAGGAGGCCCCTATACTGATCACTGTGCCCACATTTTCCACAGGAGTTCGTCCTGGAAGATATCATAGAATCATAGAATCTCAGGGTTGGAAGGGACCTCAGGAGGTCATCTAGTCCAACCCCCTGCTCAAAGCAGGACCAACCCCAACTAAATCATCCCATCCAGGGCTTTGTCAAGCCTGACCTTAAAGACCTCTAAGGAAGGAGATTCCACCACCTCCCTATGGAACCCATTCCAGTTCCTCACCACCCTACTAGTGAAAAAGTTTTTCCTAATGTCCAACCTAAACCTCCCCCTCTGCAACTTGAGACCATTACTCCTTGTTCTGTCATATTCTACCACTGAGAACAGTCTAGATCCATCCTCCTTGGAACCCCCTTTCAGGTAGTTGCAAGCAGCTATCAAATCCCCCCTCATTCTTCTCTTCTGCAGACTAAACAATCCCAGTTCCCTCAGGCTTTCCTCATAAGTCATGTGCTCCAGCCCCCTAATCATTTTTTTGCCCTCCGCTGGACTCTCTCCAATTTATCCACATCCTTCTTGTAGAGCGGGGCCCAAAACTGGACACAGTACTCCAAATGAGGCCTCACCAGTGCTGAGTAGAGGGGAATGATCACATCCCTCGATCTGCTGGAGGGTGACCTGGAAAGCAAGGGAGGGTCTTCTACTGCAATACAGCTTCCGCCCTGGCCCATATGCAGCAATGGTCCCCCTGCCCCTCATGGCACAGTGGCGCGGACATGTTAGCCTGACTGCGACAAGGACCACGGTGGCTCGCCCGAGAAACCTGTGCAACCGCATTGCCCAAGTTCTGGATGAGACTTTTGAAGAGATCACTGAAGCCAATTACTGCGATGTGAGAGAGCACATCAATGCCCTATTCCACATCTAGGCATGCATTCAGCTCTAACCCTCCTCGCCGCAAGAGCCTGCACCGAATAACTTCCTTCCCAAAATAAAAGCCGCTTACCAGGAACCTCCTCTGGTGTTTGTCCTTCCACAAGCACTGGCTGCCGCGACTGGCTACCTTCCTCCTGGCTTGAGAACAGCTCCTGGCTGCATGCATCTAGGGATTCCACGGTGTCTTCCTCCTCCTCAGCACCCTCGCTCCTGCTTTGCTCCTTCTCCTCCTCCTGCCTTGTTGCACTGGGCTCAAAAGTGTCCATGGTGGTACTCGGAGTGGAGGTGGGGTCATCCCCAAATATCATGTCCAGCTCTTTGTAGAAATGGCAGATCGCGGGGGCAGCACCAGAGCAATTGTTTGCCTCGCAGGCTTTGCGGTAGGCATTCCACAGCTCCTTCACTTTAATCCTGCACTGCAGAGCATCCCAGTCATGGCCTCTTTCCATCATGTCCCTTGATATCTGCCCGAAGGCTGGAACGCAGCTGGGACTGGATAGCTTCCTCCCCCCGGACACTGATGAGATCCAGCACCTCGCCATTGCTCCATACTGGAGATCACCTGGCATGTGGAGACGAGGTCACCTGGAAAGATTCGCTGAGAGCACTCGATACCTGGGTGAGCAAACAGGAAGGGGATTTTCAAAATTCCCAGAGAATTTAAAGGGCGGGTCTGATGGTTGGTCACCTGAGGGCAGGGCAGTAGAGTTCAAAGTGATGACCAGAGTGGCTAGAACAGCAATTTTGTGGGACACTTCTGGAGGCTAATCAGAGCGCATTAACAGGCCAGGTCATCCACACTGGCGCTGCAGCACTTCAGTGGGGGTGCAGCAAACATTATTCCACTCACCAAGGTGGAGTACCAGGAGCGCTCCAGCTGCGGAGTCAGAGGGCTCTACGTGCCTTGCCAGTGTGGATGGGGAGTGAGCTAGTGCGCACGGATCTCCTTTGTTGTGCACTAACTCGTAAGTGTAGCTAAGGCCGAAGTGTTCCATTAACACTCCTCCAGTCATAGAACAAAACAGAGCACACAGAAGCCCAAGTGGCAACTGTGCAATCTTCCCCCACTCAACAGTATCTGGAAATGTGCCTCTACCCTGCCCTGGAAGGACTCTTTCTGTACATAACATGAGATTCCCTTCTCCATATCCCTGCATGCTTCCTTAGTAATGGACCACAAGGGTGCAAATTATGGCCAGTAGTGACTCAGGTCACAGTGAGCCCATCTGTAACCTTTCCTGGATGACATTCTGATGAGAGCTCAATCTAAATCAGCAGCGTGCAAAGCCACCTCTCAGATGTTGAGTCTCTTCCAGGTGCACAGCTTTGCTAGTGGAAAAGTTCCCTGGTTCCACCGAAGCAGAATAACTCACCTATTGGTGGAAATAAAGACCATGGTATCAGGGACCCACCAATCATTAGGAAGATTTCAGAAAATCCAGGCATTTAGCATCATCTTTGAGAGCTGCAGGAGGCCTACAACTGCTAGGACTTCTAGTGTCGTGCATAGGGATCACTCCATGGGCACAGTCACATATCAGACATCTTCAAGCCTTGATTATGACATAGTGGGACAACTTCCTATAATGCATGAAAGATCAAGTATGGGTTCTGAAACTAGTGTTCAACTCTTTACAGTGGGGGTCCGTTCATGACAATGTCTGCCATGGAATGACCATCTGCCTTCTATTCCCCTTAGTTCTCACAATGGACATTAGGCTGGAGGGCTGGCGATCTCGCTTGAGAGACCCAAACAGCCCAGGGTCTGTGAAGCCAGGAGGAAAAGGTTCACAGCATAAACCTTCTGGATTGGAGAGTGGTCAAAAGTTCCAGCCCACCCTCAGGGGGAACTAGATCCAGATTCAGTCAGACAATATGACTACAGTTTCATATTTACACAGCTGGGGGGAAGGAGGGGGAACAAGGAGTCTGGTGCTACACATGGAAGCAAGGGAAATAATGAGGTGGGCAGAACAATTCCTCTTTTCTCTCAAGGCACTCTATGCCAAAGGTGACCTGAAACAAAAGGCAGGCTGGCCCAGCAGGCGCAAGTTCAACAACTCTGTGTGGTACTTGAATCAAGAGGTTTGTGATCTCATTGTTCCGATGTTCAGCCTTCCTTCAA
Source organism: Mauremys mutica (assembly GCF_020497125.1). NCBI lineage: Eukaryota > Metazoa > Chordata > Testudines > Geoemydidae > Mauremys > Mauremys mutica. The sequence goes on from NC_059083.1 coordinate 37,691,014, forward strand.
CTGACCTGTTTGTGAATCATATGAATGCAAAGAAGCCAACATACTTAACAAGGGAAGCATACCCCAGAGCCCTGGGCACAGATGCCTTATTGGACAGTTGATTGCAGGACCTACTTGATGCACTTCTACCCTTTCCACTACTGAGGAAGATGGTCCAAAAAATAAAACATGAACGGCAATTGTAATTCTTATAACTCCTCATTGAACAAGGAGATCTTGAATGTTGACTCTAATTGGCTTGGAGATTCGGGGACTGAATGACTGCTCTAGGCACTGTTCAGCAAAGAAGTGTCTGGAAAGGAAAGTCCCATCTCGTGATGTGGGCTTAAGAGGTGGAAGGTTTGGTGCCCCAGATTTCTCTCCTCAGTACTGCTTATAACAGGACAATGCACAGAGTGAAGCACTCAGGGAGAAATGAATGGGGCCAGTCTCGTCCAGTGAGTCTGCAGCAGACCCAAAAATTAAACCTAGACCTCATGACCACACGGTCTGGACAGCATGTCTCCTGAGAAATCAGCCATGCCAAGTGATTGCAATGGACACAGGGACTTTCACTAGGGTATTTGGGGCTCCACCATCTGAGACCAATACATGTACCCCTGGGAAGAAGCTGGTCCTTAATAATATGAACACAGGGAAAAGGGGGCCTAATATAAACTTTCAGAACTTAGTGACTTGGGTGCCTCAAGTGGGCACCCCCCAGAAAAGAGACACCTTAAAATGAGCCTGATTTTCAGAGGGCAGGTCCTCAGCACTTTCTGTGGGTCAGGAGCAGTTAAAGGTGTCTCACCCTGGACACCCAAAATCTCCAGTTGCTTTTGAAAACTGAGACCAATGTGCTAATAAGAGGCCCTGGCCTATTCACTGAGTTTTGGGTGGGCTGCTGTAATGAACTGAACGTCCCAGTCAGTTCTTTGTGGGCAGAAGGACATATCTTGCAAACTGGCCCTCTGTGCACAGTGATCAGCACCACATTGGTCAGACTCTTAAGAGAGATCAAGGATTGAATTTGATATGGAGAACAAATTTCCCAGGCTGCCGGCTTGGGAATGGCTGAAGCTGTTTACACAGAATGGGATAGGGTAGGGTGAAGCCACTGCCAGAACTTTACATTTTTGTTACTTAAATATAAATATTCACTTTCTGGAGTGGCTGAAACTTTCGGGCAAGGGAAAGACAAGCAGATGCAGAGAGTTCTACAGAGTCTGGTAGGCATCCCAGGGCCCTCAAAATGTACATTAAGATTTGGAGCAATGCTAAATCAGTTTTATCATTTTACATTCTTCGGTGCGTTATTTTAGCTACAGTTCCAGAGGGCACGCCAGAGTCAATTACATTGTCTTCCCTAAGCCCATGGGGGCCAAATGCTTTCCTGGTGTAACTCTACAGATGAAATCCCACTTGCAGCAGGGATGTGTCCAGCCCATTCAGTTGAGTTATTTCCTCCTGAATCCACTCCATTGCCCCACTGGGGATAACTGGAGCAGTGTGCTCCCCATAGGTGGCTCTCAGGAAACCCGCACAGTCTGCTTGTTTTAGTTGCTATTGCTACCTGCGTTCCTGAGCTGTTGGGATGGTCCTTGTACACTGTGCAGAAGCTTAACATGGGGACAAGGATTGTGAGCAGACGGTGCTTCAGGGTGTCCTGAGAAAATGTGACAGTTCTTGACTTTAACCCCACACTGGCCACTGGGAAGCAAACGAGGTCTCATTTCACACCACATTCACATGTGACTATCACAGAGAGCTCAGTGTAAACAGGGATTGTCTGGCTCAGGGCACAGGGAACAAGGTAGGTCCCTTCCTCATTAGGTACCTTCTTCAGATCAGTCCAATAGAGTAGTGCCCAGAAGCTGTCCACTTTCTGACCCCTGTAAAAAGAGTGGATGACATTTCTCAAGGTCGTGTGCAAAAAAACAGAGACTCCCCCTGCTCTCCAACCAATGCATCTGAGCTAATCAGCTCCTTTGGGACACTCAGCGGAGACCAAGGACCAGCCCTGACCCAGAGAGACCATCTCACAGTACAAGAAGGGAACTCAATTCCCAGCTCCCATTAAGTCATTGACCTCTTTTTTTGGAAATTGAACCATCCAGCAGACAGGGGGAAATCACAGGCAAACATAGCAAGGGCAAGGTTTCTAGAGATGGACCAGAGTCAGAACCCCACAACGCAAGCCCTTCTTGACCTGAATGGCTCAGGTTGGGCCTATCTCTGGATATTTCAGTCAAGAATATCCATCTTCATTCAGCGGAAATATTCCCAATGTTATAAAGAAGGAAATGATGAGCTATACTCCCATTAGAAGCATAGGGGGGGCTTATGATATTAAAAATTCAATTTTTTTGGCCGACTTAGTGGGAGATCCTGACCAAGGGATTGGACAGCCATCTTGCTGCAAGGAAGTGTGGTAAGAATCTTACCTTGAACCAAGACTGCAGTTTTGCTAGGTCTGAATCACTAGAAGGCGTTTTTCATTTTTATTTGTTTGCTTGTAACCATTTCTGACTTTGTCCCATATGCTTGAACTCACCTGGAACCTCTCTTTTTATTAATAAACATGTTTTATTTTTTATCTAAATCAACCCAGTGCTGTGTTTGAATTGAAGTGATTGTTAACTATAGCTAAAGCCACAATTTGCTGTACTTTTGTCTCTTTAAGGCAGCAATGAACCTTATTATTACTTCTCTAAATGTTTCAGGAGAGGACTGGACATTTCAGGGCAGATGGTTTGGGGGGAAATTTGAGACTGGGGTGTGTTGGGGTCACTTGGCTAGTAATAACCAAGGTTGGTAGAGTCCGCAGTGTGGTTGTGATGTTACAAGGAGGCTGCTGGAGTCAGAGCTGCTGAACCAAGTCTGCTTAACACAGAGACACTTAGGCCTGGTCTACACTTCGATTTTAGGTCGAATTTAGCAGCGTTACCTCAATTTAACCCTGCTCCCATCCACACGACAAAGCCCTTTTTTTCTATTTAAAGAGCTCTTAAAATCGATGTCTTTACTCCACCCTGATGAAGGGATTAGCACTGAAATCGGCCTTGCCGGGTCGAATTTGGGGTTGTGTGGACAATTCAACGGTATTGGCCTCCAGGAGCTATCCCAGAGTGCTCCATTGTGACCGCTCTGGACAGCGTTCTCAACTCAGATGCACTGGCCAGGTAGACAGGAAAAGTCCTGTGAACTTTTGAATTTCATTTCCTGTTTGGTCAGTGTGGCAAGCTGATCAGCACAGGTGACCATGCAAAGCTCATCAGCGGAAGTGACCATGACGGAATCCCAGAATCGTGTGTTAGTGCACCCGTAGCTCCTATGGGGCACTAGTACTATGCTTCATGGACAATACAGCTAGCCGAGTGCCTTCACCACCGAACTGAGCCTTTCTTATTAATAACATGGAGGTATGCTGAATCAGCATGCTGCACTCTTTGCTCATGCAGCTCATACTGGAGCTCCAAGAACACCACACTAGCAGCATTAAAAACTTAGCGGCCTTAGCAACACTCTGCAGCACTAACAACATTGGTGACCCCAACCACTCATTTGGTAAGTGGGGAAATGTGGCCTGGAATCAGTAAGACTAGGGCAGAGTCTGTAGCCCTGAAGAAGAAGAGTAAGAAATGTAGAATATTACAAACTATGGGTATGGCCATTAGCTGGCTAAGACAGCATGCCACAAAATTGGCATGGCAAATATAGGTCATGTTCCAGTATCAAATATGGACTGGTGTAGACGTGCGGACTCACCCCTGCGGTGCCTCCTGCTGGTGACTTCTGGGAGTTAGCTCGGTTCCAGCTCCAGAGTGCCCTCTGCAGGCTGGTGACCACCTGTCCTCTGGCCCCATGACCCTCCCATGTCCCTCCCCTTTACCTGGGGTGCTGCTCCCTAGCAGTAATCCCCTCAGTCTTAGGGTCTCCCCTCCCCAGGGAACCCCCACCCACTATCCCCACCTTGTCTCAGTATAAAGCTACTGCTAGTCATCGTCTAGCCCCCATGCCCTGGGGCAGACTGCAGTATCAGCCTACTCATCACTGGCAAGGTTGGGTTTGGACCTGCTGTCTTGGCCTACCCCTGGGCTGCCCTCTGCCACCCCCAGTACCTTTTAGCCCAATGCTAGGCCACAGCCTGGGTCATTCCAGGCTGGAGCTCCCCAGCTCCTCTGCCTTTCCCCAGCCCTGCTTCACTCAGGTACCTTGTCTCTAGCTCCCTACAGCCAGGCTCATCTCCCTCTACAGGCAGAGGGAGACTTTTCCTTCTGGCTCCCCTGGCCTCTTTATACAGGCCAGCTGTGGCCTGACTCGTGCGTGGCCCAGATGCAGCTACTTCCCCAATCAGCCCAGCTTAGTAGCTCCCAGCCACAACCTTCCCCCAGGCCTGTTTTAAGCCCTTCAGGGCAGGAGCAGGGTAAGCACCCTGCCACATCTGGCTACAGAGCTTCCTTCAGAGCAAGGCACACACCAGGTGTGCTCACTATAAAATCCTTCAATGCTCTGCCAGGTATGGCTGAGGTCAGCTTAAACAAGTTATTTCACACACAGAGCAATGTCCCTGCTGAGCAGTACAATGCAGTTTAGCATTCCATCACAGGGGGAGCCCAGGGTGCTGCAGATCAGGGTTGAACACATGAACTGCGTTGTGTGTTGCAGGGAGCCCAGGGCTCGGATAGTAAGGGGACTGCGGGTCATGATGGGTGTGGGGGAGGGGGGAACCCAGAGATGGACTATTGGGGGTGGGGAGTAGAGGGGAAGGTGTGGGTTAGGACTGAGGGCATCGGCAGAACTGGGGGTTGTAGACAGCACAGTAATGCCTGTCACAACCCTGGTGCATTGGCTGATCTCTGTCACTGAGGCCTAGAAACCTGGAATTACCTTTTGCTACCTGCCTCTGGGCTGGGCTGCCTTTGCTAACCTAGTGGGAATCTGATGTTTGTTTACATGTCTGTTTCACTGCAAACTCCCCCCCCCCACCCCACCTCCGCTTACATTCCCTCACTACCTAGGAGTCTGATGGAATTGATGAAGGAAGGGATCACCTTTCACAGGGGCTGGGAATGAACAGCTTAGGGTCTATTTGACATAGGAACAAACCCTTCCCTTCCTTTGTTTATCTTCAATCAATGCCTCTGACTTTCTTTTCTAGTCAGCCTTGATGAGACTGCCACTGACCCAAAATTTCCATTCTAATGGCCCTCAGTGGGACCTATTAAAATGAGAGTAACTTTGCTTCTGCCACTGGCCCTTGATTCCTTGAGAGATTTGTCAGATTCCCAGACAGCGTCCAGGTCTAAACTGATATTTCTCAGAGTCCCGATTAAGGCATGTGAAGTTATAATGACCCATGTGTCCTCCTCTAAATCTCTACAGAGGTGCTACATGGCTAATTGGAGAGACTGTTTTAGTTGCTGTATTTTTATCCTAAGCAAAGCATCGGTGAAATTAACATGCGCCAAATGAAATTGATCAGAGTTCCTTCAGGCTAGGGAACCATCACTCCAGTTCTGTTATCAGACATATAGAAACAGCTGCATCCTTAGGGTCAAACACCTTATGCCCTATGGGCAGAATTTTCATTGCCACTTCTCTGATCAGCTACCAGGGACTGAGATAGCTCTTGTTAAGGTCTATCCCCTTGCCAATTCTGCCCTTGTCAAGGAGTTACATTCACACTGTGAGCCTCTTGTCAGCTCCAATTCCCACCTGCTTTGCCTGTGAAATTAGCAGCACACAGAATGAGAAGGAATATTCCTTAGTTTCCAAAAATAAGGATATAGCTTTAAAGTGAAATTAGTGCCTATGACTGTAACATGTACCCACTCAACAGCCGCTTCCCACTGAAGTCCATTTTCCACAGGGGGGTCCATTAGTGATGATAGATAGATAGATAGATAGATAAAAATGTAAAAAAAAAAAATTAGCCAGGCAAGCAGAGAGATGATTAGGCAGATGAATGGCTTGCAAGGCAGATTCACAGATGTATAGGCGGGCAGTTAGATAGACCAATGATATATGTAGTAATATGAGGCCCGGAGACATAAACCTTTGCTATCACAGGCCCGGTATGAGGCTGAGGCCTGAACTGAAGTCATGGTCAAGACCTTGCTAACATAAAGCAAAGTTAGGCTGTGAGCCAGAGGCAGGCCCTTCTCACAGAAGTTGGCAAGAGGAAGGCTGTTAAAGAATGTGTGCCAGGACGGCACCAGAACAGCCTGGTACGAGCACATCCCACAGAGATAACAAGGAACAGGCAGACCCAGCCTAAAGACGGGGTCAAAAAGACAATTTGGTGGATAGACAATATGATGGATAGACTTGTTTGTTTGAACCAGCCTGTACCAGGAGATAGGCAGCACCCTAATGCGTAGAAGGGCTGTACCTCACTGAGTTCAGTGATGCGTAACCTGTTTGTACCTGTGAATAAGAATGCATCCCTGAGTGGACATCTTTGTCTGGCCTACGGGGCAGTGGAGAGTCCCTCCACTGACTGAGCCGGTCCAGTGTCAGGGGGCACATATTCGTAGTATGTTCTGAAGAGTCTGCGAGGAACTATTACTGTGCTTCATTTGACATTAACCTGGCCGGGTGCCTTCATACCTTATCGGAGTCTGTGGTCATTGGGTCTGTGGTTCTCTCGAGGTCTGTTGTGTCAGCTATCTGCAGAGCTGGGGCAGCACATGGGGGGAACACGCACACAGCCAACTGTTATCAACATTGAACAGAGCAGAACACCACACTGGTAGCATCTGACAAGAATAGATAATTGGATGGACAAATAGCGGAAGAAGGAAAAAATTAAACATCCTGATGGACAGATAGACAGAAAAAAAATAGGTGGATGGACAGATGAATATACAGATGGAGGGTTAGATGGACAATTGGATGGATGGATCGTTAGATAAAGTGACTATTAGCTCACTGGGGATACAAGCTCCACTGCTCCCCCTAGTGCCCATTATACAGTATAGCCGCCCCTTCCCCGTCGCCACCCTCTGCTGCCCCTAGTGCCCATTATACAGTATAGCCGCCTGTAGCAGGGTGGACCACCGCTCCTGCCTGGGAGGGCTTGAAAAATGCAGCTCTAAAAGCTGGGCTGATTGGGGAAGCAGCCACAGCTAGACCATGCCCTAATCAGGCCACAGCTGGCCTGTATAAAAAGGCCAGGGATGCCAGGAACAAACAGTCTACATCTGCCTGTAGAGGGAGAAGGGCCTGGCTGCAGGGAGACAGAGAACCTGAGTGGAGCAGTGCTGGGGAAAGGCAGAGGAGCTGGGGAGGCTCCAGCCTGGAAAGGCCCAGGCTGTGGCCTAGCACAAGGCCAATAGGCACTGTGGGTTGCAGAGGGCAGCCCAGGGGTAGGCAAAGGCAACAGGTCCAAACCCAACCTTGCCAGTGATGAGTAGGCTGATACTGCAGTCTGCCCCAGGGTGTGGGGCTAGACGATGACTAGCAGTAGCCATATACTGAGGCGAGGTGGGGATAGTGGGTTGGGGTTCCCCTGGGAGGGGAAGACTCTGAGAGAAAGGGGTTACTGCCAGGGGGCAGCACCCCATGTAAAAGGAGCACCGGGTCCAGGCAGGGACATGGGGGGCCAACAGCAAGCAGTAAGGTGGATCACTGGCCTGCAGAGGGTACTCTGAGCTGGAAATCAAGCTAATTCCCTGAGAGACCAGCAGGAGGTGCTGCAGGGGTGAGTCTGCATGGCGACACTGCCCCTTCCCCACCCCTCACCTTTCAGTGGTGGGGAGGCAGCAGGACACAACACATCTGAAAATAGCAGTGTAGACAGCACTCCTTGGGTGAATAGATATGTGGGGGGTCCAAACTTGAGAACACACAAACAGGCTTCAGGGGTGTCTCCACTCCATTAAGCTGTGCCTCACCATCTACACTGTGATTTATTCCCATGCTAGAAGGCTGCCCATGTCTGTACTCTACACGCCGCCTAAAGAAGCATGCAGTGTGGACAAACTTTGAGGTAAAGAGAAAGTTTACTTGGTGTGTACTCAGTCCTTATTCGTTATTTATTTTCTTCTCATTCATTATTTGCTTAGTGCTCATTTCGGCGGTTATATTCAAAGGAGCCTGTAGGAGTTAGGTGCTCAAGTCCCACTGAAAACCTAACTCCCTTAGGCCCCTTTAAAAATCCCAGCTTACTGGGGCAATATTGTTACTTGGGCCATGATACCCCATTGACTTCAGCGCAAACTCCTGAGCCAAAGTCCAGTCAAGTTTCTGCTAGTGTCTATGCTCTTCATGTTGGGTGGATGCAGGGAAGGCCTCAATTGTCTGATCTGTCATTTCTCATCAGCCCCTAGTACATTGAGTCTCATTCTCATCATATTGTCACTGGCCTAAATCACAAGCTACTGTGCTGAAACCAATAGGCATGATTCTCCTTTCCATGTAAATGAGGGGTAGCTCTTCTGAAGGGAATGGAGTTATGTTGGTTTAAATTGGGAAGAATTCCACTGGAGTTTCCACAACCTAATCATGAGTTGGTTCTATATGAGAGAAGAACCCAACCCACTATTAATAAATCAAATGCAACTTAATTTTGATTTTTTTAGGTTGTGACTTTAAATGAGTCAAAGGGAGATAAGTGCCCAGTTCCCATTGGCTTAGTCCCCTTTGACACTTCCAGCCTCAGTTTATATAGCACTGCAATCACTAAACTAGATGGGCTTCCTAGAAGAGCCGCCCAAAAGCTAAATCAGGTGGGTAGATTGATTTATTAGGCAAGCAGTAGGAGTCTTCTGTATTGAAGATTGTGCAAATTATAGCCAAGTCTAGCTCCACTGTACATCCCAGGTCAAAAATACTCATTCAAAAATATAATATAGGGTCCTCAGCTGCTTTATACATCATAGCACCAATGAGAATGCTGGGTTTATTTCTCTTTACCACGCGGCTCTGTGCTGGAGCCACACAGCAGCTGTCCAGGGGAGCTCCTGGATGTGATGAGGCTCTGGGAGAGTGGAGGAGATGGGGTTGGGTCATGCTGGGGTGAGGGAGGGAGCCACAGCCATTCTCGTGGGGGCCCCTGTGGAGCCCGGGGCCTGGGGCAAATTGCTCCACTTGCCCCCCCCTCTGGGCGGCCTTGGTCTGATCTATTTCTCACGAGCCCCTAGTACATTGGGTCTGATTCTTATTCCATTGTCACTGGCCTAAATCACAAGCTACTGTTCTGAAACCAACAGGCATGATTCTCCTTTCCATATAAATGAGGCGTAGCTCTTCTGAAGGGAATGGAGTTATGTTGGTTTAAATTGGGAAGAATTCCACTGAAGTTTCAACAGCCTAATCAGGAGTAATCTACTTACTTATTTGGTTCTATGTGAGAGGAGAACCCAACCCACTATTAAGAAATCAAATGCAATTTAATATTGATAATTTTTGTTTTAGGTTGTGACTTTAAATGAGTCAAAGGGAGATAAGTGCTCAACTCCCATTGGCTTAGTCCCCTTTGAAACTCCCAGCCTCAGTTTATGCAGCACTGCAATCACTAAACTAGATGGGCTTCCTAGAAGAGCCGCTCAAATGCTAAATCAGGTGGGTAGATTGATTTATTAGGCAAGCAGTAGGAGTCTTCTGTATTGACGATGGTGCAAATTATAGCCAAGTCTAGCTCCACTGTACATCCGAGGTCAAAAATACTCATTCAAAAATATAATATAGGGTCCTCAGCTGGTATATACATCATAGCACCAATGAGAATGCTGGGTTTATTTCTCTTTAGGCATAAACTGGCACCAATCCAGGAAGTCAATGGGGCTGTCCATCTATTTACCCCAGTTGAGGATCTAGTTGCTCATGGTAGAATCTGGTAAGATAACAATAACTTTTTAGTTTACCTAAATAGACAAATCTGAAGCTGGAGGATCCTTTATTCACTGCAGATGACTTCTTTTTCTGATACCTAAGCATAAGGCAGTAAAGAATGCTCATCAGTGTAGGTGGGATAGTATTAAAATTGCTGGTCTGCCAGATTCTGGGACTGGATGACAGGCAATGGATCATTTGATAACTGCCCTGTTCTGTTCATTCCCTCTGAGGTATCCTGCATTGGCCACTGTCTGAAGATAGGATACTGAACTTGATGGACCATTGGTCTGACACAATATGGCCATTCTTATGTTCTTATGGTCTTAGCGTAAAACAAGAGTTATTCCTTGATGTTCAATCTATTAAGTTACCAAGGAGGTTAAGAGGTGGCTTGAATATGATCTATAAAGGTCAGATTCTAAAAGGGATTTAGATGCTTAAAGATGCAGGTAGACATGTGGTGTAGATATAAAAATCACCTCACTGCCATTGACTTCAATGGGAGATAAGCACCTAATTTGTCTAGTCACCTTTGAGAATCCCAACAAGTGCCTAACTGCATTTTTAGATGCCTAAATACCTTTTACAATCTGGCCCTAAGTACCTGCAAAAGGAGAAGATTCCTGATAGTCGAGGTGTCCTTAATCTAGCAGATAATAGCAGAATGAGATCCAATTCAGCCTGGAAATAAGAAGCAACTTTTTCATCATGGGGGTAACTAACCATTAGAACCACTTGTCAAGGGTGTGGATGTTTCCTTCAAAAGAGATGCTGTAGCTCAGACACAAATTATGGGTTTGCTGAGGGAATCATTGGGTGAAATTCCCTGGTTGGAGTTATACTGCAGGTCAGAAGAGATGATCATAATGGTGCCTTCTGGTTTAAAATCTATGAATCACTGATGTCAGTGAGCCTGAAACTCCCCTCACTCATCCCAGTGTAAACCAGGAGTAACTGAGTGAGTGGAGCTGAGTCCCCTCTCAAACACCAGGTGTAAATCTTCCCCTTTCTGTGCCTCGGTTTCCCACCTGTAAAAGGAGGATAATGATCCTGGCCTCCTTGGTAAAGTGCTTTGAGATCTACTGATTTAAAGTGCATAGTCAACCTGTGGAACTCCTTGCCTGAGGAGGTTATGAAGGCTAAGCTTAAAAGAGAACTAGATAAATTCATGGAGGTTAAGTCCATTAATGGCTATTAGCCAGGATGGGTATGGAATGGTGGCCCTAGCCTCTGTTTGTCAGAGGGTGGAGATGGATGGCAGGAGAGCAATTACTTGATCGTTATCTGTTCAGTTCACTCCCTCTGGGGCACCAGGCATTGGCCACTGTCAGCAGAAAGGATACTGGGCAGGATGGACCTTTGGCCTGACCCAGTATGGCCATTCTTAAGTTCTTAAAGAACTGCATAAGAGCTAAGTATTATTGTTATTCTTTGGCTAGCAGAAGAATATGTCTCATTGTGCTCTGTTGTTCAGCCAACTCTTTTTGAGACAAGATTCAAGAATAATGGATGGAGATTTGACACAAGACACGAGTATGTGAAAGTTTTTCAGAATTCAGTGCAGAGCAACTCTATGAAGGTAGGTGTACGACTTTACAAAACTCACATGGGGATGTAGGAATTTGAGGACTGGTCCTTGAGTTATTTATTTAATGACCCCACAAGCAATGCAATCAAAGTTTCTGAGAAAGACTGTGGATTTCTCTGAAGATCATGTTCCAGGGCTGCCCCTGAACAAATGAAATAAGCGTCCCTGAGGCAAACACCTTTATTTTGCCCGAGCAGAGCAATTAAGAAGACAGTGACATACAATCTATAGATTATTTATTTACAATTATAAGTATATAAGGAGATATGCAAACAATCTCCTACGGAAAGTTGATAGTTGACTCCATTAGGGCAGGCTGAGAGCTAGAACCTTTTGACAAGTTTCAAAGAGTGTGTGTTAAAGAAACAGCATTATTGTCTGCTTTTTTAAAAGAAAAATAATAACTGTATTGGTTTTCTCTCCATGTTCAGAGATCAGTTTCTTCTACATCTGATGTGAATCATTTTTTTTTCCAATTCAGGATACATTCACAGATCCAACACAGTGAGTATGTTTTGAAAATTATTTGAATATCTTACCAGTATACGTAGGATTTTCACACGTTGAATTGAAATCAGAAAGTTTTCTTCTATTTTTATTTCTAACATTCAAATTAATACTGGTTTAGATTCCTTAAACAGAACAAATTTTGCATTCTGATTTTCTTTTCATTGTTTGTGCCAGGTTTTTTTAAGCTAGGATTTTCATCACAGTCTAAAGGACTTAAATGAACAAATCTCACTGAAATGCAATGTATGTGGATGCCTAATTCCCTCAAGCGTCTTTGAGAATGCCATCCTGTGCTTCTGCATTGTCCTCACACTACAGTATAAAAGCAGGTTAGACAATTTCTCTTGTGTTTCTAGTCAGTTTCGGATCAGTTTCACCTTCTTGCTGTCTTTAAGAATAATTGTAGTTTTGCAAATAATGCAGACTCTACACTTTCCAATATAAATCAATCTTCCCCTGTATTTAGTCCAAATCAGATCTGATGTTTTGAGAGAGAAACAAATAACTTTTTGACAAGAAGAAATAAAAGAGAGAATGAAAAAGCTCTGTAGTCAGCACATTTCAGAAAGAAGGACATGGAGTCCATTCCATCTTGTGTACCCTCAACATAATTATTTACTAACTTCGCCTCTGTTACACTTGTGAAAACATACTAAAGAGAGTGCAGTTTGCAGGCGGGCCCATTAAACTGGATAAAATGGGGTCACGCTTTGTATTGGGGCCTTATTTATAAATGCTTTCTAAATAGCGTGGGACAGCTTAGATATTTATCGGGAAATGTCAATAAATCCTATTTCACCATACACACACAAACCGATGAAAAAATATTTTCATTGATAATAATTGAAATTGATAGGTAGGCAAAGTAAGGCAAATTCTGCTTGAGAACTTATTAGGGTTTGATTAAAAGCTATTTACTTTGTGTATTTTGACACATGATGTTGACAGTTTGTGTTTTAACTGTTATAAAGCTTTAAATGTTTGAATCTCAGCCTGTATGGTCATTGAATATATATTGCCAGACAGTCCCCCATTGCCTGCCCCTGCCGTAATTTCCCACACTGTGGAAATTTAATTGATAAAAATAAAATAAAAATGTTTAAAACCCATACTTTTGCACAACTGTGCAAAAATAAAAAAACAAGGCTTAAAAATAAACATTGATATTATCTGTTGAAATTATTTAAAAAAATGAATTGTTCCTTGCCTTCTTATAAGCAATTAAAAATTACAAGTATGTTAGAAACAATATATGTTCCAGATGGTTATATGTGCATCAATCGAAAGCTTTACAAATGATTATGTCAGGGTTATAAGCAACATATTTTGACGGGTGGAAACAATACAAATTGCTCAACCATTTATTAACAATTGCAACCTAAACAACAATAAAATATAATCATGGGTCAAAGCGTGGGTATTTTGACATGTGATGTTGACAATTTGTGATAGAACAGCTTATAAAGCTTAACTTTTTGAATCTGAATATGTATTGCCATTAAATAATTGCCTGGCCACTCCTTCTCCCACCCCCACCCCCTATAATTTCCCACAACTGTGAAAATTTAAATGGATCAAAATAAAAACAATGCTTAAAAGTAAACATTGATATTACCCATCGATTTCTGCCAAGCCAATGTATATAACTTTATCCACATGGGGTAAAATGTAAGTCAGTGGTGCTACTCATGTGGGTAAGACCATTACAGTCTGGCCTAGTGAACTCCAGAGATTTTCTGCTTTGTCTTATAATGTTTTTATACTGTGGATTTCATGCTGTCTTAATTAGATTGTAAACTGTTTGGGGTAGGAACCACTGTTTGGTTAATCACCTAGCACAATGGGGTCCTGGTGCACGAATGCATGACTGCGGCTCCCCGGCAAAGTTGGGTTTGTCACTGGGAAATAGTTGCTGGGATTTTCAAAGGGGCATCCAATTCCCATTGAAAATCACTATCCAATTAGTCAGCCCCTTTGGAAATCCCTTTTGAGAAGTAGAAATAACCTTTTCCCATCTGAAGGATGATCCTTCGCTGGTCTGACTTGTTACTGGCATAGCAGGTTCAAAGACAGATTGGGTCCTGCCCTAATCCTATCCTACACCAAACTGGTGAACAAGTGTGAATAGGGCAATAGGTGTCAGGCGGTGGGCCAAAAACGGGTGTATACATTGGTGGGACTCCTGACATCCAACCCTCAGTCCACAAATTGAGTACACTGGAAAGAATCCCTGTGTAATGGGCTACTCCTGCTCCATTGAAGGAATATATGAAGATTCATTCCTGAGGTCAATGGATGGAGGTTTCCAAAGTTATTTAGGTGCCTAAAGTTGCCCATTGCAATCAATGAGACTTAGGTGTATAGATGCCTTAATGAGATTTTCAATAGTGCCTATTCAAATTAGCCACCTACCATTCAATGGGAGTTAGGCATCTCATCAATTTAGGTGCTTTGGAAAATCCCACTAGGCACCTGTCAGCATCTTTATGTGCCTAAACGCCTTTGGAAATAGGGCCTAAGTGTTAACAAGATCAATGTGTGAGGGGGCACCTTGAGGTCTGGCTGCTGTTGCTCCTGCAGAGGATGTCTGGTGCATGAGATGGGAATAACAGATGCTTTGTGCTCTATTTTATTTTCTTGTGTTTCAAGACAGCGAAACACTTTCAAACTCGACTGACAAAGGAAAATGAATCTTCTGAAAAAGGAAAAGTTTTTTTAGCACTTATTTTAAGAAAGTAAATGTTAAGCATCTTTAAGAAGGAAACAAAGTGTCTACTAGATTGTAGCCAGGGTAAGAAAAAAAATGAAAAACTGACATCTATAGTCCCTGATTTCCCAGGTCAAAGTTGACCAGATCCCCACCAGGTGTAAACTAGCATTGCTCAAATGAAATCAGTGCTGATTTACACAAGGAGAGGATCTGGTCCACGTGATTTAACCACAGTTGTGATTCTCTCAGCTCCTCTGAAAATCAGACACATACTGTGTACACATGGGGCAAGATTCTGATCAGTGGAGTGATATCTGTGTCAAACGAGTGCAAGTGAGTGGCTGTTTTGGCTCCGATGCTCTATTTTGTGTTAGATCCACTGATATTTAGGGAGAATTTTCCACTGAATTAACAGCAGGGAAAGGAGACTATAAAATGGCTCCAATAATGCAAGCATGAGTCTGAGGGAGAGAGTGTGGGGGTGGGAGATATTTACCTGGAGTCACACAAACCAAAAACATAGAAGTGAATCAGAAATGCAGGCCCAGAGCCTCAAAGGTATTTAGGTAACTCATTCCCACTGATTTCAATGGGAGTTAAATGCTTAAATATCTTGAAGATCTGGGCCACAGTTCTTAAATAGTTATTTTGGGTAAGCTACATCCAGTTTCACTCTGACTCGGAACATGTCACCTTGGGACGAAATGCAGAGACAAAATTTCTCTATACTTTAAATGACTGCTTCTTGGAGCAGCTGGTACGGGAACCCACAAGGGGAGAGGCAACTCTCGATTTAGTCCTGAGTGGGGCACAGGTGCTGGTCCAAGAGGTAACTATAACATGACTGCTTTGGAATAGTGACCATAGTATAATAATATTTAAGATCCCTGTGGTGGGAAGAACATCTCATCTGTGGCATTTAATTTAAAAAAGGGGAACCACTCATTAATGAGGGGGTTAGTTAAACAGAAATTAAAAGGTACAGTGACTAAAGTGAAATCCTTGCAAGCTGCATGGGCGCTTTTGAAAGACACCATTATAGAGGCCCAACTTCAATCTATACCCCAAATAAAGAAACACTGTAAAAGAACTAATAAAGAGCCACCATGGCTTAATAACCTTGTAAAAGAAACAGTGAGAGATAAAAAAGACTTCCTTTAAAAAGTGGAAGTCATATCATAGTGAGGTAAATAGAAAAGAGCATAAACACTGCCAAATTAAGTGTAAAAATATAGTAAGAAAAGCCAAAGAAGAATTTGAAGAATGACTAGCCAAAAACTCCAATGGTAATAACAAAATGTTTTTTAAGTACATCAGAAGCAGGAAGCCTGCTGAAAAAGCAGTGGAGCCCCTGGATGATTGAGATACAAAAGGATTGCTTACAGACACTAAAGACATTGCAGAGAAACTAAATGGATTCTTTGCTTCAGTCTTCATGGCTGAGGATGTTAGGGAAATTCTCAAACCTGAGCCAGCTTTTGTAGGTGACAAATCTGAGGAACGGTCACAGATTGAATGTCACTAGAGGAGGTTTTGGAATTAATTCATTAACAAGTCACCAGGACCGGATGGCATTCACCCAAGAGTTCTGAAAGAAGTCAAAAGTGAAGTTGCGGAACTATTGATTAGTGTCCTTTAAATCGACCTCTGTACCCTATGACTGGAAGATAGCTAATGTAACACCAATATTTAAAAAGGTCTCTAGAGGTGTTCCTGGCAATTACAGACTGGTAAGTCTAACGTCAGTACCAGGCAAATTAGTTGAAACAATAGTAAAGAATAAAATTGTCAGACACCTAGAAGAACATAAATGTTTGGGCAAAAGTCAACATGGTTTCTGTAAAGGGAAATCGTGTCTTACTAATCTATTAGAGTTCTTTGAAGGGGTAAACAAACATGTGGACAAGGGGGATCCAGTGGACATAGTGTACTTAGATTTCCAGAAAGCCTGTGACATGGTCCTTTCATGGATTGAGGACTGGTTAAAAGACAAGGAACAAAGGGTAGGAATTAATGGTAAATTCTCAGAATGGAGAGGGGTAACTAGTGGTGTTCCCCAAGGGTCAGTCCTTGGACCAGTCCTATTCAACTTATTCATAAATGATGTGGAGAAAGGGGTAAACAGTGAGGTGGCAAAGTTTGCAGACAATACTAAACTGCTCAAGACAGTTAAGACCAACGCAGACTGTGAAGAGCTTCAAAAAGATCTCACAAAACTAAATGATTGAGCAACAAAATGGCAAATGAAATTTAATGTGGATAAATGTAAAGTAATGCACATTGGAAAAAATAACCCCAGCTATACATGCAATATGATAAGGGCTAATTTAGCTACAATGAATCAGGAAAAAGGTCTTGGAGTCATCGTGGATAGTTCTCTGAAGATGTCCATGTAGTGTGCAGAGGTGGTCAAAAAAGCAAACAGGATGTTAAGAATCATTAAAAAGGGGATAGAGAATAAGATGGAGAATATATTATTGCCCTTGTATAAATCAATGGTAAACCCTTTTTTTGAATACTGCGTACAGATGTGGTCTCCTCATCTCAAAAAAAGATAATCTGATACTAGAAAATGTTCAGAGAAGGGCAACTAAAATGGTCAGGGTTTTGGAACGGGTCCCATATGAGGAAAGATTAAAGATCCAGTTTATTGCTCTGAGTGTTGCATGTATGATTACCTGACCTGTGGGCGGGTGGCATATGTGTGCGGTCAGTGCAAGGAGCTCCTGGCCCTCAGAGACCATGTACGGACTTTGGAGGCCAGGGTGGCGGAAATGGAGGAGCTAAGAGAGGCAGAGGTATGTTGATGAGGCTTTCCGGGACACTGTAGAATTGTCCCACCTCTGCTCAGACAGCTCCTGTGCTGTTGAGGAGGAAGAACGGCCCAGGGAAGTAGAACAGTCAATGGGAGCAGAGGGAAACCTTCCCATAGTTGGGACCCTCCTTCCAGATGGTGCTGGGGTTGCCTCTCGCACTGAGGTTGCCTCTCCGGGGGAGGGAACTCCAGTTTCTAGGAAAAGGCAGGTGTTAGTAATGGGAGATTCGATTATTAGAAATGTAGATAGCTGGGTCTGTGATGACTGGGAGAACCGTATGGTGACTTGCCTGCCTGGTGCGAAGGTTGCGGATCTCTCGAGGCATCTAGATAGACTTATGTGTAGTGCTGGGGAGGAGCCGGTGGTCGTGGTACATGTAGGTACCAATGACATAGGGAAGAGTAGGAGAGATGTCCTGGAAGCCAAATTTAGGCTGCTAGGGAAGAGACTGAAATCCAGGACCTCTATGGTGTCATTTTCAGAAATGCTCCCAGTTCCACGCGCAGGGCCAGGTAGGCAGGCGGAGCTTCAGAGTCTCAGTGAGTGGATGAGACGATGGTGTAAAGAGGAGGGGTTCACGTTCATTAGGAACTGGGGAATCTTCTGGTATGGGAGAAGCCTATACAGGAGAGATGGGCTCCACCTAAACCAAAGTGGAACCAGACTGCTGGCACTAAACATTAAAAAGGTTGTAGAGAAGTTTTTAAACTAGGAGATGGGGGAAAGCCGACTGCTGCAGAGGAGCGTGTGGATCGGACACAGACTTCTCTTAGGGGAGAGTCTGATGATAGAGAATCTCCAGGTTATAGTCAGGAGCTGAGGACTGAAAAGTATAATGTAAGGGCCGGATCAGATGATAAACAGTCACATAAAAAAGAATCTGGCACATCAGAAAAAGGCAGGCTAATAAACAGGGACAAGTTTTTAAAGTGCTTGTACACAAATGCTAGAAGTCTAAATAATAAGATGGGTGAACTAGAGTGCCTTGTGATAAAGGAGGATATAGATATAATAGGCATCACAGAAACCTGGTGGACTGAGAGCAATCAATGGGACACAATCATTCCGGGGTACAAAATATATTCGAAGGACAGAACAGGCCGTGCAGGGGGAGGGGTGGCACTATATGTGAAAGAAAGTGTAGATTCAAATGAAGTAAAAATCTTAAGCGAAACCACATGTTCCATAGAGTCTCTAGAGATAGAAATTTCATGCTCTAGTAAAAATATAACATTAGGGATCTATTATCGACCACCTGACCAGGACAGTAATAGTGATGATGAAATGGTAAGGGAAATTAGAGAGGCTATCAAAATTAAGAACCCAATAATAGTGGGGGATTTCAATTATCCCCATATTTACTGGGAACATTTCACTTCAGGACGAAATGCAGAGATAAAATTTCTCAATACTTTAAATGACTGCTTCATGGAGCAGCTGGTACGGGAACCCACAAGGGGAGAGGCAACTCTAGATTTAATCCTGAGTGGAGCGCAGGAGCTGGTCCAAGAGGTAACTATAGCAGGACTGCTTGGAAATAGTGACCATAATACAATAGCATTCAACATCCCTGTGGTGGGAAGAACACCTTAACTGCCCAACACTGTGGTATTTAATATACAAAAATGAGGGGGTTAGTTAGACAAAAGTTAAAAGGTACAGTGACTAAAGTGAAATCCCTGCAAGTTGTATGGGCCCTTTTTAAAGACACCATAATAGAGGCCCAACTTCAATGTATACCCCAAATTAAGAAAAACAGTAAAAGAACTAAAAAAGAGCCACCGTGGCTTAAGAACCATGTAAAAGAAGCAGTGAGAGATAAAAAGACTTCCTTTAAAAAGTGGAAGTCAAATCCTAGTGAGGCAAATAGAAAGGAGCACAAACACTGCCAACTTAAGTGCAAGAGTGTAATAAGAAAAGCCAAAGAGGAGTTTGAAGAACGGCTAGCCAAAAACTCCAAAGGTAATAACAAAATGTTTTTTAAGTACATCAGAAGCAGGAAGCCTGCTAAACAACCAGCGGGGCCCCTTGATGATCAAAATACAAAAGGAGCGCTTAAAGATGATAAAGTCATTGCGGAGAAACTAAATGGATTCTTTGCTTCAGTCTTCACGGCTGAGGATGTTAGGGAGATTCCCAAACCTGAGCTGGCTTTTGTAGGTGCCAAATCTGAGGAACTGTCACAGATTGAAGTGTCACTAGAGGAGGTTTTGGAATTAATTGATAAACTCAACATTAACAAGTCACCGGGACCAGATGGCATTCACCTAAGAGTTCTGAAAGAACTCAAATGTGAAGTTACGGAACTATTAACTAAGGTTTGTAACCTGTCCCTTAAATCGGCTTCGGTAACCAATGACTGGAAGTTAGCTAATGTAACACCAATATTTAAAAAGGGCTCTAGGGGTGATCCCGGCAATTACTGACCGGTAAGTCTAACGTCGGTACCGGGCAAATTAGTTGAAACAATAGTAAAAAATAAAATTGTCAGACACATAGAAAAACATAAACTGTAGAGCAATAGTCAACATGGTTTCTGTAAAGGGAAATTGTGTCTTACTAATCTATTAGAGTTCTTTAAAGGGGTCAACAAACATGTGGACAAGGGGGATCCGGTCGACATAGTGTACTTAGATTTCCAGAAAGCCTTTGACAAGGTGCCTCTCCAAAGGTTCTTACATAAATTAAGTTGTCATGGGATAAAAGGGAAGGTCCTTTCATGGATCGAGAACTGGTTAAAGGACAGGGAACAAAGGGTAGGAATTAATGGTAAATTCTCAGAATGGAGAGGGGTAACTAGTGGTGTTCCCCAAGGGTCAGTCCTAGGACCAATCCTATTCAATTTATTCATAAATGATCTGGAGAAAGGGGTAAACAGTGAGGTGGCAAAGTTTGCAGTTGATCCTAAACTACTCAAGATAGTTAAGACCAAAGCAGATTGTGAAGAACTTCAAAAAGATCTCACAAAAGTAAGTGATTGGGCAACAAAATGGCAAATGAAATTTAATGGGGATAAATGTAAAGTAATGCACGTTGGAAAAAGTAACCGCAACTATACATACAATATGATGCGGGCTAATTTAGCTACAACGAGTCAGGAAAAAGATCTTGGCGTCATCGTGGATAGTTCTCTAAAGATATCCACACAGTGTGCAGAGGCGGTCAAAAAAGCAAACAGGATGTTAGGAATCATTAAAAAGGGGATAGAGAATAAGACTGAGAATATATTATTGCCCTTATATAAATCCATGGTACGCCCACATCTTGAATACTGTGTACAGATGTGGTCCTCTCAACTCAAAAAAGATATTCTAGCACTAGAAAAGGTTCAGAAAAGGGTAACTAAAATGATTAGGGGTTTAGAGAGGGTCCCATACGAGGGAAGATTAAAGAGGCTAGGACTCTTCAGCTTGGAAAAGAGAAGACTAAGGGGGGACATGATAGAGGTATATAAAATCATGAGTGATGTTGAGAAAGTGGATAAGGAAAAGTTATTTACTTATTCCCATAATACAAGAACTAGGGGTCACCAAATGAAATTAATAGGCAGCAGGTTTAAAACAAATAAAAGGAAATTCTTCTTAACACAGTGCACCGTCAACTTGTGGAACTCCTTGCCTGAGCAGGTTCTGAAGGCTAGGAATATAAAAGTGTTTAAAAGAGAACTGGATTAATTGATGGAGGCTAAGTCCATAAATGGCTATTAGCCAGGATGGGTAAGAATGGTGTCCCTAGCCTCTGTTTGTCAGAGGATGGAGATGGATGGCAGGAGAGAGATCACTTGATCATTGCCTGTTAGGTTCACTCCCTCTGGGGCACCTGGCATTGGCCACTGTCGGTAGACAGATACTGGGCTAGATGGACCTTTGTTCTGACCCGGTACGGCCTTTCTTATGTTCTTACGTTCTTATGTAAAGGCTAGGACTTTTCAGCGTGGAAAAAGGGAAGACTAAGAGGGGATATGATAGAGGTAAATAAAATCATGAGTGATGTGGACAAACTAGAGAAGGGAAAGTTATTTATTTATTCCCATAATACAAGAACTAGAGGTCACCAAATGAAATTAATGGGCAGCAGGTTTAAAACAAATAAAAGGAAATTCTTCTTAACACAGTGCACCGTCAACTTGTGGAACTCCTTGCCTGAGCAGGTTCTGAAGGCTAGGAATATAAAAGTGTTTAAAAGAGAACTGGATTAATTTATGGAGGTTGAGTCCACTAATGGCTATTAGCCAGGATGGGTAAGGAATGGTGTCCTTAACCTCTGTTTTTCAGAGGATGGAGATGGATGGCAGGAAAGAGTTCACTTGATCATTCCCTGTTAGGTTCATTCCCTCTGGGGCACCTGGCATTGGCCACTGTCAACAGACAGGATACTGGGCTGGATGAACCTTTGGTCTGACCCAGTGTGGCCATTTATGTTCTTAAGACACCACATAAAAGCTAAATATTATTGTTATTCTTTGGCCAGCAAAAGAATATGTCTCATAGTGCTCTGTTGTTCAGCCAACTCTTTTTGGGACAAAATCCAATAATAATGGATGGAGATTTGAAACAAGGCACAAGCATGTGAAAGTTTTTCAGAATTCAGTGCAGAGGAACTCTATGAAGGTAGGTGTATGAGTTCACAAAACCCACATGGGGACATAGGAATTTTAGGACTGGCCCTTGAGTTATTTATTTAATGACTCAACAAGCAAAGCACTCAAAGTTCCTGAGAAAGTCTGTGGATTCTCTGAGGATCATGTCCCAAGGATGCCTCTCAGCAGATTAAATAAGCCTCCCTAAAGCAAACACTTTTATTTTGCCTGAACAGAGCAATTAAGAAGACAGTAGCATATATGATATAGATTGTTTATTTTCAGTTATAGGTATATAAAGAGATACGCTAACAATCTATTAAGGACAGTTGCTGGTTGACTCCATTAGGGCAGGCTGAGAGCTAGAACCATTTGACAAGTTTCAAAGAGGGTGTGTTAGAGAAACAGCATTATTGTCTGCTTTTCTAAAAGAAAAATAATAATAATAGCATTGGTTTTCTCTCCATGTTCAGAGATCAGTTACTTCTACATCTCATGTGACATCATTTTTTTCCCCAATTCTGGATACATCCACAGATCCAGCACAGTGAGTATGTTTTGAAAATTCTTTGAATATCTTCCCAGAATACGTAGGATTTACATAAGTTTAATTGAAATCAGAATGTTTTCTTGTTATTATTATTCCTAACATTCAAATTAATACTAGTTTAGATTCCTTGAACATAAATTTTGCTTTCTGATTTTCTTTTCATTGTTTGTGCTGGGGGGTTTTAAACTGGGATTTTCACCAGAGTCTAAAGGAGTTAGATGAACAAATCCCAATTAAATGCAATGTATGTGGGTGCCCAATTCCCTCAGGGTTCTTTGAGAATGCCAGCCTGTGCTTCTGCACTGTGCTCACACTACAATATAAAAGGAGGTTAGACAATTTCTCTTGTGTTTATAGTCAGATTCGGATCAGTTTCACCTTCTTGCTGTCTTGCAGAGTAATTTATTTACTATAAATCAGATCTGATGTCTTTAGAGAGAAAAAATATTTTTTTGCCAAGAAGAAAAGAAAAGAAAGAATGAAAAAGCTCTGTGGTCAGCACATTTCAGAAAGAAGGACGCAGAGTCCATTCCATCCTGTGTACCATCGACATAATTATTTACTAAGTTCACCTCAGTTACACTTGTGAAAACATACTAAAGACAGTGCAGTTTGCAGAGGGGCTCATTCAACTGAAGAAAATGGGGTCACATTTTGTATTAGGGCACTATTTATAAAAGCTTTCTAAATTGGTTTGAGGGCTTACCATAGATTTTTATCGGGAAATGTCAGTAAATGCTGTTTCACCATACACACAAAACGATGACAAAATATTTTCATTGATAATAATTGAAATTGATAAATAGAGAAAGTAAGGCAAATGTTGCTTGACAACTTTTCAGCATGTATGGTCATAGAATATTTATTGCCTGACGGTGCACCACCCTCCCACCCTCATTGTCTGCCCCTGCCATAAGTTCTCACACTGTGGAAATTTAATTGATAAAAATAAGATAAAAATGTTTAAAACCCATACTTCTGCACAATTGTGCAAAAATAAAATAACAAGCTTAAAAATAAACAGTGTAATCCATTGAAATTATTTAAAAATGAATTTTTCCAAGCCTTCTTATAAGCAATTAATAAATTGCAAGTACATTAGAGACATGAGCAGCATCTGCTCCAGTTTGTAATAAGCGCATCATTAGAAAGCTTTACAAATGATAATCAGTCAGGGTTGTAAGCAACATATTTTGAGAGGTGGAATCAATACAAATTGCTCAAGCATTTATTAAAAGATCAATTATTTATTAATTGAACCTTATTATAAAGTATGACCAAAATGAGAGGTGAATGGAGTCCGGAAGTCTATGGTACCATCACGATTACCAATGGTGCAGAGGAGGTATAAGTCAAATACGAAGATATCACCATCACCATCACCAGTAGACAGTGGACTGTCCTTTTGTTGCTAGAGTCAGGGGCCCAAGTTGCCCACTAGAGGTCAGGCCCTAGAAATGAACAAAATTGTCTCTGTCTACAATACTATTGTGACACCATTGCTTAACCCTTTCATTTACAATCTAAGGAATAAAGAAGTCAAGGACAGCTTGAGAAAGGCTTTCAGTACGACATGATCTTATTGTCCAATGGCCTGGATATCATTGATTTAGGCAGCCAGCGAGGTGAAATCAAGTGAACCATCAAAGCATACGAATATTAAATAAATCCTTAGAGATATATAAATAAAATCAAATAATAATAATAATGCAGAATTTGGCCTAGAATTTGGAAAATATATTACTGGAACTGAATCTCTTTTACAAAAAGGAAACTTTCAATTTTTTGTCAGTGTAAACAGGCCATAAAAAGGGTGTGACTGTAATTTACAAGCTCTTAAGACCCCTTTACACTGCTGGAATGATGGAAAGCAATCTTCTTTTCAATGAGGATCAGGCCCTCGTTCTTTGTGTATGGAAACTAGCCTGATATGATATATTTCTCCATTTTACCCAGAGCTCCGCAAGCATTGAATTCACATTGTTTAGAATCCAGGAAATGTTGATAAGACTCTCTGAAAACTGGGAGAAGACTTGGACATGACTGGAAAGCTGTGATAATACTTTGTCACATCTATCAACGAGATGATGCAAATTGGACAGCTTCTTACAATTTTTCACATTATTTGACATCTTTCTAGCTCTATTACAACATTTTGACAAGGATCTATGGTCCAGAAGCCAAAGATATTTAGGTGCTAAAATCAGTCTGGATCTTTCCAGGGAGTCTAAAGGAATTAGGCACCAAGACCTCATTCAATTTTGATGGGATTTGTGGGCCTAACTCTCTTAGGCACCTTTAAAAATTGCAACCTAAACAACAATAAAATATAATCATGGGTGTTGGTGTGGGTATTTTGACATGTGATGTTGACAATTTGTGTTATAACAGCTTATAAAGCTTAACTTTTTGAATCTGAATGTCCATTGCCAGTAAATAATAGCCTGACCACTTCTCCTCCCACCCCCACCCCCTATAATTTCCCGTAACTGTGAAAATTTAAATGGATAAAAATAAAAAAAATATTTAAAAGTAAACAGTGATATTACCCTTCAAATTCTGGCAAGCCATCGTATATAACTTTACCCACTCAGAGTAAAATTTATATCTGCGATGCTACTCATGTGATTAAGATCATTATAGTCTGGCCTAGTGAAATCCAAAGATTTTCTGCTTTCTCCTAAAATATTTTTATACTGTGGATTTCATGTTGTCTTAATTAGACTGTAAACTGTTTGGGATAGGAACCACTGTTTGGTTAATTACCTAGCACAATGGGGTCCCGGTCCATGAATGCATGACTGGGGCTCCCCGGCAAAGTTGGGTTTGTCACTGGGAAATAGTTGCTGGGATTTTCAAAGGGGCATCCAATTCCCATTGAAAATCACTATCCACTTAGTCAGCCCCTTTGGAAATCCCTTTTGAGAAGGAACTTACAACCCTCAGTTTAGCAGGCCAATGCTCAAACCACTGAGCTATCCCTCCCCTCCCAAAATACTTTTTGAGAAGCTGAATAAACCTTTTTCCATCTGAAGGATGATCCTTCACTGGTGTGACTGGTCACTGGCATAGCAGGTTCAAAGACAGATTGGGTCCTGCCCTAATCCTATCCTACGCCAAACTAGTGAACAGGTGTAAATCGGGAACAAGGGGTCAGGCGGTGGGCCAGAAGTGGGTGTGCACATGGGTGGGACTCCTGCCATCCAACCCTCAGTCCACAAATTGAGTACACTGGAAACAATCCCTATGCATTGGATTACTCTTGATCCATTGAAGAATTAATGAAGATTCTCTCCTGAGGTCGATGGATGGAGGGCTATGTTTTGAAAGGAATTTAGGTGCATAAAGATGTGCAGGGACACTTAGACACCTAACTTCCATTGCAAGCAATGAGAGTTAGGTGTCTAAATGTCTTTGAGGAACTGAGCGTTAATGGGATTTTCAAAAGTGCCTATTCAAGTTAGCCACCTACCATCCAATGGGAGTTAGGCAACTCATCAGTTGAGGTGCTTTGCAAAATCCCACTAGGCTGCATCTTTATGTGCCTAAACACCTTTGTAAATCTGGCCTCAATGTTTACAAGGTCAAAGTTTGAGTGGGCACCTCGAGGTCTGGTTGCTGTTGCTCCTGCCGAGGATGTCTGTTGCATGAAGAGGGAATGATAGATACTTTGTGCTTTATTTTATTTTCCTGTGTTTCAAGACAGTGAAACACCTTCAAACTCGATTCACTCAGGAAAACAAATCTTCTGAAAAAGAAAAGGGATTTTTTAGCACTTATTTTAAGAAAGTAAATGTAAAGCATCTTTAAGAAGGAAACACAGTGTCTACTAGATTGCAACCCAGAGCAAGAAAATAAAAACTGGCATCTACAGTACCTGATTTCCTAGGTCAAATTGGGGCAGATCCGCAGCAGGTGTAAACTAGTATTGCTCAATTCAAATCAGTGCTGATTTACACAAGGTGAGGATCCGATCCATGTGGTTTGACCACAGTTGTGATTCTCACAGCCCCTCTGAAAATCAGACTCATACTGTGTACACATGGGGCAAGATTCTGATCAGTGGACTAATACCTGTGTCAAACCAGTGCAAGTGAGTGGATGATATGGCTCCGATGCTCTGTTTTGTGTTAGATCCACTGATATTTAGGGAGAATTTTCCACTGAACTAACAGCAGGGAAAAGAGACTATTAAATGGCTCCAATAATGTCAGCATGAGTCTGAGAGAGAGAGTGTGGGAGTGTGAGATATTTACCTGGAGTCACACAAAAAGAAAACATGGAAGTGAATCAGACTGCAGACCCAGAGCCTGAAAGGTATTTCGGTACCTAATTCCCACTGATTTCAATGGGAGTTAAATGCATAAATACCTTGAGGATCTGGGCCACAGTTCTTAAATAGTTATTTTGTGTAAGCTACATCCAGTTTCACTCTGACTGGGAACATGTCACCTCGGGACGAAATGCAGAGACAAAATTTCTCGATACTTTAAATGACTGCTTCATGGAGCAGCTGGTACGGGAACCCACAAGGGGAGAGGCAACTCTAGATTTATCCTGAGCGCAGGAGCTGGTCCAAGAGGTAACTATAACAGGACTGCTTTGGAATAGTGACCCTAGTATAATAACATTTAACATCCTTGTGGTGGGAAGAACATCTCAACTGCCCAACACTGTGGCATTTAATTTCCAAAAGGGGAACCACGCAGAAATGAGGGGGTTAGTTAAACAGAAGTTAAAAGGTACAGTGACTAAAGTTAAATCCCTGCAAGCTGCATGGGCGCTTTTTAAAGACACCATAATAGAGGCCCAACTTCAATTTATACCCCAAATTAAGAAAAACAGTAAAATAACTAAAAAAGAGCCACTGTGGCTTAATAATCATGTAAAAGAAGCAGTGAGAGATAAATAGACTTCCTTTAAAAAGTGGAAGTCATATCACAGTGAGGTAAATAGAAATGAGCATAAACACTGCCAAATTAAGTGTAAAAATATAGTAAGAAAAGCCAAAGAAGAGTTTGAAGAATGGCTAGCCAAAAACTCAAAAGGTAATAACAAAAAGTTTTTTAAGTACATCAGAAGCAGGAAGGCTGCTAAACAACCAGTGGGGCCCCTGGATGATTGAGATACAAAAGGAGCGCTTAAATGCGATAAAGTCATTGCAGAGAAACTAAATGGATTCTTTGCTTCAGTCTTCATGGATGAGGATGTTTGTGAGATTCTCAAACCTGAGCCAGCTTTTGTAGGTGACAAATCTGAGGAACTAGCACAGATTGAAGTGTTACTACAGGAGGTTTTGGAATTAATTGATAAGCTCAACATTAACAAGTCACCCGGACCGGATGGCATTCACCCAAGAGTACTGAAAGAACTCAAATGTGAAGTTGTGGAACTATTGACTAGGGTCCTTTAAATCGGTCACTCTACCCAAGATAGCTAATGTAATGCCAATATTTAAAAGGGTCTCTAGAGGTGATCCTGGCAATTACAGACCGGTAAGTCTAACGTCAGTACCAGGCAAATTAGTCGAAACAATAGTAAAGAATAAAATTGTCAGGCACCTAGAACATAAATTGTTGGGCAAAAGTCAACATGGTTTCTGTAAAGGGAAATTGTGTCTTACTAATCTATTAGAGTTCTTTAAAGGGGTCAACAAACAGGTGGACAAAGGGGATCCCGTGGACATAGTGTACTTTTAGTTTTCCAGAAAGCCTTTGACAAGGTCCCTCTCCAAAGATTCTTACATAAATTAAGTTGTCATGGGATAAAAGGGATGGTTCTTTCATGGCTTGAGAACTGGTTAAAAGACAGGGAATAAAGAGTAGGAATAAATGGTAAATTCTCCGAATGCGGAGGAGTAACTAGTGATGTTCCCCAAGGGTCAGTCCTGGGACCAATCCTATTCAACTTATTCATAAATGGTCTGGAGAAAGGGGTAAACAGTGAGGTGGCAAAGTTTGCAGATGATACTAAACTGCTCAAGATAGTTAAGACCAAAGCAGATTGTGAAGAGTTTCAAAAAGATCTCACAAAACTAAGTGATTGGGCAACAAAATGGCAAATTAAATTTAATGTGGATAAATGTAAAGTAATGCACATTGGAAAAAATAACCCCAACTATACATACAATATGATGGGGGCTAATTTAGCTACATCGAATAAGAAAAAAGATTTTGAAGTCATCATGAATAGTTCTCTGAAGATGTCCACGCAGTGTGCAGAGACAGTCAAAAAAGCAAATAGGATGTTAGGAATCATTAAAAAGGAGATAGAGAATAAGACTGAGAATATATTATTGCCCTTATATGAATCGATGGTAAGCCCACATCTTGAATACTTGGAACAGATGTGGTCTACTCATCTCAAAAAAGGTATACTGATACTAGAAATTGTTCAGAGAAGGCCAACTAAAATGATCAGGGTTTTGGAATGGGTCCCATATGAGAAGAGATTAAAAAAGCTAGGACTTTTCAGCTTGGAAAAGAGGAGACTAAGGGGGGATGTGATAGAGGTATATAAATTCATGAGTGATGTGGAGAAACTAGAGAAGGAAACGTTATTTACTTATTCCCATAATAAAAGAACTAGAGGTCACCAAATGAAATTAATGGGCAGTAGGTTTAAAACAAACAAAAGGAAGTTCTTCTTCACGAAGCGCACAGTCAACTTGTGGAGCGCCTTGCCTGAGGAGGTTCTGAAGGCAAGGACTATAACAGCGTTTAAAAGGGCACTGGATAAATTCATGGACGTTAAGTCCACTTATGGCTATTAGCCAGGATGGGTAAGGAATGGTATACCCAGATTGTTTGTCAGAGGGTGGAGACGGATGGCAGGAGAGAGATCACTTGATCATTACCTGTTAGGTTCACTCCCTCTGGGGCACCTGGCATTGGCCACTCTTGGCTGACAGGATTCTGTGCTAGGTGGACCTTTGGTCTGACCCAGTACAGCCGTTCTTATGTTCTTATGGTCTGTTGTGTCAGCTATCTGTGCAGAGCTGGGGCAGCACACAGAGGGAACACACGCACACAGACAACTGTTATCAACATTGAACAAAGCAGAGCACCACACTTGTAGCAACTGCACCCCTTTACCACGCGGCTCTGTGCTGGAGCCACACAGCAGCTGTCCAGGGGAGCTCCTGGATGTGCTGAGGCTCTGGGAGAGTGGGGGAGACGGGGTTGGGTCATGCTGGGGTGAGGAAGGGAGCTTCAGCCATTCTCGTGGGGGCCCCTGTGGAGCCCGGGGCCTGGGGCAAATTGCTCCACTTGCCCCCCCCCCCCCCCGGGAGGCCTTGGTCTGATCTATTTCTCACGAGCCCCTAGTACATTGGGTCTGATTCTTATTCCATTGTCACTGGCCTAAATCACAAGCTACTGTTCTGAAACCAACAGGCATGATTCTCCTTTCCATATAAATGAGGCGTAGCTCTTCTGAAGGGAATGGAGTTATGTTGGTTTAAATTGGGAAGAATTCCACTGAAGTTTCAACAGCCTAATCAGGAGTAATCTACTTACTTATTTGGTTCTATGTGAGAGGAGAACACAACCCACTATTAAGAAATCAAATGCAATTTAATATTGATAATTTTTGTTTTAGGTTGTGACTTTAAATGAGTCAAAGGGAGATAAGTGCTCAACTCCCATTGGCTTAGTCCCCTTTGAAACTCCCAGCCTCAGTTTATGCAGCACTGCAATCACTAAACTAGATGGGCTTCCTAGAATGCTAAATCAGGTGGGTAGATTGATTTATTAGGCAAGCAGTAGGAGTCTTCTGTATTGACGATGGTGCAAATTATAGCCAAGTCTAGCTCCACTGTACATCCCAGGTCAAAAATACTCATTCAAAAATATAATATAGGGTCCTCAGCTGGTTTATACATCATAGCACCAATGAGAATGCTGGGTTTATTTCTCTTTAGGCATAAACTGGCACCAATCCAGGAAGTCAATGGGGCTGTCCATCTATTTACCCCAGTTGAGGATCTAGTTGCTCATGGTAGAATCTGGTAAGATAACAATAACTTTTTAGTTTACCTAAATAGACAAATCTGAAGCTGGAGGATCCTTTATTCACTGCAGATGACTTCTTTTTCTGATACCTAAGCATAAGTCAGTAAAGAATGCTCATCAGTGTAGGTGGGATAGTACCGGTATTAAAATTGCTGGTCTGCCAGATTCTGGGACTGGATGACAGGCAATGGATCATTTGATAACTGCCCTGTTCTGTTCATTCCCTCTGAGGTATCCTGCATTGGCCACTGTCTGAAGATAGGATACTGGACTTGACGGACCATTGGTCTGACACAATAAGGCCATTCTTATGTTCTTATGGTCTTAGCGTAAAACAAGAGTTATTCCTTGATGTTCAATCTATTAAGTTACCAAGGAGGTTAAGAGGTGGCTTGAATATGATCTATAAAGGTCAGATTCTAAAAGGGATTTAGATGCTTAAAGATGCAGGTAGACATGTGGTGTAGATATAAAAATCACCTCACTGCCATTGACTTCAATGGGAGATAAGCACCTAATTTGTCTAGTCACCTTTGAGAATCCCAACAAGTGCCTAACTGCATTTTTAGATGCCTAAATACCTTTTACAATCTGGCCCTAAGTACCTGCAAAAGGAGAAGATTCCTGATAGTCGAGGTGTCCTTAATCTAGCAGATAAAAGCAGAATGAGATCCAATTCAGCATGGAAATACGAAGCAATTTTTTCTCTGTGGGGGTAATTAACCATTAGAACCACTTGTCAAGGGTGTGGTGAGTTCTCCATCACCTGAAGTCTTTAAATAAAGACTGGATGTTTTCTTCAGAAGATACACTGTAGCTCAGACACAAATTATGGGTTTGCTGAGAGAATCATTGGGTGAAATTCCCTGGTTGGGGTTATACAGAAGGTCAGAAGACATGATCATAATGGTGCCTTCTGGCTTTAAAATCTATGAATCGCTGAAGTCAGTGAGCCTGATTCTCCCCTCACTCACCCCAGTGTAAACCAAGAGTAACTACACTGGAGTTAGTGGGGCTGAGTCCCCTCTCAAACACCTGATGTAAATCTTCCCCTTTCTGCGCCTTAGTTTCCCATCTGTAAAAGGGGGATAATGATCCTGGTCTCCTTGGTAAAATGCTTTGAGATCTACTGATTTAAAGCACCACATAAAAGCGAAGTATTATTGTTATTCTTTGGCTGGCAAAAGAATATATCTCATTGTGCTCTGTTGTTCAGCCAACTCTTTTTGGGACAAGATCCAAGAATAATGGATGGAGGTTTGACACAAGGAATGACCATGTGAAAGTTGTTCAGAATTCGGTGCAGAGGAACTCTATGAAGGCAGGTGTACGAGTTCACAAAACCCACAATGGGACACAGGAATTTGAGGACTGGCCCTTGAGTTATTTATTTAATGACTCAAGAAGCAAAGCACTCAAAGTTCCTGAGAAAGTCTGTGGATTTCACTGAAGATCATGTCCCAAGGCTGACTCTGAGCAGATGAAATAAACCTTCCTGAGTGAAACACTTGTATTTTGCCTGAACAGAGCAATTAAGAAGACAGTAGCATATAAGATATAGATTGTTTATTTTCAATTATAGGTATATAAAGAGATATGCAAACCATTTATTAAGGATAGTTGATGGTTGACTCCATTAGGGCAGGCTGAGAGCTAAAACCTTTTGACAAGTTTCAAAGAGTGTGTGTTAGAGAAAAAGCATTATTATTATTATTATTATTATTATTATTATTATTATTATTAAATAATAACGGTATTGGTTTTCTCTCCATGTTCAGAGATCAGTTCCCCCTACATCTGATGTGATATCATTCCCCACCCCCCTACCCCAGTTCTGGATACATCCACAGATCTAACACAGTGAGTATGTTTTGAATATTTTCCCAGAATATGTAGCATTTACACAAGTTTAAGTGAAATCAGAATGTTTTCTTGTTATTATTATTCCTAACATTCAAATTAATACTAGTTTAGAGTCCTTGAAGAGAACACATTTTGCATTCTGATTTTCTTTTCATTGTTTGTGCTGGGGTTTTTTAAGCTAGGATTTTCATCGCAGTCTAAAGGAGTTAAATGAACAAATCCCACTGAAATGCAATGTATGTGGGTGCCCAATTCCCTCATGGTTCTTTGAGAATGCCAGTCTGTGCTTCTGCATTGTGCTCACACTACAATATAAAAGCAGGTTAGACAATTTCTCTTGTGTTTATGGTCATTTTCGCATCAGTTTCACCTTCTTGCTGTCTTGCAGAATAAT
Source organism: Mauremys mutica (assembly GCF_020497125.1). Classification (NCBI taxonomy): domain Eukaryota; kingdom Metazoa; phylum Chordata; order Testudines; family Geoemydidae; genus Mauremys; species Mauremys mutica. The sequence goes on from NC_059083.1 coordinate 37,723,855, forward strand.
TGTAGTTTTGTAATTCAGACTCTACACTTTCCAAAATAAAACAGTCTTCCCCCATATTTACTACAAATCAGATCTGATGTCTTTAGAGAGAAAAAAATAAGGTTTTGCCAAGAAGAAAAGAAAAGAAAGAATGAAAAAGCTCTGTAGTCAACACATTTTAGAAAGAAGGACATGAAGTCCATTCCATCTTGTGTACCATCAACATAATTATTTACTAAGTTCACCTCAGTTACAGTTGTGAAAACATACTAAAGACAGTGCAGTTTGCAGAGGGGCTGATTCAACTGAAGAAAATGGGGTCACACTTTGTATTAGGGCACTATTTATAAAAGCTTCCTAAATAGGCTTGGATGCCTTAGATTTTTATTGGGAAATGTCAGTGAATCCTATTGAATCATACACACACAAAACGATGAAAAAATATTTTCATTGATAATAATTGAAATAGATAGGTAAGCAAAGTAAGGCAAATATTGCTTGACAACTTCTCAGCTAGCATGGTCATTGAATAATTATTGCCTGATGGTGCCCCACTCCCCCAGCCCCATTGTCTAGCCCTGTCATAAGTTCTCACACTGTGGAAATTTAATTGATAAAAATAAAATAAAATAAAACTGTTTAAAACCCATACTTCTGCACAATTGTGCAAAAATTCAAAAACAAGACAAAAATAAACATTATTATCCATTGAAGTTATTTAAAAAATGAATTTTTCCAAGCCTTCTTATAAGCAATTAATAGATTACAAGTACATTAGAGACATGAGCAATATATGCTCCAGATCGTTATAAGCGCATCATTAGAAAGCTTTACAAATGATTATAAGTCAGGGATGTAAGTAACATATTTTGAGAGGTGGAATCAATACAAATTGCTCAAGCATTTATTAAAACATCAATTATTTATTAATCGAACTTTATTATAAAGTATGACCAAAATAAGAGGTGAATGCAGTTTAGAAGTCTGTGGTACCATCACGATTACCACTGGTGCAGAGGAGATGTAAGTCAAATACGAGGGTATCACCATCATCATCATCAACAGGAACAACAGTGGACTGTCCTTTTGTTGCTAGAGTCAGGGGCCCAAGAGGCCAGGCCCTTCCTTTAAGATGTCTCAAAGCAGAGATCCAAAAACCAGAGGCACCCCCAGATCAATAGTCTCTTTTGAAAATATACGCCAGGACTCTTGGGTGCTGTTTCAGGCTCGGGGTGAGGAGTGCGTTCTAACAGCTCAGAAAAAGGAACTGGGAATCTGGATACTTGGGTTCTGTTTCCAGCTCTGGTGGCCAAATGGGTGCCCATCTTTGTCTAATGCCCTGAGCCAACAACCTGCTGAGGGTTCCCAGCTCCCATTGAATGTTAAATGTTCACTACACCATACAAATTGTGTTCAGAATCCTGATATATATGTGATGGCTCAGTTTGTTGTCTGCCAACAATGACCTGCATCTAACAAAATAACCTGTTTATTTCTTCATCTTCCCTTTATGGTCTCATGTGTTTTGGCAGGTACACAACCTGGCCCCAATGGTGAAGGGAAATCAAACCAATGTGAAGGAATTTATTCTGCTTGGGTTCCCTGGCTCTCGTTATTTTCAGATCTCACTCTTCATGCTATTCTTGTTCATGTACCTCCTGACACTCACAGGAAACATCACCATCATATCCTTAGTAAGGACCCACCGTCGCCTCCACACCCCTATGTACTACTTCCTCTGCAATCTCTCCTTCCTGGAAATCTGGCTCACCACAACTAACATCCCCAAGACTCTTACCAATCTCGTGTCCCAAAGCAAAACCATCTCCTTCCTCAGCTGCCTCCTGCAGATGTACATTGTCCTCTCCCTAGGCTGCACTGAATTTCTACTCCTGGCCGTCATGGCCTATGATCGCTATTTGGCCATATGCCTCCCATTGCGCTATAGCTCTATCATGAACAGCACCTTGTCCACTCAGTTGGCCATTGGCTCATGGGTAGGTGGCTTCCTGACTATGACTGTACCGACGTTTCTGATCACCAGGTTGTCCTTCTGTGGTCCTACAGTCATCAACCATTTCTTCTGTGACATAGATTCTTGGATAGAGCTCTCCTGCACAGACACGCATCTCTTGGAGATGGTGTACATTACTATCTGTTTTATTGTCATCCTGGGCTCCTGTGCACTCACCCTGGTCTCCTACATTTACATCATCTCCACCATCCTGAGAATCCCATCTGCCCAAGGCCAGAAAAAGGCCTTTTCCACTTGCTCTGCCCATCTCACCGTTTTGGTTATATTGTACGGCTGCGCCATCTTCCTTTACGTTGAGCCTTCTAAACAGAACTCACTGGACATGAACAAAATTGTCTCTGTCTTCGATATTATGGTGACACCAGTGCTTAACCCTTTCATTTACACTCTAAGGAATAAAGAAGTCAAGGAAATCTTGAGAAAGGCTTTCAGTAGGACGTGATCTTATTGTCCAATGGCCTGGATACCATTGATTTAGGGAGCCAGCGAGGGGAAATCAAGTGAACCATCAAAGCATACTAATAGCAAATAAATCCTTTCTGGTATCTTAATATAATCAAAATAGTAATAATAATAATAATAATAATAATAATAATAATAATTAATGGAGAATTTGGCCCAGAATTTGGAAACTATATTACTGGGACTGAATGTCATTTAAAATAAGGCAACTTTGGATTCTTTTGGCAGTGTAAATGGGCCTTAAAATGGGTGTGACTGTAATTTACAAGGTCTGAAAGACCCCTTTACACTGCTGGAATGATGGAAAGGGGTGTTCTTTTCAATGAGGATCAGGCCCTCATTCTTTGTGTATGGAAAATAGCCTGATATGATATATTTCTCCATTTTACCCAGATATTGCTTCTGACATTTAGCACTCTAGCACTTTTGATGGAGCTCCACAAGCATTGAGATCACTTTGCTTACACTCCAGAAAATGTTGATAAGACTCTCTGAAAACTTGGAGAAGACTTGGACATGACTGAAAAGCTTTGATAATACTTTGTCACATCTGTCAACAAGATGATGCAAATTGGACAGCTTCTTATAATGTTTCACATGATTTGACATCTTTCTAGCTCTATTACAACATTTTGACAAGGATCTATGGACCAGAAGCCAAAGGAATTTAGGTGCTACAATCAGGCTGGGACTTTCCAGGGAATCTAAAGGAATTAGGCACCAAACCCTCATTCAATTTTGATGGGATTTGTGGTCCTAACTCTCTTAGGCACCTTTAAAAATTGCAACCTAAACAACAATAAAATATAATCATGGGTCTAGGTGTGGGTATTTTGACATGTGATGTTGACAATTTGTGTTGTAACAGCTTATAAAGCTTAACTTTTTTAATCTGAATGTCTATTGCCATTAAATAATTGCCTGGCCACTCCTTCTCCCACCCCCACCCCCTATAATTTCCCACAACTGTGAAAATTTAAATGGATCAAAATAAAAAAAATGCTTAAAAGTAAACATTGATATTACCCATCGATTTCTGCCAAGTCAATGTTTCTAACTTTACCCATTCAGGGTAAAATTTAAGTCAGTGGTACTACTCATGTGAGTTAGATCATTACAGTCTGGCCTAGTGAACTTCAGAGATTTTCTGCGTTGTCCTATAATGTTTTTATACTGGTGATTTCATGCTGTCTTAATTAGATTGTAAACTCTTTGGGGTAGGGATCATTGTTTGGTTAATCACCTAGCACAATGGAGTCCTGGTCCACGAATGCATGACTGGGGCTCCCTGGCAAAGTTGAGTTGCTGGAATTTTCAAAGGGGCAACCAATTCCCATTGAAATTCACCGTCCAGTTAGTCAGCCCCTTTGGTAATGCCTTTTGAGAAGTTCAATAAACCTTTTCCCATCTGAAGATGATCCTTCCCTGGTATGACTGGTTACTGGCATAGCAGGTTCAAAGAGATATTGGGTCCTGCCCTAATCTCATCCCACGCCAAACTGGTGAACAGGTGTGAATAGGGAACAAGGAGTCAGGCGGTGGGCCTCTAGTGGGTGTGCCCATGGGTGGGACTTCTGACATCCAACCCTCAGTCTACAAATTGAGTACACAGGAAACAATCCCTACGTAATGGGGTACTCCTGCTCCATTGAAGGAAGAAATGAAGATTCTCTCCTGAGGTCAATGGATGGAGGGCTATGTTTCGAAAGGAATTTAGGTGCCTAAAGTGGTGCACGGACACTTAGACACCTAACTTCCATTGCAATCATTGAGAGTTAGGTGTCTAAATGCCTTTGAGGAACTGAGCCTTAATGGGATTTTCAAAAGTGCCTATTCAAGTTTTCCACTTACCATCCAATGGGAGTTAGGCACCTCATCAGTGTAGGTGCTTTGGAAAATCGCACTAGGCTGCATCTTTATGTGCCGAAACACCTTTGAAAATCTGGCCTCAGTGTTAACAAGATCGAAGTGTGAGTGGGCACCTCATGGTCTGGTTGTTGTTGCTCCTGCCGAGGATGTCTGATGAATGAGGAGGAAATGACAGATACTTTGTGCTTTATTTTATTTTCCTGTGTTTCAAGACAGCGAAACACTTTCAAACTCGATTGACTCAAGGAAAGAAATCTTCTGAAAAAGGAATAGACGACAATGGATAATTGGATGGACAAATAGCAGAAGGAGGAAAAAAAGAAACATCCTGGTGGACAGATAGAAAAAAAATAGGTGGATGGACGGATGATAATACAGATGGAGAGTTAGATGGACAGTTGGATGGATGGACAGTTAGATAAAGTGACTATTAGCTCACTAGGGATACAAGTGCTACTCTGTTTCCCCTAGTGCCCATTATACAGTATAGCCACCCCTTCCCCACCCCCACCCTCTGCTGCCCCTAGTGCCCATTATACAGTATAGACGACTCTTCTTCACCCCTCACCCTTCAGCGGTGAGGAGACAGCAGGACACTACACATCTGAAAATAGCAGTGTAGACAGCACTGCTTGGGTGAGTAGAGAGATGTGTGGGGTCTGTACTTGAGAACACACAAACAAGCTTCAGGGGTGTCTTTACCCGTGCCTTACCATCTACACTGTGATTTATTCCCGTGCTAAAGGGCTGGCCATGTCTGTACTCTACATGCCGCCAAAAGAAGCATGCAGTGTGGACAAACCTTGAGGTAAAGAGAAAGTTTACTTGGTGTGTACTCAGGCCTTATTCGGTATTTAATTTCTTCTCATTCACTATTTACTCAGAGCTCACTTAGTCTGGTATTTTCAAAGGAGCCTATAGGAGTTAGGTGCTCAAGTCACACTGAAAACGTAACTCCCGTAGACCCTTTTGAAAATCCCAGCTTACTGGGGTAATATTGTTACTTGGGCCATGATTGCACTGAAGTCAATGGGCTAACTCCTGAGATTCTTACTCAGTTCTTACTAAGCCAAACTCCAGTCAAGTTTCTGCTAGTGTCTATGCTCTTCATTTTGGGTGGATGCAGGGAAATTCCTCAAATGTCTGATCTGTCATTTCTCATGAGCCCCTAGTACGTTGGGTCTGATTCTCATCCCATTGTCACTGGCCTAAATCACAAGGTACTGCGCTGAAACCAATAGGCATGATTCTCCTTTCCATGTAGAGGACGGGTAGCTCTTCTGAAGGGAATGGAGTTATGCTGGTTTAAATTTGGAAGAATTCCACTTGAGTTTCCACAATCTAATAAGGAGTAATCTACTTACTTATTTGGTTTTATGTGAGAGGAGAACCCAACCCACTATTAATAAATCAAATGCAAATTAATTTTGATTTTTTTTTAGGTTGCGACTTTAAATGAGTCAAAGGGAGATAAGTGCTCAACTCCCATTGGATTAGTCCCCTTTGAAACTCCCAGCCACAGTTTATACAGCACTGCAACCACTAAACTAGATGGGCTTCCTAGAAGAGCAATCAAAATGCTAAATCACATGGGTCGACTGATTTATTAGGCAAGCAGTGGGAGTCTTCTGTATTGAGAATGGTGCAAACCATAGCCAAGTCTAGCTCCACTGTACATCCCAGGTCAAAAATACTCATTCAAAAATATAATATAGAGTCCTCAGCTGGTTTATACATCATAGCACCACTGAGAATGCTGGGTCTATTTCTCTTTAGGCACAAATTGGTGCCAATCCAAGAACTGAATGGGGCTGTCCACCTATTTATCTCAGTTGAGGATCTAGTCTATCATGGTAGAATCTTGTAAAATAACAACAACTCTTTAGTTTACCTAAATAGTCAAGATCTGAAGCTGGAGCAGGGCTGGCTCCAGACCCCAGCGCGCCAAGCGCGCGCTTGGGGCGGCATTTTGGCAGCAGGGCGGCAGCCGGCTCAGGCGGACCTTCCGCTGTCATGCCTGCGGGAGGTCCACCAGAGCTGCGGGACCAGTGGACCTCCCGCAGGCATGACTGCGGAGGGTTCGCTGGTCCCGCAGATCGGGTGGACCTCCCGCAGGCGTGCCAGCGGATGCTCCACCGGAGCCGCGGGAACAGCGCACCCTCCGCAGGCATGTTTGCCAGAGGTCCCCCGGAGCCACGGGACCGGCGATCGCCAGAGCGCGCCCCGCGCCGCTCTGCTTGGGGCGGCGGGATTCCTAGAGCCACCCCTGAGCTGGAGGATCCTTTATTCACTGGAGATGACTTCTGTCATAAACAGATAGTTAAGGGTTAAGGTCTCTTTTACCTGTAAAGGGTTAACAAGCTCAGTAAACCTGACGGACACCTGACCAGAGGACCAATCAAGGGACAAGATAATTTCAAATCTCTGTGGAGGGAAGTCTTTGTTTGTGTTCATTGTTTTGGGGGCTGTTCTCTCTTGGGATTAAGAGAGGCCAGACGTACATCCAGGCTCTCCAAGCTTCCTGAAATATTTCCTTCTATTCAGTATAGTGAGTATTAGCAAGGCGGATTAGTTTTGTGATTAATTTCTGTATTTGCAAATGTGTGTTTGCTGGAGAAATATCTTTATTTCTGTTTGCTGTTACTTTTGATTATTCTGAGAAAGGGGGCGGGGGAGTCCCTCTAGGTTTATAAGATAGACACTGTAATATATTTCATCCTGGTGTTACAGAGATAGTGTTACTTTCTTTCTTTCTTTCTTTCTTTCTTTCTTTCTTTCTTTCTTTCTTTCTTTCTTTCTTTCTTTCTTTCTTTCTTTCTTTCTTTCTTTCTTTTAATAAAATCTTTCCCTTTAAGAACCTGATTGATTTCTTCCCTTGTTTGGAACCTCAGGGGAAGAGGAGGGGGGAAGGTGAATCCCTCTTTGTTTTGATTCAAGGAGTTTGAATCAAGGTGATCTCTCCCGATGGCTAAGGGAGGGGGAGGTGGGGGAATGGGCTATTTCCCTTTGTGTTAAGATCCAAGGAGTTTGGATCAGTGTTTCCCCGGGAAAGTTTTGGGGGAACAGGGAGTGTGCTAGACACTGGAATTTCTAGCTGGTGGCAGCATTACCAGATCTACACTAGGATTTAAGTTTAGAGGAGCCCATGCAGGTCCCCATCTTGTGGACGCTAAAGTTCCAAGTGGGGAATAAACCTATGACATCTTTTTCCGACACCTAAGCACAAGGCAGTAAAGAATGCCCATCAGTGTAGGTGGGATAGTATTAAAATTGCTAGTCTGTCAGATCCTGGGACTGGATGACAGAGAATGGATCATTTGATAACTTCCCTGTTCTGTTCATTCCCTCTAAGGTTGACAAGGTTTCTTCCCCCACTCTGAACTTTAGAGTACAAATGTGGGGACCTGCATGGACACTTATAAGCTTAATTTACTAGCTTAGATCTGGTACACTGCCACCACTCCCAAGCACTAATTCCCTTCCCTGGATAGCCTTGAGAGACTCTTCACCAATTCCCTGGTGAACACAGATCCAAACCCCTTAGATCTTAACACAAGGAGACTTTAAGCATCCCCCCTCCTTTCCCCCAAGACTTTCCCCTCTCTGGGTTGCCTTGAGAAGCATCACACCGATCCAAACTCCTTGGATCTTAAAACAAAGAGGAATTAACTATCCCCCTCCTTTTTCCCCCCACCAATCCCTGGTGAGTTCAGACCCAATCCCTTTGGGTCTTAAAACAAGGAAAAAATCAATCAAGTTCTTAAAAAGAAAGCTTTTAATTAAAGAAAAAGAAAAGGTAAAAATTATCTCTGTAAAATCAGGATGGGAAATGCTTTACAGGGTATTTAAATTTATTTAGCCAGAGAAAACCCCCTCTAGCCTTAGGTTCAAAGTTACAGCAAACAGAGGTAAAAATCCTTCCAGCAAAAGAAACATTTACAGGTTGAGAAAACCAACATAAGACTAACCCGCCTTCCTGACTAGGTACTTACAAATTTGAAACATGAGACTGATTCAGAAAGATTTGGAGAGCCTGGATTGACGTCTGGTCCCTCTCCGTCCGGAGAACGAACAACAACCAAAACAAAGAACACGAAACAAAGACTTCCCTCCACCAAGATTTGAAAGTATCTTGTCCCCTTATTGGTCCTCTGGTCAGGTGTCAGCCAGGTTTACTGAGCTTCATAACCCTTAACTATCTGTTTATGACAAAGGTATCCTGCATTGGCCACTGTCTGAAGACAGGATACTGGGCTACAAGGACCATTGATCTGACCCTGTATAGCCGTTCTTATGTTCTTATGGTCTTAATGTAAAACAAGAGTTTTTCCTTGAAGTTGAATCTATTAAGCTATTAAGTTATTAAGTTACCTAAGAGGTTAAGAGATGGCTTGAACATGGTCTATAAAGGTTGGATTTTTATAGGGATTTAGGTGCCTAAAGATGCAGGTAAACATGTAGTGTAGATTTAAAAATCACCTCACTGCCATTGACTTCAATGGGAGTTAAGCACCTAATTTGTCTAGTCACCTTTGAGAATCCCACTAGGTGCCTAACTGATCATAATGGTCCCTTCTGGCTTTAAAATCTATGACTCGCTGAAGTCAGTGAGCCTGATTCTCCCCTTACTCACCCCAGTGTAAACCAGGAGTAACTCCACTGGAGTGAGTGGGCTGAGTCCCCTCTCAAACACCTGGTGTAAATCTTCCCCTTTCAGTGCGTCAGTTTCCCATTTGTAAAAGGGAGATAATGATCCTGGCCTTCTTGGTAAAGTGCTTTACGATCTACTGATTTAAAGAACCACATAAGAGCTAAGTATTATTGTTATTCTTTGGCCAGCAAAAGAATATGTCTCATTGTGCTCTGTTGTTCAGCCAACTCGTTTTGGGACAAGATCCAAGAATAATGGATGGAGGTTTGACACAAGGAACGAGCATGTGAAAGTTGTTCAGAATCCAGTGCAGAGGAACTCTATGAAGGCAGGTGTACGAGTTCACAAAATCCACATGGGGATGCACTGAATTTCTACTCCTGGCTGTCCTGGCCTACGATCAGGGCTGGCTCTAGACCCCAGCAGGGCAAGCACCCGCGTGGGGCGGCCCTTTCCCGGGGGGGCGGCAGGCTGGGCCAGCGGACCTGCCGCAGTCATGCCTGCGGGAGGTCCACCGGAGCCCCGGGACGACTGGACCTGCCGCAGGCATGACTGCGGAGGGGGCGCTCGTCCCGTGGCTCGGCTGGACCTCCCGCAGGCATGCCTTCGGCAGCTCCAGCGGAGCCGCCGGACCTGCGAACCATCCGGAGGTCCAGCCGAGCCGCGCGACCGGCGGACCCTCCGCAGTCATGCCCGCGGGAGGTCCGCTGCTCCCGCGGCTCCGGGGCGCCTCCCAGGCATGACTGCTTGGGGCGGCCAAAAACGTCGAGCTGCCCCTGCCTACGATCGCTATTTGGCCATATGCCTCCCATTGCGCTATAGCTCCATCATGAACAGCACCTTGTCCACTCAGTTGGCCATTGGCTCATGGGTAGGTGGCTTCCTGACTATATCTGTGCCGGCGTTTCTGATCACTAGGTTGTCCTTCTGTGGTCCTACAGTCATCAACCATTTCTTCTGTGACGTAGATTCTTGGATAGAGCTCTCCTGCACAGACACACACTTCTTTGAAATGGTGTACATTACTATCTGTTTTATTGTCATCCTGGGCTCCTATGCAGTCACCCTGGTCTCCTACATTTACATCATCTCCACCATCCTGAGAATCCCATCTGCCCAAGGCCAGAAAAAGGCCTTTCCACTTGCTCTGCCCATCTCACCGTTGTGGTTATATTGTACGGCTCTGCCATCTTCCTGTACATCGAGCCTTCTAAACAGAACTCACTGGACATGAACAAAATTGTCTCTGTCTTCAATACTATTGTGATACCATTGCTTAACCCTTTCATTTACACTCTAAGGAATAAAGAAGTCGAGGAAATCTTGAGAAAGGCTTTCAGTAGGACATGATGTTATTGTCCAATGGTCTGAATATCATTGATTTCGGCAGTCAGCGAGGAGAAATCAAGTGAACCATCACAACATACTAATCTTAAATAAATCTTTTGAGGTATCTAAATAAAATAAAATAATAATAATAATGCAGAATTTGGCTTAGAATTTGGAAAATATATTACTGAAACTCAGTCTCTTTTACAGTAAGGCAACTTTCAATTTTTTGGCAGTGTAAGCGGGCCTTAAAATGGGTGTGACTGCAATTTACAAGGTCTTACAGACCTCTTTACACTGCTGGAATGATGGAAAAGGGTCTTCTTTTCAATGAGGATCAAGCCCTCATTCTTTGTGTATGGAAACTAGCCTGATATGATATATTTCTCCATTTTACCCAGAGCTCCACAAGCATTGAAATCACATTGCTTACAATCCAGAAAATGTTGATAAGACTCTCTGAAAACTTGGAGAAGACTTGGACATGACTGGAAACTGTGATAATACTTTATCACATCTGTCAACAAGATGATGCAAATTGGACAGTTTCTTACAATTTTTCACAAGATTTGTCATCTTTCTAGCTCTATTACAACATTTTGACAAGGATTTATGGTCCAGAAGCCAAAGGAATTTAGGTGCTACAATCAGGCTGGGAATTTCCAGGGAGTCAAAAGGAATTAGGCACCAAGACCTCATTCAATTTTGATGGGATTTGTGGGCCTAACTCTCCTAGGTACATTTAACCATTGCAACCTAAACAACAATGAAATATAATCATGGGTCTAGGTGTGGGGATTCTGACATGTGATGTTGACAATTTGTGTTATAACAGCTTATAAAGCTTAACTTTTTTAATATGAATGTCTATTGCCATTAAATATTTTCCTGGCCACTTCTCCTCCCACCTCTGCCCCCTATAATTTCCCATAACTGTGAAAATTAAAATGGATTAAAATAAAAACAAATACTTAAAAGTAAACAGTGATATTACCCATCGAATTCTGCCAAGGCAATGTATATAACTTCACCCATTTAGGGTAAAAATTAAGTCCTTGGTGCTACTCATGTGAGTAAGATCATTACAGTCTGTCCTAGTGAACTCCAGAGATTTTCTGCTTTGTCCTATAATATTTTTATACTGTGGATTTCATGTTGTCTTAATTAGACTGTAAACTGTTTGGGGTAGGGCCCATTGTTTGGTTAATCACCTAGCACAATGTGGTCCCGGTCCTAGAATGCATGACTGGGGCTCCCCAGCAAAGTTGGGTTTGTCACTGGGAAATATTTGCTGGCATTTTCAAAGGGGCATCCAATTCCCATTGAAAATCACCATCCAGTTAGTCAGCCCCTTTGGAAATCCCTTTTGAGAAGTTGAATAAACCTTTTCCCATCAGAAGGATGATCCTTCCCTAGTGTGACTGGTTACTGGCTTAGCAGGTTCAAAGAGATATTGGGTCCTGCCCTAATCTCATCACACGCCAAACTGGTGAACAAGTGTGAATAGGGAACAAGGGGTTAGGCGGTGGGCCAGAAGTGTGTGTGCCCATGGGTGGGACTCCTGCCATCAAACCCTCAGTCCACAAACTGAGTACACTGGAAACAAACCCTACGTAATGGGGTACTCCTGCTTCATTGAAGAAATACATATAGATTCTCTCCTGAGGTCAATGGATGGAGGGTTATGTTTCGAAAGGAATTTAGGTGCCTAAAGTTGTGCACGGCACTTAGACACCTAACTTCCATTGCAATCAATGAGAGTTAGGTGTCTAAATGCCTTTGAGGAACTGAGCCTTAATGGGATTTTCAAAAGTGCCTATTCAAGTTAGCCACCTACCATCCAATGGGAGTTAGGCACCTCATCAGTTTAGGTGCTTTGGAAAATCCCACTAGGCTGCATGTTTATGTGCCTAAACACCTTTGGAAATCTGGCCTCACTGTTTCCAAGATCAAAGTGTGAGTGGGCACCTCGAGGTCTGGTTGCTGTTGCTCCTGCAGAGGATGTCTGGTGCATGAGGAGGGAATGACAGATACTTTGTGCTTTATTTTATTTTCCTGTGTTTCAAGACAGCGAAACACATTCAAACTTGATTGACTCAGGGAAACAAATCTTCTGAAAAAGGAAAGGGTTTTTTTAGCACTTATTTTAAGAAAGTAAATGTAAAGCATCTTTAAGAAGGAAACACAGTGTCTACTAGATTGCAGCCCAGAGAAACAAAATGAAAAACTGGCATCTACAGTCCCTGATTTCCCAGATCAAATTGGGTCAGATCCCCAGCAGGTGTAAACTAGCATTGCTCAATTCAAATTAGTGCTGATTTACACAAGGTGAGGATCCAATCCATGTGGTTTGACCACGGTTGTGATTCTCTCAGCTCCTCTGAAAATCAGACACATATTGTGTACACATGGGGCAAGATTCTAATCAGTGGAGTTATACCTGTGTCAAACTAATGCAAGTGAGTGGATGATCTGGCTGTGATGCTGTGTTTTGTGTTAGATCCACTGATTTTTTAGGGAGAATTTTCCACTGAACTAACAGCATGGAAAGGAGACTATAAAATGGTTCCAATTATGCCAGCATGAGTCTGAGGGAGAGAGTGTGGGGGTGGGAGATATTTACCTGGATTCACACAAACCAAAAACATAGAAGTAAATCAGAAATGCAGGCCCAGAACCTCAAACGTATTTAGGTACCTAATTCCCACTGATTTCAATGGGAATTAAGTGCCTAAATACCTTGGAGATCTGGGCCACAGTTCTTAAATACTTATTTTGTGTAAGCTACATCCAGTTTAAAACAGTGGAGCTTCACTCTGTTTACTCAAGTTATAGCAAGTGAAATCCAATAGTCTTGAAACAAAGTTCAAATCTGGCTCTAAATCCATTGATTTAAGAGAGATAACTCTAGATTTACGTTGAGGCAACTGAGGTCAGAATTCAGACTTAATTCCATTGTCTTCACTGGGGCGACTCTGTGTTTACACTGGGATAATTGAGATCAGAAACTGGCCACAAACCCTGATTAGAATGAAGTACAGTGGGTCCCCTTGAAAATGTGACAGCTTTGACTTACATAAATACATAAATGTAGTTGTGTCGGTCCCAAGATATCAGAGTGACAAGGTGGGTGAGGTAATATCTTTTATTGGACCAACTTCTATGGGTGAGAGAGACAAGCTTTGGAGCCCCTCAGAGCTCTTCTTCAGGTCTAAGAAAGAAAGAAAGAAAGAAAGAAAGTGCTTCTCCAGCATTTATCTTTTATACTTAGGCTTTTTGGGCCATAGACTTTCTTTAGTTTCATCTTAAGCACAGAGACTGGCATTTTGTTGGTCCTTAGCAGACGAATGATAGTAACAATCTTCTGTAATTTGGGGACTGAAGAGTTGAACACATTTTCATATTTGGGCCTACAAATTTATTCTCATTGTGAGCTCTACTGTAAAAAGTATTGGAAAGTTCCACAGACGCGACAATAACTTATCGTAACAAACGTTGATGGAAAAAGGTACGATGGAAAGGCTGAATTTCTCCAAACAGAAAGGTGTACTGATATAACTCCAGGACTGTGTTAAGATCATGCCTGGTAATTAAAACAGTGTGGGTTTGATAATTCAGTGAACCAAAATGGTTGCACCAAAACTAGCCCTAACTGGTGGATAAAAAAAAAAAAGGTGGATCGTCCTAATTCTGAGCAATGTCCTGACTAGATCTAGATGGAGAGAGGAAGCCAGATGACACTGCCACTAGCTCCAGTTAAATCCCAAATACAACCTGAGATATGAGATTCTCTCTCTCCTTGTGATGTGTCCTTTTTTCTTCCCCCACCTTATTACTTCTCTTTCCTATCCTTCTCCTTTTCCCTCCTGCCTAATGAGATTCTGGCTTAGCTGGCCAAGACTGTATCTTTTCCAACATGACTGTAGACTTGTGACCAAGAAGGGGAAACTAACAGCAATGCCCAAAATAGCCCGATCCTTGCACAAGCTGGTCAAGTGTCAGAGGGCCTTTCTACACTGGTGTAAGGCAGGAGGCAGGCAGCAGAAAGCGGAGGAAGCCGGCAATCACTCTCTGGGCATTAGAGAGGGAAAGGAGGCAATCCAGGGGGAGAAGAGAAGCCCTGGGATCCTGGCTCCGAAGGAAGGGTGTACCCAGAAGGGTGATGGAGCGGAAGCCTGAAAGAGGCAAAGTAGGAAAAGGCTCAGGGAAATGGCAGCAAGGTTTGGGACAGAGCAGCCCCTGGCTGCTGATGAGAGGGTCCCTGAGCAGGAACCTGGAGTAGAGGGCAGGCCCGGGTTCCCCTACCACCCCCGGGGGAAGTGGCATTGCCTTGGATTGCAATTTTGAGGGATTTAAGAAATCAAAATCCCCCTATACTGACTCTTGTTGACTCTTGTCCTCAACAAGGACAAGTGTAGAGTCCTGCACTTAGGACGGAATAATCCCATTCATTGTTACAGACTTGGGACCGAATGACTAGGAAGCAGTTCTGCAGAAAAGGACCTAGGGGTTGCAGTGGACGAGAAGCTGGATATGAGTGTGCCCTTGTTACCAAGAAGGCTAGTGGCATTTTGGGCTGTATAAGTAGGGGCATTGCCAGCAGATCAAGAGACGTGATAATTCTCCTCTATTCGACTTTGGTGAGGCCTCATCTGGAGTACTGTGTCCAGGTTTGGGCCCCACACTACAAGAAGGATGTGGAAAAATTGGAAAGAGTCCAGCGGAGGGCAACAGAAATGATTAGGGGGCTGGAGCACATGATTTACGAGAAGAGGCTGAGGAAACTGGGATTATTTAGTCTGCAGAAGAGAAGACTGAGGGGGGATTTAATAGCTGCTTTCCACTACCTGAAAGGGGGTTCCAAGAAGATGGATCTAGACTGTTCTCAGTGGTACCTGATGACAGAACAAGAAGTAATAGCCTCAAGTTGCAGTGGGGGAGGTTTAGGTTGGATATTAGGAAAAACTTTTTCACTAGGAGGGTGGTGAAGCTCTGGAATGGGTTACCTAGGGAGGTGGTGGAATCTCCTTTCTTAGAGGTTTTTAAGGTCAGGCTTGACAAAGCCCTGGCTGGGATGATTTAGTTGGGGATTGGTCCTGCTTTGAGCAGGGGGTTAGACTAAATGACCTCCTGAGGTCCCTTCCAACCCTGATATTCTATGATTCTATGATTCTATGACCATTCAAGCTGTAAATTCATTCTAGATGTGGCTATGGCAGTATTATAGCCATAGGTATCTCCAGCTGCCGATGTGCCTCTGATTTATACAATGTGAAAGAGCTTCATCAGGAGACAAGGAGACAGGCCTGCTCCAAAAGTGAAGGCCAAAATATAAGTGGGCTCAAAAAAGAACTAGATAGGTTCATGGAGGATACAACCATCAATGGCTATTAGCCAAGATGGTTAGGGATGTAACCCCATGCTCTGGGTGTTCCTAGCCTCTTACTGCCAGAAGCTGGGACTGGATGACAGAGGGTGGATCATTCAGAATGTCCCTGTTCTGTTCATTTCTTCTGAAGCATGTGGCAGTGGCTAAAGTCAGAGACAGAATACTGGGCTAGATGGACCATTGGCCTGACCCAGTATGGCCATTCTTATGCTCAAAATACCTTAAAACCCAGAGATTAAATCACTTTCCTTAGAGATGGGAGACCTAACTTCCCATCTCTGCTCCCCGTCAGGCAGAGAGGGAAACTAATCAACGGTCTCCCACATTCCAGGTGAATGCCCTCACTGCTAAGTTAAAGGTACTGGGGAGGCACTAAGGTTCCCTGAGCTGCTTTGTGAATTTACACTTTTGTTCACCTCCGGGTGAAACCATTTGTTGAATTTCTGTCCAATTCACAAATAGTATGGGGTTGACCAAAGCTGCAATTTTCGGCTATTGTCTGAAAAATGTCTCCCAGCTCTATACAGGGTAGCTACTCCTTTGTCTCATCTCCAATTCTGTCCTGACATCTTACAGAGTCTATCTGCTCTTTTCACATCCCTTAACCTGTGTATCCACCTATCAGTGATGCCTAAGGATGGCCTGGTATTTCCCATGCTGTCTCCTCTGCTGCCCTCTAGTGGTTATTAGATAGTATGGTTAGGCTCTTCAAAGGAGTGTCAGGGAGATGAAATGATTTGCTATTTGGGTTTCTAGCTCCTTAGGCTGCTTTGAAAATCTGAGCCTAAATACCTGCCTTTGTATTGACTGTCCCTGAGATTTGAATACCCAATTCACTCTGGCTCTTTTGAGACTCCAAGCCTCAGTGATCTCATTCTTATGCATTACAGAGTGTTGCTTAAGGGCTGACACAGTGCAATGTTACTAGGAGCTTTTTACAGTGAGTGAACTTCAGGGATCTTGTCCCCGGGGAACAGGACAACATTTAATCAGCTCTCAAGAAATCAGCTTTTTGTCTTGGAGCCAGCCAAAGAAAGGCTCTTTGCTTCACTCTCACTGATAAACTTACACACCCTGAAGGGTTTCGCTGCTCTGGGTAAAGAATATTGGATCTCCTTGGATGCTGTATGCAGAGGCAGAGAGAGAGAGACAGAGAAAGAGATTAGACAGAGAGATCAGTAAGAAGGTAGAAAACAGACTAAGAAAACAGAAAGAGGAGATCACAGGTCAAAATGATCTCACCAGATTTATAATCCACTTTTAAAGGGAGGTGAGTTGATTCACATCTTATTCCTTCTTAATCTTTTTTTTTTACCCTTTCCATTTGAAAGGGTAAGATTCTGCTCTCCTTATCCAGGGTGAGTCTCTCTGCAGAGTCCCATTGACTCTATGAGTCTATGAGACTTCTGCCTGGATGCAGCAATGTGTTCACAGGACAGGGAGTCAGTTGCCGCACAGGGGCCCTGGTTGGCAACACATTGATTTGAATCATCCATCTCTCTCTCGGCAGCACTGAGACAATTGGGATAGGTTGGTGCATGTAGCAGTATTATCCATTTGTGTGTGTGTGTGTGTGTGTGTGTGTGTGTGTGTGTGTGTGTGTGTGTGTGTGTGTGTGTGTGTGTGTGTGTGAAGGTAGTGTTTCTCAACCTGTTTGATATGAGGGACCAGCTTGCTACCTTCCTAAACTGTGTCAGGGGGATCTTAGGGACCAGCGCAGGCCCACAGACTGGTCATTGAGAAATACTGTTAGGAGGGGGCAAGGTTAGGGGCAGGACATTCTCTGGAGCAGGGGTTTAGCTTTAGAATTCACTTTGCACAGAATCTGCCTCTGTTGACATTCAGGTTTTAGCACAAGGTCCGTCGCTCTGCTTAGGCATTTGTTTGATTGGCTTCATTGCCATTTTCACTAAAAATCAAGTTCAAAATAGCCACTCACTTCCATGGGGACAGGATAGAATCTCTTCTGTATGAACAACCTGATATTCAGACGTGCAGGATACTGAGTCAAAAGTCCCATTGGGTGAGATTTTCAAAGGAGCTGAACTGATTTAGTTACAAAAGTCCCATTAATTTTCAAACAGACCCCACTTTCCAATTTAGGTCACTGTACCCAGAGGATGTTTGCTAGACACACACACTTATTATGATTTTTATTATTCTCCTTCACTATTACATAATGGGGATTTTCAAAAATAAAATAGATTTCAAAACATACAAGATCTTTAAGCTTAAAAAGGGGAAGCTACTGTCTAAAATGTATCCCCAGGAGTCATCAATAAATCCTGATGCCAAACTGACTCTGTAGGTTTGGATAGTCTGGAGTTTTGTTAAACCCTCCGCAGAATTTCTGCTTTTTAGATGCTCAAATACATTTGTTCTCTTTGACATTCCTTAAAATCCTCACAATGCCGGTGATTGCTGTCTGCTGGAGGTCACTGACCATGATGTCTCGCATTCCTAACATGTTCTTGTGCTGCTCATTCAAACCCTGAGGGGTCACTTCAAGTGCTCCAATAATCACTGGGAACATTTTTGTTCTACTTTTCCAAAATATTTCCTCTTCATGGCAAAGTTCTTGATACTTTGACATGTTCTCTCCTTGTTTCTTTTTTATGTGTCTGTCTGCTGGTCTGGCAATATGAGTCAGCATGGGCTTCTTTGTCTTCTTTTCCACAACTATGTCCAGCCTCTTTGCTTGCACTGTTCGGTCTGTGACAATTGCCAGATCTCTTCATTCTCTAGAGCATTTTCAATTCGGTGGTTGTAATAGCGCATGATTTGTTTAAATCCATACATGCTACCGAGGCTCCAAGGGAGACACTTGGCAACCGCATTGTATCCTTTCATATCTTCTCTCCCAGCCAGGCTCCTGCAAGTGCTCAGCACAGTCTCCTCTGTCTCTTAATTTTGGAACACATTCTGCAGTTTTGTCATTCAATTTTGCTTTGTGCATCATTAAGCCATACGCATGTGCTCTCCTAATCATGTTCTCTGTCTCTCTTTTGAGGTATTTTTTTTCAAGCCGCGAGTTTGTTAATCTTCTCTCACTAACGGGTTTGATCCCTCTCTACCACTGGCTGTCCATTCATTTCTTTGTAAATCTTTCAAACCTTTCTTTGGCAATTAGCTTTCTCCTTTCTTTCATGCTTTCTTGGGCTGCGATGCAGCTCAGTCATCGCTTGTTATCGCGACCAGATGATCTTTAAACTGGTTGACTCTGCATATAATTTGATGTTATATTCTTCATTGTCAATTGCTTGCTCCACAGATAGCAGACCATTTCCTCCATCACATCATCAGATGTGAATCCTGTCCAAGTCTTGATTGATATTCAATGCTCTGTGCATCACCAAGAGCTTGGTTCTCCCTGTCACAATCTATCCTGGACATCTGTTCTTCAAACTTTTACTAAGGTGTTCAAGTGTTCTTAGACCTTTCAGACAGAATCTAGTCTGGGTGCTTTCCAAGTTTTCATTCCTCTCTGTACTTCATCTATTTCTTCCTTTGCTATACCTATGTATTCCTCTATTGTGTGCTTTCAAAGTTTTTCTCTCACATTTTTATCCAGTCTGCTGTCTGATTATGCTGTACATCCTCAGACCTGATATCATTCCAATAGCTCTGAAACTCCTTCACATTATTCATTGACTCTCTATTTTTTCCTGATCTGCTTTTTAACTTTCATCAGATCAAAGAATCTCCTAGAGTCTCTCATGAAGAGTATGTTCTCTTGCTACTGACAAATTTGTTCTGAATATCTTCAAGCCGATGACTCTGAGCAATCAGCTTCTGTTTACATTGTTCCCTCACAACTCTCACATCCCTTTCATTCAGCTGATATTTCACCTCCAGGGCTATTCGCTTGTCTTTTCCCTTCAAAAATCAACACGAATACTTATTTTTTCTGGTTTATCCTTCATTTCCATGGAGCTTCTTGAATATAGGAAGTTTTCTGGTGGTTCATATCCTCAGATGCTTGATGTTAAAAGGAAGAGCTGCTATTGGCAGCTGTAGCATAAATGATAGAATTCAGTTGGCTAGTACTTGTTGGCCTTACTCCTTCCTTGAGCGCTTCATTCAATACATGCATGATATCAACCAGTCTTTGCTGGTCTACAGATTTCATCCTTGGTAGCGTTGCTCAGTGCTCCATGTCTCTTACATTCTGTATGATCTCAATCAACAAATCATTTATATTTCCTGTACTTTCTTCAGGTGCTGTTTCACTCATATTTGTCTTCAATATTTCTTTCATTTGTGGCTGCTATTTGTCCTGTATCATTGCTTCTACCAAATGTTACACACCACTAATCTCCTTTTTCAGGCTTTCAGTCTCCATTTGTGTAGATTCTCCTATTTGGAAAAAGCTCTCCGCTGTCTGCTGAATCTATGTTTGGTCATTTCTTTTTTCTGTATTGTTATTGTTTCTCTCATTCCAGGTTGGAACATTCATTTTCTCCAGCTTCTCTCTTTCAGTTTTGCAAAAATCCATCACGATCGTCTTTCTTTAAAAAAATAATAATAATAAAAAAAATTAAAATATCTGCTCTAGGAACAATTTTGTGGATGTTCTATGGCCTGTGTTATCCAGGAGGTCCGACTAGAGGATCACATGTATCCCTTCTGGCCTTAGAGTCTATAAATCTATGAGCCATCGGATCCCTTCTTGCTTTACACTACTAGGCCATTTCACTTTTGTTGACAATGATCTCCTATTTCTTAGGTTGTTTTGGCCATTGTATGACATTGACTTGGGGTAACCCACCACCACACAACAAACCCTGCTGGGTAACAAGCATGTGGACGAGCTAAGTTCTGATGATGTCCCTCTTTATGCTGTTCATAAAAATGATTGATTTGCCTGTATTCTTCATATTGGCTTCGTTTGGCAGGCTATACCAGCTGGGTGCCAAACCAGTATGTCTAGGCCTTGGGTTTATTATTAATTAATTATTGTTATTAATTAATATTATTATTGAAATCCTACACATTTTAATAGGGATAAATCAAATAAAACAAAACAGATCTTCAATAGGATTTTCAACAAAATCCTCTAAACAACCCCTACAAAATCTAACAGACAAAGAGATTGTTTTTATAGAATTGGTCAGATCCCCAGATTGTGCAAATTGGCCATAGCTATGCTGGAGTCAAAGGTCCAGGTCCCCAGATGGTGTAAATCAGCTGTAGATCCACTGCAGTTAGGGGGGCAGATTACAGAGCTAGCAGGCCAGAGAGAGAGAGAATGACTTTATAGCCTGATAGCAAAAGCACTTTCCCCCAATACCGGAGACCCAGAATCCAGTCCCCCTGCTACAGTGCCTCTTTAATTATTTAACCCCAGGGGAACAGCTTCAAAAGGAGAGACTGAGGGAGCCCCATATCACACTGTTCCATTCTCCCTGCTGAGCAGGGTTTTTGTGAATCCCAGTGGGGCCTGATTCTGGGATTTAGTCACCTAAAGTGGCAGTTAGGGGCCTAAATCCATTGTGACTCTAGTCTATGTTGTCCATTGAAAACATGCATTTGGAGTAGGGCCCTCTTTACATTCATCCTACTAATCGGATATTCACCACAGGCCACTTCAATTTACCTTTATGATATGTGTTCCTTTCATTCTTGCAGGTCACAGTTTTCCTGAAAAAATATTAATGGAAAATCAAACCACAGTGAGTGAATTTATCCTCCTGGGACTTTCCAGTGACCCACAGATGCAGATTTTCCTCTTCCTGCTGTTTTTAGTTATTTACCTAGTCACCCTAATGGGGAATGTAATGATCATGCTGGTCATAAGGGCTGATCCTCACCTACACACCCCCATGCACTTCTTCCTCTTCCATTTATCCTTTGTTGATATCTGCTATTCCTCAGTCACGGTGCCTAATATGCTGATGAACTTCCGAGCAAAGCAAAAAACTATTTCTGTTGATGGATGCATTGCCCAGATGTTCTTCTTTTTCCTCTCAGCTGGTACAGAAATTTTCATTCTCTCAGCCATGGCGTATGACCGCTACGCTGCCATCTGTGACCCATTGCATTATGTTCAGACAATGAGCAAAGCGATCTGTGTTCAGCTGGTGATTGGTGCATGGACCATGGCCTTCTTAGGTGCCACAATTAACACAGTTTTTGCCCTCAAGTTGCATTTCTGTGGGCCAAATCAAATCAGCCATTTCAGCTGTGAGCTCCCTCTACTATTACAACTGTCCTGCACTGAGATTCTTATCAATCAAGTGCTGCTTCTCACTTCTACTGTGATACTTGGGTTGAGCTCCTTCCTCCTCACACTGATCTCCTACATTCACATCATATCCACCATCTTAAGGATACGCTCTGCGGAGGGCAGGCATAAAGCTTTCTCCACCTGCAGCTCCCACCTGATTGTGGTCAGCTTGTTGTATCTGACAGCTCTTTTCCAGTACATAAAACCCAGCTCAGTCTCCTCTGTGGTTCTGGATGAAATATTTTCCATCCAGTACAGCGTCTTGACCCCCATGTTAAACCCCATCATCTACAGCCTGAAAAACAAGGAGGTGAAAAGGGCTCTAGGAAAAATGTGGGGAAATTCAAGTTTCTCAAGTAGCGATGATGTTTTTATTTTTTATAAATAAGAACGCATGGAATGATGGATAACCATTTTTCTGGACGTTTTTCTGCTCTGATATCTCACTGACACTTTGGACCAAATCCTCAGTTGGGTCTCCTTCATCCAGGGTGAATGCTATAAACACCAGACTATACAGTCATTCACGCCTTCTCGCTCTTTCTTTCTTCTTCCCATCCCAATCTCTCTTTAATCTGGGACACTGACCACAATAGAGGTATGACTGATTGACACCAGCTGAGGATCTGGCCAAATCTGTACATAGAAGATCTTTGTCTATTACACTCTGTAGTTCTTCTAGGATATTTTCTTAAAAACCCTTATTTAATATCTGTAGCATCTTATTGGATTGATCGCTGTTAAAATCTCTAGGGTTTTCTAATAATACTAATCACTGGAGCCAATGGGTGTAATCCCTAGCTAGGTCTATATTCATAAAGGGATTTAGGCTTGAACAGGAGAGATTGAGAGAGATCCACATCAGGTATCCTATATCCCAGTGGGGAGGTCACCCACATGGGAAGGGGCATATCCCAGGCGACTACCCTAACCACTGGGATAAAAATTATGAACGGTCTCCTCCTCCTAATTCTTTCTTGTTCTCTCCCACCCCCTGCTTCTTGTAACAACACCTTAGATCGGGTTAGAGGGTTCCCAGCTGAGAATCCCAAGCAGGAGGTGCCTCCCCCCAGAGGATACAGGAACTGAACTCTATGACAGCAGCAGGGTTTTCAATACACCTCTCTCCTCACCATCTCTCATTGGCTAGGGAACCACTTCTCAAGCTGGTTTTTTAAAATCCCATTCTTAGGTACTTACCTCTCCCCATTCATTGTGCAGGGAGTCCGGGCACTGAACTCAGGTTTTGTGCATCTCAGTGATTTTCTAGGCACACAAAATTAGCTGATTTAATGCTCAGCATCACAATACCTACATCCCTTTGGGAATCTAGCCCTTGGTATAAATTGACTGAGACCCATTCAGGCAATGAAGCTAGATGGATTTACATCAAGTGGAACTCTGGCTTGTAGTGTTCATATTCTAAAGTGATTTTGTTCTCCTCAAATTTCACTCACTGTTGAGCTGGAAAGACCTTAAATTTAACTTAAGCACTAAACACAGTAGGAAATGGTGCTGGAGCTCTGCACACAGCTGAAATTCACCCTTAGAGGCAGATCTCCAGCTGGCAGAAAGCAGCATAACTCCACTGAAATAAACAGGGCAACACTGAGGTATGCCAGCTCAGGATCTTGCCTAAGCAAATAAAGATATGATATGACTCAGAATCCATCTCTTGTGAAAGTTTGACTTAAAAAGATATGGGCTGGGCTAAATGAAGAGTCAACCAATAGGCTGAGATTCTTAAAAGAGCTTAGGGAGTTAGGTACCCAACTCCTATTTGATAGGGAAAACTTAGCCCCAGCAATGTGCCAAAGGTGAGCCAGAAAGTCTGTGGAGAGGAAGACAGTGAAGCCTGATCTCTTCTGTCCCTGTCCAATGCTTTTAACCACAATACCGTCCATGTGTCCACTGGGAGTCCCATATCTCTGCCCATACCAGCCTAGTATTGACAAAATGCACTGCCGGCCCCAGTTAACAAAGACACCACCCTCTTCACCCATTTTCACTGGGATGATTTCTTTTCACATGCTTCACATAAAACGAATAGAGCTGGTTGAAAAATGGGAATATTTTCATGACATGTCCCTCTTTCTCATAAAAATTCAAATCCTTTGCAATCAGATCAGTGAATGAAAAATAGCATGACCTAATTACTTTCACCTCCTGGTTTTGCAGAGTATCCTGCCTACTACGCATCACTCCATTGGACTCTAATTTCTTTAGGACAGGAACCATGAATACTTCCATGTTTGTTAGTTCTGGTGATTTTTTTCCACATAACATCTTTTTCCAATCTGAAAGTGTGGTTACATAACAACAGACAATTTCTGTCGGAGAATCTGTATTTTAACGAAAAATATTTTTCTATGGGGGTGGAGAGCTTTGATTTCAAATTGACCTCTCAAAATGAAAGGAAAGTTTTTGTTTTAAAATGTCAAACAGAAATGAAGTGTTGTTATAGCCCTGTCACAGGGCCGTTGTGTGGGTAAAATCCATTAATGTTTGGGAGGAGCTCAGATAGCACATGAGGGCTGCAACCCAAAGACAGTGCTCTGCACTCCATTGTATTCCACAATATAGCTCTGAGGCTGGGACGTTTCAGCACTGAGCTGGATACATACAAGAGTGCGATTTTCCAAAAGCCACTAAGCTATTTAAGAGCCCAAGTCCCAGTGACTCTAGCAATGAGAGTTATGCTGCTAAATCACTTAGGTGCTTTTGAAAATCCCACCCTAAGGGCCAGATTTCCAACAACCTGGCACCCACAACTGAGGACAGATTTTCCCAAAAAGCTCCCCTCCCATTTAGGCAATGAAAAGAGCCACTTTTTCAAAAACGTTCATCAGCCAGCAACTCTTAAGTGGCACTTAGAGACAGATTTTTGACACAGCTCATCACCTACTGTGCTGAACTGTTTTGAAAACATGGTCCTTAGTTTGTGCCCTCCCTTGGCCATCAGCCCTCAGTTCATGAGAACTAGCTGCTCTCTTTCTTCCTCTGCTCTGCCTCTCCATCCTGGCCTGAGCATTCAGGCCTAAATATACACATTATCCATTCACCAGCTCCCTCAGCTCTATGGGAAGACACATTTGTCCTCTCTGCCTGAGCCTGCAGACAGCCTGAGACAATAACTCTGAGAGACAGGAGTTGCCCTGAGAATTACCAATACCACAACGCTTGACTGAGTCTGCACAGAGCCAGAGACAATCATGCTCAGAGGGGACATCTGCCTTGAGTGTAATCGACGCAGCAACATCTGCCTGAATCCGCAGAGAGCCCGAGATAGTAGCTCTTAGCGGAGAGAACTGCACCATTCATCTTAATGGAGTGTTGCATCCACTGGTTATGGGCGGACCCCACCACCCCCACCTCAGCAGGGGACACTGTGCTGCATTACAAGAGTGTTCTATAAATGAGAGATGTCTGTATCTACGTCAATAGTTAATGACTGAGGCGTCAGTAGGTGGCGCTCCTGAATATGCACCTTTGTAGGAGTGAACAAACTTCTTGTTGTGGGTGTACTGCAAATGGCTTCCTCTCTGCAGCTCTCTCCAGGCAGCTCTTAACAGCCATCACAGCCGAGGGTCTCCAGTTGATTGTAATGTGGACTTGGATAAACCACTAGCAAGCGATTGGCCATGAGTTAAGCCCAGGATTGGCTGGGTACGCAAGCGGTAGGCAGTGCAAACTGGTGGTCCATTTCCTCATTGCACGTAACATTGCAAGTCCTAGGGGAGTGCCCCCCACCCAGGCATGTGACGTACATGCTTTCGAATAGCACAAAGTCTCCAACCAATAAGGCCGGCATATGTGTGTAACTTAAGACCGCACGGTAAAAAAAAAAGAGGGGGGAGATGTCCTCATAAAACTTAAATCTGTGTAGAGTTGAGACCATAGCATAAAAAAGTGGGAAAAGTAACTCCTCATAAAAGGCTGACAGGTATTTGGGGGGGAAGACATAATTTCTCCTCAAGGTCAGCAACCAGGGTGACTAAAAACCCATGGCATCAAAAGGAGAGGCAATAATCAGGCCTCGAAAGTACTTGGAATATAAACTTGTTAAAACTCGGCAGGCAACAGCTAAAAAAGCAAACTACTCTGCAGCCGGACCAGAGACAGATCTGGTTACTTGGTGGAATCATCAGAAAAGTGACAAAACAGACAAAGCAGTAATAGTTATACTGGATATTCTTAACATAAATAAGAAAAAATTGCAACTTTAAGATCTCAAAACCAAGCTCTGAAAGATAAGAGCCTGTGCTCTAAAATATGTAACTGTCTGGAAACTGGAAAAAATCCCAAAGCAAAAGAATCACCATGCCTGGGACACACCTCCAGACTGGGAGGAGGAGAGCACACTCCTGGCATTTGCCAGCCAACTGCTCCACCAATTAACTATCTGTGGGAAAACTCAGCAGCACAAAACAAAGGGGAGGAATCAGAACCCCTTGCATACATTTCTTCGCATAACAGGCCAAATTTGAGCACCCACAGAAATAATAAAGAAGCACCACAAGAATTAATTGCCCCAGGGAAGCAAGTACAGCATATCGCTTCAATCAAAACACAGCTAAGAAGGTTCAGAAATGTTAATGCGGAGGGTGAACCAGTAAGGGGACTTAAAACAGAAACAACTGAAATTTACCATCCCTTCACCCCCAGGAAAAACAGGCACTACTGTCTGATTTACCCGAACTCAAGCATAATAACAAGAATACTAAGTTCTGGGACAAGCTGGATGGCCTGATTGAAATACATGGCATCCATAGGAAGGTAGCAGCAACCACACCCTCCAAGGAAATTGTAGCAGTTCATGCAGTCAGAACCACTACCTGCTTCACTTGCAATAAGCCTGGACATCTGGCACTTGACTGTAAAAATAAAAATAAAATCAAAATATGCAGTAATTGTAAAAGGAGCTCGGGGAAGTAATCAACCCCAGAGCAAGCTGCATTGAATGGGCCAAAGGGTCCAAACAGGAAAGATCATCTCAAAATATAGCCATGACTGCCAGTAATAGGGTAATAATATCAGAGTGGGGGTGAGGGGGGAAGACCAGTAAAAACCCTGTGTTCCCTTCAACCTGAAGTGTGAGCAACAGATAAAAAAATTTGTGGGCTAGTAAACATGAAGCCTATATCTGTAGAAGGACCAACTCACAAAGCCCACAGGCAGTACCCAATTAAACCAGAAGCCTTGAAGGCAGTTAAAGATATAGTCACTAATTTGAAATCTAGAGGGATAATTAAAAAAAACCACCTCCACAACTAACTCCCCAATTTAGCCCGTCAGGAAGCCAGACAGGACCTAAAAATTAACTATAGACTACACCCACCTTAACTGGGTGACTCCAAAGGCATATCCTATTGTGGCAAGCCCTGCCACTATTCTGAATTTGCTCACACCAGGACACTCGGTATTTTCCATCCTGGATGTAGCTAATGGATTTTGGAGAATTCCCCTTGCAAAAGAGAGTCAGGAGAAATTTGCATTTACAGTAGGAGACCAGCAGTACACTTGAACCTGAGTACCTCAGGGGTTCCATAATTCTCCCTCCATATTCCACAGGGCTATGGTAGAAGTAATAGCACGAGTACCTTTGGAAGGGGATACTGTGATACTGCAGTATGCAAATAATTTGCTAATTGCCAGTTCAAATGAAAAGGACCATCTAAAAACCCTAAACAGACTGTTCATGTATCTTTGTAAGGCAGGATTTAAATTAAGCCCTAAGAAAGCTCAATTGCAACAGCAGCAAGTTTTATACCTAGAGTATAACATTTCCAAGGAAAAAAAAGCACTCACAGTAGACAGAAAGCAGGCAATTAGAGGGTTAAAAAAACCACAGACAGTTAAGGAAGTCGAGAAGGTCCTGGAACTCCTTAATTTCTGTAGAACATATATAGCGGAGTACTCAGAAATGGTGGAACCAATTCAACCCTCAATAGAGGGGGAAAGCCTGCAAATAAGTTAGTAATATGGGGCACAAAGCAAAAAATGGCATTTATAAAAATAAAACAGGCTTTAGCCTCTGCCCCCAGCCTGGGCTTACCGGATATGGGAAAGCCGTTCCACCTTTACTGCAGACACAGCGGGACCCAGTACTCAGCTGTTCTAACCCAGCTTCAGGGAGACAGACAGCGTCTGGTACCATATACCTATATACTATAAAACCCCCTGTATTCCAGGGATTACCGGTGTGCGTAGCAGCTCTAGATTGTGCTACATGATCTGTGAAAGCGTGTGAATCATACACTCTCACAGGGAAATTAGTGCTCCATACACCCCATACACTTATTAATCCCCTCAACACCAGGTGACTAAGATCTGTAAGAGATGCCCGCAGAAGTCAGTGAAAATCAACATTGTGCTTGCAAAACCCTAACTTCTCCATAGTAAAAAATAAGAAAATAAATGTAGCCAAATGTCTGAACACAGATGGAGAGGTACACAAATGTCTTATAAATAATAAAAAAAAAAGTATGAGGGTCCTTCTAACTACTAATACATGTGCAAAAATTGGGGGAAAATTGGGAACATTTTGGTGTCACCAAAATCAGTTAAAATTGTTTCAATCAGCATCTGTCAATACTAAGAAAGTTTCCACAGATGTCTCCACAGGTAAACAACAAAAGGTAAAAGAGAAAGGACTGAAGGGTGACCAGGACAACCAGAACGACCATGGGGAGGCTTCTGCTGTGGCTCCTGCTGTCCCTGTGGTGCATGAGGAAGGACACAAGTAGTGTGCCATGTGTGACGGGAACTACAAAGTCTTGAGCTATCACTCATTTGAACACAGTTACATGGCATATTGCCATGATGGCTTGAGAGGAAACACACAGACCTTGATACTGGAATTTGTGTGGGATTTTGTGAAAAAGAAACCAAACACTCATGAAAAATTATGTGCCAGTTATACTGACATAGTACCAGTTAAGGTTGGGCCTGCTGAATCAGGATGGGGCTTACCACTTAAAGCATGGATGGAGGTAACCCCAAAGGCATGGCATACATTTGTTAAACGATGGCCCAAATTAGAATGTCCACGACTGGTAACAATTAACCGGGTTATCAGGCACAGAGTGGAACCACCCGACTGTGTGTCATGCCCTGAACAAATCCCTGTTCCAAAACCAGGATTGATAATGATAGGACCAGTACTACTGGTCCTCACTACAGGGTAGAGGTGCATATTCCTTTAAAGGAAGTGAACAGAAAATGTGCAAAGATCAGGCCTCCAATGAGTAGAAACATCACTAGCTTAACAAACCAAATTGGCGAGCGCTTAACTAGACAGAAGAGGAGATTACTAAATACCCTTGCAGGAAGGATTGGTGCAGGAAATTCTGTGTACTTGCCCATATAATTTTCTAACAAATCTGTCTAGGTTCAAAGTGGCCATTACTGAGAAACTGGTGCACACGGAGCTGGTCCAGATGAACGGTACCTACTGGTGTGTGACTGCCCTGAACCACTCCATTGAGATAAATGGAAAGCCCTGCCTCTCGAGACATCCATCCATGTGCATGACGGTTCCCTGAAGGTCAACCCTGACTGTTGACGGGACGCGACTCCACTGTACTCCGCCAATGATGGGTGACCTAATATGGGATCCAGAATGGCACTACGGCAGTAAGTATCTAGAGGAGGGTCTACAGGGCCTGCAGGCGAAGATCAAGGAGTTGGTGGCCGAGGGCCAGAGGCATATTGGGGAAGGCCGTCTGAGGTACACTCAGATAGGGGAAACCATGGACAGGCCCGATGTGAAGTACTCGAAGGCAAGGAACCAGGCAGTGGAGGTTAAAGCGATGATTATGGGCAATGCCATCTCAGGTGACAAGGTCCCCTAGGGATAGATCTGGGTGCTATTTTGTCAAATTATGTGGGGAGTGTCTATCCTGACATGCTTGATGGTACTGGTGCTTTATCGGCAACTCAGCAGTAGGCTGGGTACATTAAAATTGGTATATTTAACCTGGCGGGTTAGGGAGCCCTAGGGTCAAGAGGAGGGACTGAAGGGTTAAAATCCATGTGCATTTTATATAACAACCTGGTATATGAATTGTGCGAGCTCTTTCTCAGACCCAAAGTCCAGAGTTTGGTCAAGAGACCAGAGGCCTAGCAAATAGTGATTAGCTAAGAGAAAACTGGGGTAAACACATAATCTTGTTTATCTGAAATAGGCCTGGTCAGCAAATTGCCAGGTGTTGGAGCTAAGAACTAAATAATTGTGTCTTATTCAGAGTTGCAAATTAAACAAAGGATCCCTGTTCCTATTGTGTCAGTCTCTTCTGTAGGGAATGTTCTTCCCACAGATCCAACCTTGAGTTTATGAAAAGTTGGCACGTCAGTATAAGACATGGCAGCCTTCCACCTCCCTTCCCAGGGACCAATGCCTGCCTTAAGACATAAAGGGGACAATCTTTATTGCCATATACTTTCACTGTTTCTTTGCTTTAACCCCTAGGAATGTACCTGTTGGACAATCAAAGGAATTGCTCCATTTTTATGGACCCCAAATCAGAATTCAACATATATATTTTATACTAATAACATTTCATCAAAGTATTAATTAAATGTTAACTTGCTAACTTAAGACCATGGGCGGAGACATTATGTAACCTTTTAACCATTGGTTAATGTGCTATCTTGTCTTGCTGCAAAACCTATCCCGGGGTGTGGAACTGCCTACCCTGTCACTTTCCCCAGCCCATGGAAAATCTATATATTCTATTGTAATCAATTGATTGACAGTGTCTCTGAGCCTAATAGGCCAGGTGACAGTCCGCCAGTGATGTGTGTAATAAACTCCTATGCTTGGCCTCTACACGGTGTGAATTTATGTCCTTCAGCTTGTACGGACATTATCACAATAGTGTGTAGAGTATGAACAAAGGGATATATTAAGAACATAAGAACGGCCATACTGGGACAGACCAAAGGTCCATCAAGCCCAGTATCCTGTCCTCTCACAGCGGCCAATGGGAATGAACAGACAGGTGATCAAGTGAGCCATGGCCTGTCACCCAATCTCAGCTTCGGGCAAGCACAGAGGCGAGGGATACCATTCCTACCCACCCTGGCTAATAGCCATTGATCGATCTATCTTCCATGAATCTATCTAGCTCCCTTTTGAACCCCCTTATAGTACTGGTCTTCACAACACCCTCTGGCAAGGTGTTCCAGAGGTTGACAGTTTGTTGCGTGAAAAAATACTTTCTTGTGTTTGTTTTTTTTAAACCAGCTACTGATTAATTTCATTTGGTGGCCCTTTGTTCTTGTATTATGAGAAGGAGTAAATAACACTTATGTACTTTCTCTACACCACTCATGATTTTCTAGACCTCTATCATATCCCCAATTAGTCACCTCTTTTCCAAGCTGAAAAGTCCCAGTCTTATTAATCTCCCCTCATACAGAATCCCTAATAATTTTTGTTGCCTTTTTCTGAAACTGTTACTATTCCAATATATCTTTTTTGAGATGGGGTGACCACATTTGCAAACAGTATTCAAGGTGTGGGTGTACCATGAATTTATATAGAGGCAATATGATATTTTCTGTCTTATTATCTATCTCCTATTTAATGATTCCCAAGATTCTGTTCACTGTTTTGACTGCTACTGCACATTGAGTGGAAGATTTCAGAAAACTATCCACAATGGCTCCAAAATTTCTTTCTTACGCTGTAACAGCTAATTGACACCCCATCATTGTATATTATATGTTTTCCAAGGTGCATTACTTTGCATTTATTGACATTAAATTCATTTCATTTTGTTGCCCAGTCATCCAGTTTTGTGAGATCCTTTTGTAGCTCTTCGCAGTCTGCTGGGACTTAAGTATGTCAGAGAAAAACACAGTTCTTGCTTTTTCTTTGGGTGCAGCAGTTTTCTTTGATTATCTGAAAGACAAAAACAGATGTCTACCCTTCTGGGCAGTCAATCATTGCTTAAAATATACAAATACCCTTGTTGATTTCAGGCAAAACAGAGGAATTACCCCATGTTTTCTTGTATTTGTTTCATAGGCAGCCCATGTTTCAGTGGCTTCTACCTTATCACTTAGATAATTTGCATTAATACAGTTGCTTTCTGGCTTGCTTCTGGATCCAAAGCTATTCACAGCTTAAAGATTCTTACCTTAAAAGGGACATAATTAACTTTACCAGTTTTCAAACACTGAAAGAAAAGGACTTCTTATAGTGCCCCTTAGAGCCTAATAGGATTTCAATTACGTAGCACTGTATACATTTCTTTAGCTAATTCGACTAAATTATTCATAGCCAAATAATTGCAATCTAATAATTTCTTTGCCTGGATTTATTTACAAACATTTCAAAGACACCAAGAACTTTCCTCTTTAGCGTTTTTACAAAGTTCAACTGCTGTTCCCTCCAGCAATACAGAGTTAACTTCTCACTTCTTCCTTAAATCACTTGCTTGTCTCCCAACAGCCACTTTTATCAACTCAAATCACCATTCCAAGTATTGTCCTAGGTGTTTGAAATCCCCATGCTTATACTTACTTACTTCTTCCTTCCACTACACCCTAAAAATTTTCCAACCTGTTTTCCAATCTCTCTGTCTGTTGCCTGCCCGCTTGGGCCCGATCCTGCTTTTCTCGCTGAACCGTCCCTTCCATGGGCACCGGCTTGTTCCAATACCAGTTTAGCTAGGAGGGTGGGCTTCTCAACTAGCCCCCACCCTTCCTGGTCTCTTCTCTTAAACATTCTTACTCACAAGGCTACCCGAGTCCTCCCTCGTGAGGCTTGCCACCTGGGCAAAAACGCATGGCCCATTGGCGTTTAACTATTCAATTTCCTCTTGTAGCAAACACACTGCTGTTACGGCATATGCTGAGCACAAATGGTTAAATTTTAACAAATCCCTGAAGGACCGGTACTTGCTTAGCCAGGGCTTCCTTTTCTAACTGGAAGTCCTGTCTCAAGGCCTGCAACTTGCCCTGGGCGCAGGTTTGAGTTGCTGCCTGGTTCATGATCTATGATCTTAATTGCTCAATTCTAGTTATCAAGTACACATCTCTTCCCTTTTCTCCAACTACTCTATTTCCCAGTCCTGCTACGACTGGGGGTAGATCCACCTGCCACCCTTCCCGGTCAACCAGGGTGGAGAGAGGAATTCTAAACCCTTTTCCAGTTCTCAGACCTACTGCGGCTGAGAGTGGGCACACCTTTAATCATGCAATCCTCAACATATAACACCAACAGTACCAAACAAAGCAAACATACAATAACAAGGGTAAACCAAATAGATGGTGTAAATTCTGCAGGGCTCCCCCATTCTCAATTGCTCACCAAAATGTGACAAATTTCTGTTACCAATCTATCCCTCATGTCAGGTGATCAGGCTGACACTGCAGGACATTGGGGGAAGATAAACAAAACACACCATATAACCGAATTTTAAAGCTTCATTAAAAATAATAAAACAACAATTGAGAGTGTTGGGAACGCTCCCACATCACTCAGGAAAAACATGAATGCCCCAAGCCCTAAGCCACTTTAATACTCACACATGTCTAGACTGGCCACGTCTATGTATAACATTCAGAGAAGGGGAATAGGTGGACGGGAGATTATCCTGTATACAGCTTGTCCAGAAATTCCAACATGCTTCCGCTCTTGGGAGGGCTGTTCTTTTACACCCTGGAATCTCCTGCGGTGTCTCTTTCAGAGATTCCAGTCCAGGTCAGCTGCCTGTGGCTTCTCCAGTGTCACCAAGCCACACCGGCTCCGGGGTCGCAAAGGCACACTGTTGGATCTCACTGGACAGTTAAGCTTTGCAAATGTAATCTCAGTTCTGTAACTTGTATTGCCTTTGGTTTGCATCTGTCTATATTTTTTCCACAGCCAGCTGGGGCCGAAAGCAGTTTTTTCTTTGTACTTAGCATAGTCTGCATTGATTCTTGACCTTGAACGCAGAGCAACTTTCTCTTTATCTCTGGGCCAAGCTGAATTTCAAATTAACCCATTCCTTTCCTCAATAGACAAATTGCTCACACTGTGTCAGAGGCTCTTCTTTGGTGATTAAAAGCTCCTCTGAGATGTATGATCTTATCTAGATTGAAGGTACCTTCTAATGGGCATTGTTTAGATTTTCACGCGTGTAAAGATTCCAATTCTCTAAATACCTGCAGGTTTTAGGACCATAATGTACATACATGTAATATGCTGGGGTACCCTTGGGGGTGAGGTTCAATGTTTAGACTGTCCCTCACCCATTTTCCACATACACACACGGGGGGGGGGGGTGCCCTGTCCGTGCTAGCGGCCCATAAACTAAGGATCTCTCCCTACAGGGTACTCACACAGGAGAGACTAACGAGGATGACCACGACTCTCCTACACTTCCCTTCAGCAAAGAGCATTGGCTAGTCTCTGGGAGACGGCGCTGCTTACTCTGATTGCGTCCAATTAGATGATCAGACTGTCAGTAGCCCACACAGAAAGGAAAGAGGAGGGAAGATGGGTTCACACGCTCCTAGACCCAGGTAGCTTCCTCACTGGACGATGCCAGGCCGAGTCAGCCCACCGTGGGTCGGATCTCCTAAAGATCCACTAGTTACCGGGTTTGTGTTAGAGTAGTCCTGGTCACGAGCTTTCACTTCACAGGGTACTATGGGCGTCTTCCAGTAACAGTCACTCACACTGGTGTACACACACACACACACCAAGGCCTTTATTTCCTATTACCCCGATGCATCTTTACCTTACGTCCGGACCCAATACCATGAGGCAGTATGACAACCCCTCTTGAGGCGGTAAAAACCCCTCAGCACCGGTGCATACCTAATGCATTTACCTATGCATTAACTTTGTTGGCCAACCCAGCAGTTCCCCAGTACTGCTATAAACTAACCTTGTTGGGGACTTTCCCCAATACCACTCTGCATTTGATCTTGCTGCACAGTCAATAAGTTCAGATGGCGTGAGCCCAACAGAGACAGACGTCCCCATGGACAGTCCTCCTCCGATATCCCAATAGAGATTTCAAAAGGTCTCATACCTCTCATGTGGCGCCATGGGGTTTGAAGGGGAATGATCCGTAGTAGCCATCTGTGGGTCCATGGGTGTTGCCACCCTGGACGAGCCCCCAAATTGTCGGAGAAAAACTCAGTTCTCACTTTTTCTTGGGTGCAGCAATATCAAATACTTTATTATTTCTCCAGTAATTACAATAGAGGGAGGGAGTGCCCTAGGACACAGGGTCGCCCCAGTCCCGGACAGGTCTCTCAACAGGTAAACAATTACAGCAAGCCTTTATACCTTTGTTACAGACAATAACAAGCAATAATACAGACAATAATGAGCAACAACTGCATTTTGTTTACACATAAGCCATCCTGCTATCTTATTTTTCTCACTTCTAGGAGACGCCAATCTACATATTTGGTTATCAGTTGCAAGGTCCTAATAACTTCTCACACAGTTTCTTTCCCTCTTGCCTCACACCATCCTCACTTCTACAAGTCTCACGTCATTAGGGTTACAGTGTGGCCTAACTCTTGCTAACTACTAGCCTGACTTTTGCTAACTGACTGACATGCATTAAGATCCCCTTCAAATCCTTGTTAATTCTTTCCCTACTTCCACAACTATCTTGAGTAGTTTTGTATCATCTGCAAATTTTGCCACCTTACTGTTTACCCCATTTATGAATATATTCAAAAGGACTGGTCTCAGTACAGATCTTTGGGGGACACCACTATTTTCCTCCCTTCGTTCTGAAAACTGACCATTTTCTCCTTTCTTTTGGTTCTTATCATTAAACCAGTTACCAATCCATGAGAGGACCTTCCCTCTTATCCCATAACCGATTACTTTGCTTAAAAGTCTTTGGTGAGGGATCTTGTCAAAGGCTTTCTGAAAATCTAAATACACTATATCCACTGGATCTTGTTTGTCCTCATACTTGTTGACCCACTCAAAGAATTCTAGTAGACTGATGAGGCATGATTTCTCTTTACAAAAACCATGTTGATTATTTCCCAAAAAATATGTTCATCTATGTGTCTGAAAATTTTGTTATTTACAATAGTTTTAACCCGTTTGCCTGGTAATGAAGTGAGGTTTACTCACCTGTAGTTGCCACGGTGACCTCTGCAGCCTTTTTTCAAAATTGGTGTCACATTAGCTACCCTCCAGTCATTTGGTACAGAAGCTGATTTAAATGATAGGTTACAGATGACAGTTAGTAGTCCTGCAATTTCACATTTGAGTTACTTCAGAACTCTTGGGTGAATACCATCAGGTCCTGGAGACTTATTACTGTTTAGTTTATCAATTTGTTCTAAAACCTCCTCTAATGACACCTCAGTTTGGGACAGTTCCTGAAATCTGTTAACCAAAAAGGCTCAGGTTTGGGAATCTCCCTCACATCCTCAACAGTGAAGATCGATGCAAAGAATTCATTTAGTTTCTCTGCAATGGCCTTATGATCTCTGAGTGCTCCTTTTGCATCTGGGTTGTCCAGTGGCCTCACTAGTTGTTTGCAGTCTTTCTGCAAGGTAGGTGAGGTAACATCTTTTATTGGAGCAACTTCTGCTGGTGGAAGCCGCAAGCTTTCACACTTCTCAGAGCTCTTCCTCAGGTCTTGAGAAGAGAACCAGAGTGTCCAAGCTAAATAGAAGATGGGACAGATTGTTACACTAAGGAGATCACACGTGTTGTAGGAGACCACTTAAAATGAAATGGATAATTAACGTGAAGTAGGTGATTAACACTCTGCAGAGTAGGCATCATGGACGCAGACTCCAAAGGAGCTACAGCCAATTTACACATGCTGGGCAACTAATACGAATTACAGGTGTTTAAAATGTCATGCAGCGTTGCATCTGCAGCCCAATGAGCCTTTTAGTTTAGTGCTGTCTGCAGTAAGAGGAAAAACAATGTAAATGTTGAGAAAGAAAGAAAGAAAGAAAGAAAGAAAGATTCTGGGCCATTCATCCCAACAGAAGTTGAAGATCAGATACAGAAAATCTTAGCAACGCTGAATTCCTCCAAAGTTCTACCCTGAGTAGAAATGAATCTGTCCATTGCCATTAAAAGTTTCACTAGTAATTAAACCCAATGGGCAAAGAGCTAAGAAAGCGCAGACAGGTTAGAACTTTGGAATCAGCTTTAGATCAACTTCACATGCAAAGAATATGGTTTTGAAACTATGTAGTGGGCCAGATCCCCAGCTGGTGTAAACAAGCATACCTCCATTCAAATCACAGGACCAGATTCCCAGTTGGAATAAATAGTCCCAACTACTCTGAAGTCAATGGAACTGTATCAATTTCCACTGGCTTTGTACCTGGCCCTTAGTTTTTAGTCTTTGCCTCTGGGTACCTCCTAGTGATCAGCTTCAGGTAACCAGGTCAGCCTGAGCAGCAGGTACCTCTGGTTGCAGCATCCCAGGAGATGCTGGTGCAATGCAAGAGAAAAAAAAATCTCTCTGTTGGCCCAGAGGTAATTATGTGGGGTTAATGAAGGAACAGGCTATTCTACGCCAACTGAGGCTCTGCTGCCACTGGGTTATTTAATTGTTGCAAGTCACATGTCTGTGCTGTATATTTTATTTCTGCAAACACCTTGGGATACCATTTCAGACTCTGCCCTGCCTTGTTTTTAGTGACGGGTTCTTCCAGGGTTGCTGTGATCATGCGAGATGCAGGGTGGATGCTGTTTCACCTCTGTGGGGTTAGGATTAGATAGGGCAGGTTGTCAGGATGATTTATTCCTGTGAGGAGATCAAAGCTGAGCTCACAGACCTGGAGCCTGGATTCAGCTATTTAGCCCAGAGCAGGGACATCCTGGGCTGTGACCATGTCTGAAGCCTGCACAAGCTGGGATCATCTCTAGAGCTGGGAGGGGCTTTCAGTCCCTGATCCCATTTAGTCCATCGCCTCTCAGCCGAGCCTACCCAGGGAGGGGAGTAGGGAGTGCCCATCTGTGGAGTAGATCCTGATCTGCTAGGAACTTCAGAGAGAGCCAGCAACTCAGGACTTACAGCAAGGGGACAGCAAAGGGCTGCTGGATAGACAGATAGACAGATAGATAGATAGATAGACAGATAGACAGATAGATAGTGTCCAAACTATTCTGATGCTTGAGAATCGACTGCATCACAAGCTGAAAAAAATTCCACAGACACCAGAACCATAAGTTTACTATTTCAGTTGCATATTTTGGGCTATTTTTATTTAAGAGCATAAATGTGAAATTACAATCTGATTTGTTTTAGGGATGGTCTACTGTGCTTAGTCAATCTGAGATACACTACTTATATTACGTAAACAATGTATCTGAAGTAAATGTAGCATAGATCTACTAACCACGGAGTCCACACTATGCTATATCGAAGGGAGATGCTCTCTCGTCAACATAGCTTCCACATCTCGTTGAGGTGGATCACTGACATCGATGGAAAAGTGCTCTCTCATTGACATAGTGTATCTTCACCAGACCCGGTAAATCGATGCCGCTGCATCACTTAGGAGTTTTGATAAATCCTGCTGGGTACCTGTCTCCATCTTTAGGTGCCTAAATCCCTTTGTAATCCTGGCCCACAGAAATAACAGAAGCTGGGCTTTAGTCAGGGTACCCTGCGGGAGATCCTAGGGCCTGTGCTATGCAGATATCAGACTGGAGAATCATACTGGGCTCTTTTGGCTTGAAAATCCATTAATTCATGATGTTTTGCCTCTGGGCCTCTGCTTCTGAGCTGTTTAGGCCTCGTGGAGTGAGTCCCTGCAAGCCCTCAGAGATGGCTAGACAGCCTTCTACAGCAGCAGCCCTCTAGTGGCACGGAAGCTCAAAGTCAGCTCATCTACAGACACCATCAGGTTTTCACCTAGTTCTGTCAATTTGTTCTCAGAGTGATGGCTGAAAGGGCTCTTATGGAGCTGTGTCCTTGGCGTCTAGATACTACAGCGGTAGGGAAATGGAGATAGAGAAATTATGATCAAAGAATCCTGGCGCTGGAAGATCAAACACATCTCAAGTTGGGGAAAAAATCCACAGTGGGCAGCACAGTTAATACACTATTTCAATTAAATACAGTTGTGGTTTAATATACAGAACAAATGTACGACCCTAAACATAAATTATTATTTGAACCCTTTAAGGCTTTAGCTATCAATTAAGTCAGAGAGCTAGAGCCAATCAGAAAAAAAACCAGTGTAAATCTTTGCCTTTGCCTTTGCCTTTGCATCAGATACCCAAAATCAGAAAAAGATTCGGGATTTGGCAACCAACCATGTATGTTTTTAGCAAAATACTAGTGTTAAGTGAAAATGTTACGTTGCCAACAAAAGAAAATTGAGGTTTTCAGTTTAAAAAAAGTATTGTTTCAAGTATAACAGAAACTTTCCTTGGACATTTTTGTTTAGATTTAAATCCCATTTTGTAAACAAAAATAGGCAGAAAATCTCCGACCGCCCCTAATTGGAAATTGAGCTTTAAACAAAGTTGGGAAGCATTATTCTTATATTTAATAATACAGCCATTTCAAACCGGTTTCTTCTATTGCAACTGTGTTTATTTCTGTTTCAAAGGAATAGTTATGGAAAGGTAAAAAAAATAACATAGCAGCAAAGCCTGCAGATTGTGTTTTGTACACTCTAGCACCTGTAAACTGTAAACTCAGAGTCAGCTTTGCACCAGCCACCTGAAGCCTGTCTATCTCAACCCTGCCCAAGGACACAGAGGAAATGAAGGGGAGAGCATCAAGACCTCCTGCTCTAGCCCCATATCCTCTGTCCCACACTGCTGCCACCTTAACACCAAAGCTGTAAACAGGTGCACAGAACATACACATAATAAAACACAGCCCCTCCCTAACCAAGATCATAGTCCTAGTAGACAAGGCAGTGAAAGTGGGGGAGAGGAAACAGAGGGACGGAAAGGGGAAGCGACTTGCCCAAGGTCACCCAGAAGGTCAGTGGCAAAGACGAGAACATAACCCAGGTCTCCTGATTGCCACTGACCTGCACAGCGCAGATATGAAGGTAGAGAGGGAAACGATAAACCATAGCAGTAACAGAGGGATGCTCCTGTCCCATAATTACACAGAGACACAAGTGCAGCAGGTATCAGGGGCCATGAATCAATCTGTGCCTGGGGGCACTCTGCCGGTTGTCGCAAGGGCGGCAGGCAGGTTGCCTTCGGCGGCATGCCTGCGGAGGGTCCGCTGGTCCCGCGGCTTCCTCGGACCTCCCGCAGGCGGGCTGCTGAATCCGCGGGACCGGGGACCTCCTGCAGGCAAGCCACCGAAGAGAGCCCGCCTACCGTGCTCGGGGCGGCAAAATACCTAGAGCTGCCCCTGCTAAGAAGATATGACTAGAAGGGACCTGGGTCACTGAGTCCAATCCCCTGCTCCCACTGGCAACCCAGTCATATAATCCCCATTCTAAACTGACACAGCTCAGTGTTAACACCAGTTAGGTTGTTTGTCCCCAATGGCTCCTATTGGGAGGCTGCTCTGTATCGTCCCTCCTCCGATGGGGACAAATTTTCTTCTCATTTCCAAGCTAAATTTACTCATGGACAATTTATCCCCATTACTTCTTGTGTCAACATTCTCCTTTAGCATCAATAGCTCTGCTCCCTTCCTCGTGTTTACCTCCTCGATGTGTTTATAGAGAGTGATCATAATCCCTCTCAGCCAGCATTTTGCTCAGTTAATTAGCCAAACACTTTTAGTCTACATCTACTCAGCAAGCTAGGGCTGTGATTCACCAGCTTGCACGGACGTGCTCGTGTGCTAGCTTTGTGAGCATAAATAGCAGTGTACCTGCGGTAGCCATGCAGAATACAAACCCACCTGAACTCTGGGGCTATGTACTGTATTCAGCACAGTTTCCCCTTCTGCCATGGCTATACTATTTTCAGACTTGTGCTAGCCACACTCAAGGTATTGCAAGTAGTGTATGTGATCTGGGAATCACTTCCCTAGCTCATAGTTTAGATGTAGCCTTATTCTTCTTTCCTAAACTAGCTCTCTATTGTCGCAATAGGATGACCACCATTCCTAAGATTGTTGGGTTTGGGTTGTAACTTGTTCCATATTTACATTGCATTTTATCAAGCTTCATCTTGGACCAGATCCTCAGATGGAGGAAACGGACGCCATCCATTGACTGTAAGGAAGCTGTGGCAATTTACACTGGTGTGACAATGCTCCTCAGTAGTGGTGTGATTGTCAGAGATGAGGAGGAGGGAGGACATTAGCCTGACCACTGCCCTTGCCCTTCTTTCCACAGACAGGCCATGATGTACTGAGAAAGAAAATGTCCAACCTAACCACCGTGACCGAGTTCCTTCTCCTGGGGTTCTCTGAGGACCGGGAGCTGCAGATTTTACACTTTGTGGTGTTTCTAGGGATTTATCTGGCAGCCCTGGTGGGAAATCTCCTTGTTATCATCCTTGTAGTGGTCGACCACCACCTTCACACCCCCATGTACTTCTTCCTGATGAATTTGTCCATACTAGACCTCGGTTCCATCTCCGTCACAATCCCCAAGTCCATGGCCAACTCCCTGTTGAACACCAGGTCGATTTCTTATTCTGGGTGCATTGCCCAAGTCTTTCTCTTCATTTTCTTTGCTGTTGTTGACTTTGCTTTTCTCACCATCATGGCATATGACCGGTACGTTGCCATCTGCCAACCACTGCACTATGAGACTATAACGAACAGGGGAGCTTGTGTCCAAATGGCAGCCAGTGCGTGGATCAGTGGAATTCCCATTTCTACTATGCAGACCGGGAACATATTTGCATTACCTTTTTGTGGTGGTAACAAAGTGGATCAGTTCTTCTGTGAAATTCCCCAACTGCTCAAGATCACTTGCAATTATGCATACCTCAGTGAAGTTGTTATTACTTCTTTTCTCTTGTTCTTAGGCTTAAGTTGCTTTGCTTTTATAATTGTGTCATATGTTCAGATCTTCAAAACCGTGCTGAGAATCCCCTCTGAGCAGGGCCGGAATAAAGCCTTCTCCACCTGCCTCCCTCACCTCACTGTGGTCTCCTTGTTAGTTTGCACTGCCACCTTTGCCTACGTGAAACCCACCTCCAGCTCAACATCAGGTCTGGATGTCATAGTGGCTGTTCTTTTTTCTGTGATGCCTCCAGTTATGAATCCAGCCATCTACAGCATGAGGAACAAGGAGATAAAAGGTGCTCTGAGGAAACTAACTGAGGGGAAGTTATCCAAAAAGAATAAAATTTCCAGATTTCTCCCATGACCATGTTTTCATTCTGTGCTTCTTTAAAGATATAATCAACTGATGACATTATTGTTTCCATGGGAATGTGATGTTCAGGCTTTTTAAGCAAAAATGTTGTGTTCACAGTAGTAATAATGCAGACTAAGTTCACTGAAGTCAGTGGAGTTACTCTACTGTGAATTAGATAAGAATCTATCTATCTATCTAAATTATGAGGGCATTTAATTCATTTCTGCATTTCCTTGTTAGAAGTGTGAGTTAGCTGAACTCGACCTTCTGGACAAGCACGAGCTGTCACTGGGAAATATTAACTCTGTGTTAATAATGTTTTTGACATTTTATTTCCTAGTTTTTCAACAGAAAGGAAGCTTGTTGGTCCGAGTTAGTGGTCATTGTGGCAGCTGTAGGTGGCCATGGATATGGATGATGAGTGAAGTAAAAGGCTCTTTTAAGAATCATCACATTGTTCTAGAAAAGAGCTGTATACTGTGCACTACTTGGTCATTCTGGGTTCCCCTCAGCTTCACACCCTCAGCGGCGGCACTTCCCCAGACCCTGGCACACATTGGGAGGGGTGATTAGGGAGAGGCTCAGTTCCCCCTCCTGTCAAAAGGGAAGGAGAAAGCCCCCAAGATCACAAAAGAGGGAGAGGGAGGGGTATCCGACACCATAGATGCATCGCGAGCCCCCTGATACTGGCACACACAAGGGAGGTGAATGTGGGGCTGTCAGGCGCCCTGCCCCTCGTTCTAGTTCTGGATCCACATAGGTGCAGAGAGCACTGATGGAAACACAGCTCGGTGCTGTGCTCGCTTTATTGTTCACGCTGCAAAACTGGACCTAACAGGAAAGTGAGGCTTTGCACTGGGGAGGGGAGAGAACATAGAGCCCTCTGAACATTGAAAGAGAGAGGATATCACACCCCTCTCTTCTCCCAGTCCCCCATCACTCACCCTCATGTCCCCTCTTCCCAGTGTCCCACCCCTCATCTCCTGACCCCCAACCCATCTCCTACCCACCCACCCTATTCGTCCCTTTCCCAATAACCTCCCTCCCCTCGCTGCCCCCCAAGCCCTACTCCCGCAATTCCCATCAGCTCTTCCACCCTCATCATCCTCCTCTCCCAGCAGGTAAGTGTATTTCAAAAATTGTTTCATTACCATCTAAATATTCTGCGGTGCGCCAGGTGACATTTCCCTACAGTTAGAAACCCTCAGACAGAGCCAGGTGCCTCCTTATTCTTAGGTTCAGATTTCAGCTCAGGGTTTGATCTGAACTCAAAGTGCCCAGATGGCATGCGGGTTTGTCAGCCACTACTGGACATTCCCCCTTCAAGGACTCACAGCCTGTGAGCCAGAGGTAGCTTTGAACCTGTTCATCCTCTCTCCATGCACGTGCCCACTGTAATCCATTCAGGGGCTGCTAACAGGGAGTTTCGCAAGGGAGTTTGGAAGGGGAGTGGGAAGGGAGTGGGAGCCCCTCGCCAGCCCTAACCCCATCCCCGTGGGCCCCCCCTAAAACCCATAAACCAAACCACAGTCCAAAACTACTTTCCGTAAACCACCCTTTCACTAACTAGGAGACAATGCAGGCAGAAGCCCAGCAGCAGAGTGGGGGCTATCCAGTTTATTGCACTGACTGTTGCATGTATGATTACCTGCCCTGTGGGCGGGTGGCGTATGTGTGCAGCCGGTGCAAGGAGCTCCTGGCCCTCAGAGACCATGTACGGGCTTTGGAGGCCAGGGTGGCGGAACTGGAGGAGCTGAGAGAGGCAGAGAGGTATGTTGATGAGGCTTTCCGGGACACTGTAGAATTGTCCCACCTCCGCTTAGACAGCTCCTGTGCTGTTGAGGAGGAAGAAGGGCCCAGGGAAGTAGAGCAGTCGATGGGAGCAGAGGGAAACCTTCCCGTAGTTGGGACCCTCCTTCCAGATGGTGCTGGGGTTGCCTCTCGCACTGAGGTTGCCTCTCCGGGGGAGGGAACTCCAGTTTCTAGGAAAAGGCAGGTGTTAGTAATGGGAGATTCGATTATTAGAAATGTAGATAGCTGGGTCTGTGATGACCGGGAGAACCGTATGGTGACTTGCCTGCCTGGTTCGAAGGTTGCGGATCTCTCGAGGCATCTAGATAGACTTATGTGTAGTGCTGGGGAGGAGCCGGTGGTCGTGGTACATGTAGGTACCAATGACATAGGGAAGGGTAGGAGAGATGTCCTGGAAGCCAAATTTAGGCTGCTAGGGAAGAGACTGAAATCCAGGACCTCTATGGTGGCATTTTCAGAAATGCTCCCAGTTCCACGCGCAGGGCCAGGTAGGCAAGCAGAGCTTCAGAGTCTCAATGCGTGGATGAGACGATGGTGTAGA
Organism: Mauremys mutica; assembly: GCF_020497125.1. Classification (NCBI taxonomy): domain Eukaryota; kingdom Metazoa; phylum Chordata; order Testudines; family Geoemydidae; genus Mauremys; species Mauremys mutica. The sequence continues at coordinate 37,768,395 of NC_059083.1, forward strand.
GAGGAGGGGTTCACGTTCATTAGGAACTGGGGAAACTTCTGGGATGGGAGGAGCCTATACAGGAGAGATGGGCTCCACCTAAACCAAAGTGGAACCAGACTGCTGGCACTAAACATTAAAAAGGTTGTAGAGCAGTTTTTAAACTAGGAGATGGGGGAAAGCCGACTGCTGCAGAGGAGCGTGTGGATCGGACACAGACTCCTCTTAGGGGAGAGTCTGATGATAGAGAATCTCCAGGTTATAGTCGGGAGCAGAGGAATGAGAAGTATAATGTAAGGGCCGGATCAGATGATAAACAGTCACATAAAAAAGAAACTGGCACATCAGAAAAAGGCAGGCTAATAAACAGGGACAAGTTTTTAAAGTGCTTGTACACAAATGCCAGAAGTCTAAATAATAAGATGGGTGAACTAGAGTGCCTTGTGATAAAGGAGGATATAGATATAATAGGCATCACAGAAACCTGGTGGACTGAGAGCAATCAATGGGACACAATCATTCCGGGGTACAAAATATATCGGAAGGACAGGACAGGCCGTGCAGGGGGAGGAGTGGCACTATATGTTAAAGAAAGTGTAGATTCAAATGAAGAAAAATCTTAAGCAAATCCACAGGTTCCATAGAGTCTCTATGGATAGAAATTTCATGCTCTAGTAAAAATATAACAGTAGAGATCTATTATCGACCTCCTGACCAGGACAGTAATAGTGATGATGAAATGCTAAGGGAAATTAGAGAGGCTATCAAAATTAAGAACCCAATAATAGTGGGGGATTTCAATTATCCCCATATTGACTGGGAACATTTCACTTCAGGACGAAATGCAGAGATAAAATTTCTCAATACTTTAAATGACTGCTTCATGGAGCAGCTGGTACGGAAACCCACAAGGGGAGAGGCGACTCTTGATTTAATCCTGAGTGGAGCGCAGGAGCTGGTCCAAGAGGTAACTACAGCAGGACCGCTTGGAAATAGTGACCATAATACAATAGCATTCAACATCCCTGTGGTGGGAAGAACATCTCAACTGCCCAACACTGTGGCCTTTAATTTCAAAAGGGGGAACTATACAAAAATGAGGGGGTTAGTTAGACAAAAGTTACAAGGTACAGTGACTAAAGTGAAATCCCTGCAAGTTGCGTGGGCCCTTTTTAAAGACACCATAATAGAGGCACAACTTCAATGTATACCCCAAATTAAGAAAAACAGTAAAAGAACTAAAAAAGGGCCACCGTGGCTTAACAACCATGTAAAAGAAGCAGTGAGAGATAAAAAGACTTCCTTTAAAAAGTGGAAGTCAAATCCTAGTGAGGCAAATAGAAAGGAGCACAAACACTGCCAACTTAAGTGCAAGAGTGTAATAAGAAAAGCCAAAGAGGAGTTTGAAGAACGGCTAGCCAAAAACTCCAAAGGTAATAACAAAATGTTTTTTAAGTACATCAGAAGCAGGAAGCCTGCTAAACAACCAGTGGGGCCCCTTGACGATGAAAATACAAAAGGAGTGCTTAAAGATGATAAAGTCATTGCGGAGAAACTAAATGGATTCTTTGCTTCAGTCTTCACGGCTGAGGATGTTAGGGAGATTCCCAAACCTGAGCTGGCTTTTGTAGGTGACAAATCTGAGGAACTGTCACAGATTGAAGTGTCACTAGAGGAGGTTTTGGAATTAATTGATAAACTCAACATTAACAAGTCACCGGGACCAGATGGCATTCACCCAAGAGTTCTGAAAGAACTCAAATGTGAAGTTGTGGAACTATTAACTAAGGTTTGTAACCTGTCCTTTAAATCGGCTTCGGTACCCAATGACTGGAAGTTAGCTAATGTAACGCCAATATTTAAAAAGGGCTCTAGGGGTGATCATGGAAATTACAGACCAGTAAGTCTAACGTCGGTACCGGCCAAATTAGTTGAAACAATAGTAAAGAATAAAATTGTCAGACACATAGAAAAACATAAACTCTTGAGCAATAGTCAACATGGTTTCTGTAAAGGGAAATCGTGTCTTACTAATCTATTAGAGTTCTTTGAAGGGGTCAACAAACATGTGGACAAGGGGGATCCGGTGGACATAGTGTACTTAGATTTCCAGAAAGCCTTTGACAAGGTCCCTCACCAAAGGCTCTTACGTAAATGAAGCTGTCATGGGATAAAAGGAAAGGTCCTTTCATGGATTGAGAACTGGTTAAAGGACAGGGAACAAAGGGTAGGAATTAATGGTAAATTCTCAGAATGGAGAGGGGTAACTAGTGGTGTTCCCCAAGGGTCAGTCCTGGGACCAATCCTATTCAATTTATTCATAAATGATCTGGAGAAAGGGGTAAACAGTGAGGTGGCAAAGTTTGCAGATGATACTAAACTACTCAAGATAGTTAAGACCAATTCAGATTGTGAAGAACTTCAAAAAGATCTCACAAAACTAAGTGATCGGGCAACAAAATGGCAAATGAAATTTAATGTGGATAAATGTAAAGTAATGCACATTGGAAAAAATAACCCCAACTATACATACAACATGATGGGGGCTAATTTAGCTACAACGAGTCAGGAAAAAGATCTTGGAGTTATCGTGGATAGTTCTCTGAAGATGTCCACGCAGTGTGCAGAGGCGGTCAAAAAAGCAAACAGGATGTTAGGAATCATTAAAAAGGGAATAGAGAATAAGACTGAGAATATATTATTGCCCTTATATAAATCCATGGTACGCCCACATCTCGAATACTGTGTACAGATGTGGTCTCCTCACCTCAAAAAAGATATTCTAGCACTAGAAAAGGTTCAGAAAAGAGCAACTAAAATGATTAGGGGTTTAGAGAGGGTCCCATATGAGGAAAGATTAAAGAGGCTAGGACTCTTCAGTTTGGAAGAGAGAAGACTAAGGGGGGACATGATAGAGGTATATAAAATCATGAGTGATGTTGAGAAAGTGGATAAGGAAAAGTTATTTACTTATTCCCATAATACAAGAACTAGGGGTCACCAAATGAAATTAATAGGCAGCAGGTTTAAAACAAATAAAAGGAAGTTCTTCTTCACGCAGCGCACAGTCAACTTGTGGAGCGCCTTACCTGAGGAGGTTGTGAAGGCTAGGACTATAACAATGTTTAAAAGGGGACTGGATAAATTCATGGTGGCTAAGTCCATAAATGGCTATTAGCCAGGATGGGTAAGAATGGTGTCCCTAGCCTCTGTTCGTCAGAGGATGGAGATGGATGGCAGGAGAGAGATCACTTGATCATTGCCTGTTAGGTTCACTCCCTCAGGGGCACCTGGCATTGGCCACTGTCGGTAGACAGATACTGGGCTAGATGGACCTTTGGTCTGACCCGGTACGGCTGTTCTTATGTTCTTATGTTCAGTGCGTCTCCAAGCCCTTCGAAGGCTGATGGGCCTAACTGAAAGCTAAACCCTTTGGCTAATAACCCTGTCACTTTTTTTCCTCCAAAGAGCTGGTGAGTGGCCCTTGAGCACTGGAAACACTCCCTGCTGTGCGGATCTGAGCCCTGGTTTGATCTCTGTCTGTGCACAATAAATCAGCACCAAAACACACCAACGTAAAGAAAAGTTAGAAGTGACTCCTTTGGAGTCGATAGGGCTGATTCCCTCTCATTCACACTGATGTAAATCAGGAGTAACTCATTTGTACTGAATGGGGCTCATTTCCCCCTCACTCACCCCAGGGTTTTACAATGGAGTATGTCTGGTCTAAGGAAGAGGAGATTCAGGTCCTTTGACTCCAGTCCCTGCTGAGGTGTGGCCCTTCTTTGTGGTCCTGGGCCCTTCAACCCCAGAATCCCCTGGGGCATGGCCCTTCTCTATGAGGTGCTCTGCCCTTCAGCCCCCCCGCACTAATCACAGCGTCTCCTACCTCATTTCACTATTCCTCTGCCCCTCCCGTAAACTCCCCATCTGGTGAATCTCAAGGAGCACCCACTGATATCAGAGTGCCTGCTGTACCGCATCAAGGACTGCATGACTAGATACCAGGAACGGGACATGCTGGGGTACGATGGGTGGGGGTGTCCAGTGCCCTGGGTCTGACTGGGGCCAGCAACAGATGCTGCATTACCCACAGCCTGGAACAATACGGGTAGAATGGGGAGATCTGTCCCCAGTGCAGCAGCTGCCGCATTGTCTGCCTGAGTCTGAAGAGGGTCTGAGACAATGGCTCTGGGAGAAGGGAACTGCCCCAGGCATCTCCATGGCATTTGAATTCCCAGCACCAGTGCTCTGGAGCACTCCAACAACTCCACCAATGCAGGGGGCTCTCTGAGCAGGAGAGGGGAAGAGCACAGCAGTCCTGACCGCCTCACCCGAGCAGACACATCCTGGCTGGGGAGGTAAGGATTGTGGGGACCATGACTGCCCTCTGCCTGTCTGTGGGCACCTAGCTGATCTCGAGGGGTTGGGGGACAGTCACCTGCTCCTCTTCTGGGACAGAGCAGAGTCCCATGCCATTGTCCCAGCCTTTCTGTGAAGCCCTCTCCACCTCCATACATGGCCCTGGAGTGTCTGAATCCAGCCCTGGGAGTCAGCAGAGCTTTATGGGAGTAAATGTGCCTCTTTCCACAGGCTCCTGGGAACAGCCCAGCTCAGAGCTGTGACTCTTGGAGGGACCACCACCAGCTGCTGAAAATAGAGGGACAGGGACCCCCCGCCCAGTGGACAATTCTGCACTGATCTCCATTTCAGGGAGGTTCCCTGTGACTTAATGGCTGGTTGGAGACCTGCACCATGGCAGTTTAATTCATTCTCTGATCTAATGTAACCACGAAGGCTCTTGTGATCCATGCCAATGTCTCACCCCGCTGACCTTTTTGTCTCAGCAATACCTTGTGGAAGTGAGTTCCCCAGGTTAGCTGTGTGCTGGTTGGCAGTGGGCAGAGGCCACCCTGGAAATACTGTTCAGAAAAGGGGCTTGGCCAGGAAGAGGAAGGAGTAGAGTGGGGAAGGAAGGAAGTGGTGGCCAGGGCTTGCCAATGGGGAGAAGGAGGAGAGAATGGGCAGGTGTTTGGAGTCAGGGGTGAGTGGCTGTTCCCTGGAGCTGGGACCATGTCAGGGTAGTGGGGCTAAGCAAAGGAGAGAACTGGTGGGCAGAGGGGTTAAGCAGGGATCTCTGAGGAAGCTGAGTCAGGAACTCTGGGTGAGAATTGACTCGGCCATGGGAGGGGGAATCTCAAAGAACAGTGGCTGGCAGGGTCTGTGGGGGGGGGGTTTGAGAGGGGTGGGAGAAGATTAAGGGCTGTGGGTGTTTGCTTGGGGGTCTGGGTTAGGTGAGGGAGAGGGAGAGAAACACTCAGAGTCTAGGGTAAGATGGGTTAAGTGCGTGAATCATGGATCATCTCTAAATAAACGTTTCTTTATAAAATTTTCATCCAGTCTCAATTATTATCCCCCAGATTTTGGTAAAGTGAGGCACAGAGAGTTGAGGTAACATAGCTGCATAGCTGGGCTTCCATCACAGGAGTTCTTCGCATCTCGACCTTCTTTCTCTAGACACCAGGCTGTCCTAGTTATCATTACAGGCTGGGATTCTCAAGGGTGTCTAAGGGATTTACGAGCCCAAGATGTACACGCCTTACAGCCATAGGCTCCTTTGCAAATCCCAGGCACCATTTTCAGCAATTCAGGGGAAGCCCAGGCCTTGGAAGTTAACGAGAGACACAGGGCCAGGATTACAAAGGGGTCTAGGGACCTAAAGGAGGAGATAGCTGCCTATTGGGATTTACAATAGCATCTAAGCAGGTTAAGCTCCTCACTCCCACTGAATAACCATGGGACTTATTCCCCTAGCTCATTTAGGAGCATTGATAAATCCCCGTAGGTGCCTGTCTTCATCTTTGTGATCCTGGCCCACAGGTAACACAGAAGCTGGGCTGGAATCAGGGAATGCTGGGGGAGATCATAGCCCTGTGCTATGTTAGGGGCAGACTAGAGGATCAGAATGGTTCTTTTGGCTTTATCACCTAGTCACCTATGCACTTGCCTGTGGGCCTGTGCTGCTGAGCTGTGCAGGGCTCCAGAGAGTGAGTCCCGCTAGCCCTTAGAAAATAGACATGAATAAATCACCTTCCCGCAGCATCTGTTCTTTAATGCCGATGATGCTCAGCGCCAGCTACACACAGCTCATCTGCAGAGCCAAGAGGTTTGAGTCAAGTTCTGGCTGAGCAGTCTCAAAATGAAGGGGGAAAGAAATCTCAGATGCCTGTGCCTTTAGCTTCTAGATTCTGGTAGATATTGACCAAAGAATCCTGGTGCTGGATGGCTGAATGGATCATACGTTGGGAAAAAAATCTACACAGATCAGCACAGTAAGTTTTCTATGTCAATTAAATATGTTGGGGGATCAACATAGAAGGGAAAATTAAGATGATAAATATGAATTACAATATGAACTTGTTAAGACTTTTACTCTCAATTTAATCAAATACCTACTGCTGATTGGAATTTTTCCATCCTTCAGGAAAATTTTGACTTTTAACTGAAAACCTCAAATCCATTTTTGTTTCAATTTTTGGCAAATGAAAACTTTTTGCTGAAAACTGGATTATTTTTATTACAAAACCAAAAATGTTTGGGTTTTGAGTTTTCAATTTCTTTAAAAACCCGATTGCAAAATGTTTGGAGAAAAGCAGACAGATTCTGAGATTTGTTGTTGTTTAGCTGAAAACCCGCTTTCCATTAGAAAGAACACAGTTGAAAATTTCCTACCTGCCTTAAACTTCAAATAAATTGGGGAACATTAATATTGCCTGATAAAACCTTAATTTCAAACCATTTATTCTACTGCATCTATGTGATTTCTCTTCCAAAGGGATAGTTGTCCTAGTAGACAGAGCAGAGAAAAGGAGGGAGGGAGGGGAAACAGAGGCAGAAAGGGGGGAAATGACTGGCCTAAGGTCACACAGCAGGTCACTGGCAGAGACAAGAGTAGAGCCCGTGTCCTGACAACTCCTGCACTGCACAGCGCAGAGTAAATGATACAACATAGTGGTGACAGAGGGCTGCTGCTAGTCCATTGTTACACACAGGCCGAAGTGCAGCTAGGAGTTGGTGCTATAAATCAGTTTGGAAGCAGAAAGCAGGCCGTCTAGGCATAGAGCTTCGGGTAGAAAAATCACAGATGAGCTGCTACTTATGATGCTGGGTGAGTCTACATGAGAATCAGGCTGTGTTGCCATTTTAGTCTATCCATTTCATGGCCAACCTGTGAGCTTGGTGATGGTTGCAGCAGAGGGATCTTCTTTAGAAGAATTGTTGGGTTTGGATTGTACTCTGTTCCATCCTTCATAAAGCATGTTCATAGGCCACAACTTGGGCCAAATCCTCAAAAGAGGTAAAGTAACGAAGCTCCATTGACTTTAAATGAACCGACCCAATTTACACTAATGTGATAACGTGACTGATTGATTGTCAGAGGTGAGGAGCACTAACAATACCTCATCATTGCAAGTGACGAGTGCTGTGCACCTTTGACATTCATATAATGAGATATTACATGAAAGGGAATCAGGGCCATTCCCCCTGTCACTCTAACTCTGATCATTGTCCTTCTCATTCCCCCTACAGCCATCACATGATGTACTGAGGAAGAAAATGTCCAACCAAACCGCCATGACCGAATTCCTTCTCCTGGGATTCTCTGATGTTCGGGAGCTGCAGATTTTATACTTTGTGGTGTTTCTAGTGCTTTACCTCGCATCCCTACTGGGGAACCTTCTCATCATCACAGCCATAGCCCTCAAACACCAACTTCACCCCCCCATGTACTTCTTCCTGATGAATCTGTCCATCCTAGACCTCGGATCCATCTCTGTCACCATCCCCAAATCCATGGCCAACTCCCTCATGAACACAAGATTGATTTCTTACTCTGGATGTGTTGCCCAAGTCTTTCTTGTCTTCTTCTTCGCTTCAGCAGATTTTGCCATACTGACCATCATGGCGTATGACCGATATGTCGCCATCTGCCAACCACTGCGCTATGAGACAGTGATGAACAGGAGAGCTTGTATCCAAATGGCAGCCAGGGCCTGGATCAGTGTTATTCTCTACTCTGCAGTGCACACTGGAAACACATTTGCAATATCTTTCTGTGGAGGCAACATGGTGGATCAATTCTTCTGTGAAGTCCCCCAGCTTCTCAAGCTTGCTTGCTCTAACTCAGACCTCAGTGAAGTTGGGTTTCTCATCTTTAGTGTGTGCTTAGCCTCAAGCTGCTTTATTTTCATAATTGTGTCATATATTCAGATCTTCACCACAGTGTTGAGAATCCCCTCTGAGCAGGGCCGGCATAAAGCCTTCTCCACCTGCCTCCCTCACCTCATTGTGGTCTCCTTGTTTATTTGCACTGGGACCTTTGCCTACTTGAAACCCACCTCCAGCTCAACCTCAGGTCTGGATCTCATGGTGGCTGTTCTCTATTCTGTGTTGCCACCAATGACGAATCCGATCATCTACAGCATAAGAAACAAAGAGCTCAAAGGTGCACTGAGTAAACTGGTAGGTTGGAGGTCTCTAAGAATAAAATGTCCATATTTCTCCGTCAGTAACAATTTCATTCTGTGTTTCTTTATATAATCAGCTGATGACATTATTGCCTCCCTGAGAAAATACTGTTCAATCTGTTTATGCAGAATTGGGTATTTACACTAGGAAAAATCCAGACAAACATGACTCAAGAAAAAAGTAGTTATTACAGTTTTACACCAATGTAAATAAGATCGGAATCTATCTTCATATACTGCTATCCACCACCATACTATCTGAGCACCTTACCCATAAAATCAGTAGCCATAGCAAAGTACATAGTGAGGTCTCAGGCTTTTCTTATTTTGGGGGGATAATCTCTGATTGAGGTATCAATCCAATTGTTCTTTGTGTTTTTTGTTTACTTGTTTGTCAGATTTTTTTTTTTGTTGCTTAACTTGTTGGCTGGTTTGGTTTGTTTCTTTGGAGGTGGGAAAGCCTGGGGAGGTGGTGAGTGTTTGGTTACACAGGATTTTCGATATTTGCTCTCTCTTGGAAGTGCCATAATGTCATCTCTCTGATGGGGTTTTCTTAGCGAGATGAAGATTTGCTCCCCACAGTGACAACCTCATTAATCATAATGATCGATTTTTATTTGATTGTGAATTATGTTAACTAGCTAGCTAGATAATGAATAATCTATGGAGATTATTGTGCAAATTATTGTGCTTCTTTTCCTGTTAATGGCTGTCTATGTCCAGAACATGATTTTCTTATAAATACTCCTTATTAAACAAAGCGTTTTATGGCTATATCTTACTCTCTCATTTACAAACAGTTCATCCTAAAATACTTGGTGTTTGAACTTTGAGCTGTTTTGACAGGATACATTTTTAACATGCTCTCTTTCATTTCTCTGAACAAATGGAAGTATCACACTCGGGATCCTTAAAAACCAAGGAGGCAATCCTCAGCTAGTTTAAATTGTCATAGCTCCATTGAAGTCAATAGATCTCGGAGACTTTTCACCACTTGAGGATCTGCTCCAAACACTCATGATTATGAATTTCAAACTCACTCCCCTTGAATACTCTGTACACAGGCCCTGATTCCACAGCCACTTCAGCACATTCTTTACTTTAATTGTAGGTTTAAAGGGAAACTCATGCTTAATTTTCTGTTGGAATGATGTTGACCAACGTGGTGTGCAGTTAGAAGACCAGTTTCTCCCCTAGCTTCCATGCAAGTGCCATTGCGTGCACTGACCAAACCCCCATCCCATTTCCCTAAATGTCACTGTTTCCATAAATGTTCCTGTCTGCATGGCTGGAATGTTCAGCTGAATCACATTCCCCGAAAAAGCAAAATTATTATTCATACAAAAAGATTTGGCTGTATTCATTCTGTTTTGCCAGTGATATAGAGTAGGAGCTCACTTCATCGTCCGGCAGAGATAAATCACAGGGTAGCTCACAAGTAGAGCTGGATGGAAAATTTCTGATTGAAACAGAGTTTTGTCCAAAAATGCTGATTCATAGAGCCCAAAATGATTCGCAGAAACATCTCAGGTTTGATGAACTTTCAGGGAAGCAAGGGCAGATTGGCAATGGATTGCCTAACTGCCAAGCTGAGCTGCTAAGGAGCAGGAAGTTTGAAGACCTTGGTATGGGATCCCAGAGGCCGTGGCTCTAGGGCAATCTCAGCATGCAGACGACCCTGGCCCAGGAACACCAGGGCTTCCAGACTTCCAGGCCAGCTGGCTTCCCAAAATGGCCACTGAGTCACATAATATGGACAACCAGCTGGCTTGGAGCCTGGAATCAGCTGTTGAGCGAAACTCACATTCTGCTCCTATTAGCAGCCATGAAACTGACAAGAAAGTCCATTTCACTCAGCAGATGCTGGGGTCCTGTGGAGAAAATTTTGTTTCTGAAGCACCACGTGTTGGTGTTTCTAAAACACCTCCGCCCCCCAGTTTTCAGTTAGAGGGAAAATTTGAAATAGCAACATTTCCCACAAAGCTGAAATTCCATGTTTTGGCCAGCTCTGCTTTCAAGCTTTGTTTGTTCTTATGGCCTCATTAGAAAACATCAAGGTAAAGTGTCCCTTCTCTCATCTTAAGGTAGACACCAGGGCAACAGTAATCTGCTGAGACACGTGAATAAACCAGTGGTGCTTCATTGACAGTGGAATTGTCTTCTGAAGCTGCAAACCAAGTCTGTTAACCTTCAGGATGGGCTGCTGGCTTACCTGTTCTCCCAAGCTTTCCTTGAGGGCTTGGCTGGGTTGACGAGAAAATTATATGGAAGTTTCATTGGTTGAGGAGGGAGAATGTTAAAGTGAATGAATGGGGAATAGTATCAGAGGGGTAGCCGTGTTAGTCTGGTTCTGTAGACGCAGCAAAGAATCCTGTGGCACCTTATAGACTAACAGACGTTTTGCAGCATGAGCTTTCGTGGGTGAATACCCACTTCTGACTTGCATCTGAAGAAGTGGGTATTCACCCACGAAAGCTCATGCTGCAAAACGTCTGTTAGTCTATAAGGTGCCACAGGATTCTTTGCTGCGTGAATGGGGAATGATCTCCTGGTCAGTGAAAAGGGAAGAAGTTTAGTTTGGTTAAGGAAATTGTACGGATTGTGAATAGGGAATAAGGAGGAGGGAAGGTCTGTGATTGTTGTCAAGTGCAGAAGACTCTGTGTGGTGAAGGGTAAAAAGGTCTATGGCTGGTTCTGCTGGAGAATGTTTTGGTGGGTGAATGGAGGATAATCTTATCATTAGTAGAGAGTAGATGAGTCTACGGCTGGGGAAGGACAGATTTGTCTGATTAGTGGAGAGCACAGGAGTCTATGGGTGGTTGAAGGAGGCGAAAGTTCTAGTTGACTTATGGGGGAAATTTTGCCATTGGTTAATGGAGAAAAATTACAGTCGGTTAATGGGAGAGTTTAATACTGAAGGAAGGAGAATGTTACCCATGATTTGGTGGACCAAGTCAGTGTATTTTGCATATATTCTTACAATACAGAGCAGAGGTCTAGCGTTTGGGCTTTCTTACCAGTCCAAATGAACAAATAATACAAATATTGCTGTCAGTTGATTTTACGGCATTTCACATCTGAGAACTTGCAAGAAGTGTCCAGACTTGGAGCTGTGGGTCTCACGAGGAACAGCACAAATTCAGCTCTTATGTAAACTGTCAGGGCAATGTTATCTACATTAATGTTGTGCCCTCTGACACCATTCTGCCACTCTTGCCGCCTTCTTTCAAAAATTAGGATTCTGTGACCTGGTGTGTCAGTGACTTTAGACACCACACTGATGAATGGAGTAGAGAGAGAGATCATAATTGACAAGGGCTTGCATAGAGAAAGGATCCAGTGTCCCGTCCATGTCATCAGTGTTAGGGGTATTCTGATGTGAGGCTCTGTAGATGGGTCAGACTCACCCCTGCGGCGCCTCCTGCTGGTGACTCCGGGAATTAGCTCTGTTCCAGTTCGGAGCGCCCTCTGCAGGCTGGTGATCCGCCTGTCTTCAGGCCCCCCGTGTCCCTCCCTGGACCCGGTGCCCTCTTACATGGGGTGCTGCCCCCTAGCAGTAACCCCTTTCTCTTAGGGAACCCCCACCCTCTATCCCCACCTTGCCTCAGTATATGGCTACTGCCAGTCATTGTCTAGCCCCACATCCTGGGGCAGACTGCAGTATCAGCCTACTCATCACTGGCAAGGTTGGGTTTGGACCTGCTGCCTTGGCCTACCCCTGGGCTGCCCTCTGCAACACCCAGTACCTGTTAGCCCTCTGCTAGGTCGCAGCCTGGGGCTTTCCAGGCAGGAGCTCCCTAGCTCTTCAGCCTTTCCCCAGCCCTGCTTCACTCAGGTATTCAGTCTCTAGCTCCCTGCAGCCACGCCCTTCTCTCTCTGAAGGCAGAGAGAGACTGCCTGGCTTCTGGCTTCCCTGGCCTTCTTATAAGGCCCTGTGGCTCATTTTGGGGCGTGGCCCCAGCTGCAGCCACTGCCCCACTCAGCCCAGCCTAAAGGCTGTTTTCTTGAGCCTCGGCCCCCTTCCCAGGGCTGTTTTTAACCCCTTCAGGGCCAGAGCAGGGGTCCACCCTGCTACAGGCTCCCACAATCACTCCATTTGAAGCTGTTCCACTCTGGTTAAATAATTGTTAGGGTTTTTTTTTTCTGATTTCTTTATGGTAGCCCGTATGAAATAAACAGGGGATCTTTGTCCAATTCCCAGAAGATGTCTCCCCATAATACTTATATCAACATTACTGGCAATAATTTGCCACAATCATTCTTGTGGTCCATTACTAAGGAAGCATGCAGGGATATGGAGAAGAGAATCTCCTTTTATGTACAGAAAGGGTCCTTCCAGGAAAGGGTAGAGGGGGAAGATTCCACAGCTGCCACTTTGGCTTCTGTGTGCTCTGTTTTGTTCTATGAATGGAGGAGTGTTAACGGGACATTTCATCTTGAATAGTCTCTTGGAATATGTGTGAACTACTTATGCTAAACTATGTTTTCTACCTCATATTTAGCTGTAACATTGTGGCCTTGTCTACACTACACAGTTTTGTCGACAAAAGGCAGCTTCTGTTGACAAAACAGTGGCTGTGTACACACTGCAATGCTCCACCCGCCATTTTAACTCTCCTGCTACGCTGACTTAATAAAAACACCTTGGCAAGAGACGTAGAGCTTTTTGCAACATAGATAGTGTGACACAACGTCAGTGTAGACACTGCATTCCTCACATCACTGGAATGGGCCTCCAGGAGGTACCCTACAATGCCCACCGTTACTGCTCTGGTCACCGTTTTTGAACTCAGCTGCCCTGCATCCAGCTACGCAGGCATACTCCCCTCCTCTTTCAAAGCCACAGGAAGATTTAAATTGTTCTTCCTGTTTGGTTGGTGTGGAGAGCTCATATAGCTGAGCATGCTGGCTTCCTGTAGCAAACAGGCACCTGCCTGGACTACATGGGAGTGGGTGGATCTCCTACATCTGTGGGGAGAGGAGGCTGTGGGTTTCCCTAACTGTGGGGGGGCGACAGATGGAACGCATATCCCTATCTTGGTACCGGAGCACCAAGGCAGTGAGTACATAAACCGCAAGGGGTATTTTTCAATGGTGCTGCAAGCACTGGTGGATCACAAGGGACGTTTCACCGATATCAACGTGGGATGGCTGGGAAGGTTTCATGACGCTCACATCTTTAGGAACTCCGGTCTGTTTGAACAGTTGCAGGAAGGAAGTTACTTCCCAGACCAGAAACTTACCGTTGGGGATGTTGAAATGCCTATAGTTATCCTTGGGGACCCAGCCTACCCCTTAATGCCATGGCTCATGAATCCATACACAGGCAACCAGGACAGTAGTAAGGAGTAGTTCAACTATAGGCTGAGCAAGTGCAGAATGGTGGTAGAATGTGCATTTGGATGTTTAAAAGTGCGCTGGGGCAGTTTACTGACATAGTTAGACCTCAATGAAACCAATATTCCCATTTCCATTGCTGCTTGCTGTGTGCACCACAATATCTGTGAGAGTAAGGGGGAGATATTTATGGTGGGGTGGGAGGTTGAGGCAAATCACTTGGCCACTGATTTTGCACAGCCAGACACCAGGGCAATTAGAAGAGCAAAGCTGGGCATGAAGTGTATCAGAGAAGCTTTGAAAACCAGGCTACACTGTGACAGTTCTATTTGTTTTTCCTTGATGAAAACCCACCCCCCTTGGTTGACTCTACTTCCCTGTAACCCAACCGACCTCCCCCCTTTGATTACTGCTTTCAGAGGCAATAAAGGCATTATTGTTTCAAAATCATGCATTCTTTATTAATTCATCACACAAATAGGGGGAAAAGTCGCAAAGTAGCCTGGGAGGGGTGGGTGAGGGGAGGAGGGAAGGACAAGGCCACACTGCACTTCAAAACTTACTGAATGCCAGCCTTCTGTTGCTTGGGCATTCCTCTGGGGTGGAGAGGTTGGGTCCCCAGAGCCCCCCACCACGTTCTTGGCATCTGAGTGAGGAGGCTATGGAACATGGGGAGGGGGGAGAGCAGTTACACAAGGGTTGCAGCATTGGTCTGTGCTCCGGCTGCCTTTCCTGCAGCTCCACCACATGCCAGTAGCCTCAGCATTGGATCTTGCCTCCTTTCATCGCGCTGCCGCCACCTCTCATCTTGTTCCCACCACCTCCTATCTCACTCGTCCCTCCTGTCCTTGCGTTCATTATCTGCTTTCCTGCCTCCACGCATTCTGCTGAGCTCTTTCAGTGCGGGAGAACTGCAAGAGCTTAGAGAACATTTAGTGGGGGCCATGTACTACATTGGGTAAAACTCAACAGCTTGAGACCATTTTGTCCCACATCACATCCGTAGTTTGAGCTCAAGCTCTGAGCAAAATAAACAAACCTAGAAACTTGTAACTGGGCTTATATCTATACAACCCTTTGCTCAAATGACCCCAAATTTAGGTCACTAACCGTACCCTGCACTGGGTAAGCATTTATATGACTAAGCATATCATTTTTTTAAGGAGAGGTGGAACTTTAAACAGAAGTCATGGCACAACCTTCACTATCGGGGTGTTGCTGTGTAGTTATAATATTCATCTGTTCATTTACTGGCTGGGTACCCATCTCATAGGTTTCTATTAACCACGTTACTGGAATATTCTATGAGCATTGAGATGGGATTGTGATGTCCAGCAATGAGAATCTCAGATACAGGAACAAGCAAAAAGCTAGACATCAGGGCACAGATATTCAGCTCATGTCATTTGGCCTGGTTCCATAGCACTAAGCCAATTTACAGCTGCTGAGGAACTAATCGACTTCAGTGGGGCTGGGACTGATTTACACAAGAGCTGTTTGGGGATCTGGACCTTTTGACACCAAGGCAGCTAGAGGTGATTTACAAAAACTGGGGCTCTGACCCATTCACTCCAGTGGTGCTACCCTGATTTGAACTTGCTGAGGATCTGAACCATTGATTCCAATAGATCTAGGGCTGATTTGTACCTGCTGGGGATCTGGCCCTTTGTCTTTCATTCTCTGACATGGATGTCTAGTGTAGATTTCACATTTTTAAACAGTGCATCTGCAGCCAAAGGAGCCTTTTATTTTAGTGTTGTCTGCAGAAAGGATAAATATTACTACTGAGAAAGAAAGAAAGAAAGAAAGAAAGAAAGAAAAGCTGGGCCATTCATCCCAGTAGAAGTTGAAGATCAGATAAAGAAAATCTCCACAACACAGAATTCCTCCAAAGTTCTGTCCCCAGGGGCAGTGATGAGCTGCTAAAATCTTAACAACCGGTTTCCTGTAAAAAGTTCTGATTTAAGGGATGTGCCACAGCATGTATTTTTTGTACCAATAGGGCTACCATGCGTCCGTATTTTCCTGGGAGGAATTTTTAAGAACTGAAAACTGAGTCTTTTTCATATATAGGCTCCTATTACCCCTCACCCCCGTCCTGATTTTTCACACTTGCTGTCTGGTCACCCTAGGGTGTACATGTGTGGGTCCCAGCTGCTCCCTGCCCCCCCCCTCATTGAAGCAGGTGTGCAGGGTTACTGCCCTGAGAACTGCAGGGCACCAGTGGCCATGGGAATGGCTGCAGACAAGGGCGTGGGGCAGGGCTAGCTGGAGGCAGGGAGTGTGACACGGGCTGGCTGCAAAAGGGGCTGGCTGTGGGCAGGTGATGCAGACAGGGGCTGGCTGTGGGTGACTGCGTGCAGGGGGTGGCTGAAGGAGGCTGTGGGCAGGGGGCGGCTGCGGGCAGGGGGTGGCAGGGCAGGTGGTGTGGCAGGGGCTGGCTGCTGAGGGCAGAGGCTGGCTGCAGGAGGCTGCGGGCAGGGGCTGGCTGCAGGCAAGGGCTGGCTGCGGGTGGCTGCAGGCAGGGGGTGGCTGTGGCAGGGGTTGGCTGCAGGTGGTTGCAGGCAGGGGTTGGCTGTGGGCAGGGAAGGTGGGGGGGCAGGTACTCACACGGGGAGAGCGGCTGGGAGCAGCCCGAGCAGCAGGACACAGCCGGGGACTCATCCGGCAGCAGCAGGAGCCCCACGGCCAGAGGTCCAAGGAGCAGCAGCAACAGGGACAGGAGGCAGCCCACATGGCTCCTGCAGCACAGTGCAGCACCCCCCGGAGAAATTACAGGCTTCCTGGCCAGAGCCCATCAAAGCTTCTGTCATAGGTTTGTTCCCCACTTTGAACTTTAGCGTCCAAAAGATGGGGACCTGCATGGATCCTTCTAAGCTTAAATCATAGCTTAGATCTGGTAACACTGCCACCAGCCAAAAATATACTGTTTTGGCACACTCTCTGTTCCCCCAAACCTTTCCCGGGGGGAACCCGATCCAAACTCCTGGGATCTTAACACAAAGGGAAATAAACCATTCCCACTCTCAGACTTTCCCTCCCTTGGTCGTCAGGGAAGACTACCTTGATTCAAACTCCTTGAATCTAAAACAAAGAGGGATTCACCTTTCCCCTCCTCTTTCCCCCCCACCTATCCCTGGTGAGTCAGACTAATCCCCTGAGGTCTTAAACAAAGGAAAAATCAATCAGGTTCTTAAAAAGAAAAGCTTTTAATTAAAGAAAAAGATAAAAACTATCTCTGTAAAATCAGGATAGAAGTTTACAGGGTACAGCTGATGAAACTAGAGAGCTAGCATCAGTACAAATACAGCAAACAGAGGTAAAAACCCTACCAGCAAAATATACATTTGCAAATACAGAAATTAATCAAAAGACTAATCCGCCTTTCTAATACTCACTATACTGAATAGAAGAGACTATTTCAGGAAGATTGGAGAGCCTGGATATACGTCTGGCCCTTCTTAGATCCAAAGAGAGAACACCCCCCAAAACAAAGAACCCAAACAAAGGCTTCCCTCCACCGAGGTTTGAAAGTATCTTGTCTCCTGATTGGTCCTCTGGTCAGGTGTTAGCCAGGTTCACTGAGCTTGTTAACCCTTTACAGGTAAAAAAGACCTTAACCCTTAACTATCTGTTTATGACAGCTTCCCTTGCAGGGAAGCCAGTTAACAAGAGGTTCTAAAACCACTTCTAAATTTAACAACCGGTTCCTGCAAACCGGTGGAACCGGCTCCAGCTCACCCCTGCCCAGGGGGAATGAATCACTCTGTCACCCTTATAAATTACATTTGTAACTAATCTCAATGGACAAAGCGCTAGGAAAGAGCAGACTGCTTACAAACTTTTGGCTCTTCTTTGGTTCAGTTTCACAGGCAAAGAATATGGATTGGAAACTGCCGCATGGGCCAGATCCCCAGATGGTGTAAATCGATGTAGCTCCATGGCAGCCAGTGATCCAGATCCCAACTGGTGTAAACAGCCCTTGCTACTCTGAAGTCAATAGAACTTTACACTATCAATTTACACCAGCTCAGGACCTGGTCCTTAGTTTTTAGCGTTTGCCTCTGGGTACCTCCTAGTTACCAACTTCATGCAGCAAGGACAGCCTGAGCTCTGGGTTCCTCTGGTGACTGCATCCCAAGAGTGGCTGGTGCAATGCAGAAGACCATCTCTGCTCACTCAGAGGTGATTATGTGGAGTTAATGAAGGAACAGGCCATTCCAGGCCAGCTGAGACTCTGGTGCCACTAGGCTCTCAGCTATAGTAGGTCACATCTCTGTGCTACTAATTTATATTTTATTTTGCCATCCTGTGGGGACCCCCTTTGTGACTCACCCTTGTCTTGTTTTTAGCCAAGGGTCCTTCCAGGGATGCTGCCATCGTGTGAGATCCAGGGCAGGTGCTGTTCCCCCTCTGGCGGCTTAGGATCAGCTAATGCAGGTTGTCAGGGTGGTTTGCTCCAGAGGTGAGATCAGATCTGGGCTCACATCTCTGGAGACCAGATTCAGCTATTTAGCCCCAGAGCAGGGACATCCTGGGCTGTGACTGTGTCTGAAGCCTGCACAAGATGGGATCATCTCTAGAGCTGGGAGGGACTTTCAGTCCCTGATCCCAATTAGTCCATAGCCTCTCACCCAAGCCTGCCCTAGGAGGAAACCAGGAAGCACCCATCGGTGCTAGGAAGTGCAGAGAGACGCTGCAACTCAGAACATCCAGTGAAGGGGCACAACAACAGCTGTTGGATAATACAGTGATGGAGGCATGGGAGAGAGAGAGAACCAAACCATCCTGGCAGTGGGTGGATAGATAGATAGATAATGACCAACGATTCCTAACACTGCAAGATCAAATGCACTGCAAATTGGGATAAAGAAGAAGGGCAAGAGCATATCTGGATACAGACTGGCTAACCTAGTGAGGAGCGCTTTAAACTAGGTTCAACGGGGCCAAGTGAATAAAGCCCACAGGTAAGTCAAAAACATGGAGACCTGGGAGAAGGGTTGGAATCTGGGGTGAGCATGGGCTGCTATAGCAGAAATAAAGGAGATACAAGACAGAGCTGCTGGGGTGGGAAGGGGATCAAGTCAGTATCTTAGATGTCTGTATATTAATGTGGGAAGTATGGGGAATAATCAGCAAGAACTCGAAATGCTAGTAAATAAACACAACTGTGACATAGTTGGCATCATGGAGACTTGCTGCGATAATACACATGACTGGAATTTTGGTATAGAAGGTTACAGTTTAGTCAGGAAGGACAGGCAGGGAAAAAATGGAGGAGGTGTTGCCTTATATATTAAAAATGTATACACTTGGACTGAGATTGAGATAGAAATAGGAGACAGACTTGTTGAAAGTCTCTGGGTAAGGATAAAAGGGGTAAAAAAAAAGGGTGATGTCATGGTAGGGGTTTACTGCAGACCACCTAACCAGGTGAAGAAAGGGGTAAAGAGTGAGGTGGCAAAGTTTGCAGATGATACTAAACTGCTCAAGATAGTTAAGAGCAAAGCAGACTGTGACAAACTTCAAAAAGATTACACAAAACTAAGTGATTGGGCAACAAAATGGCAAATGCAATTTAATGTGGATAAATGTAAAGTAATGCACATTGGAAAATATAACCCCAACTATACATACAATATGATGGGGGCTAATTTAGCTACAACATGTAAGGAAAAAGATCTTGGAGTCACCTGAAGAGGTCCACGCAGTGTGCAGAGGCGGTGAAAAAAGCAAACAGGATGTTAGGAATCATTAAAAAGGGGATAGAGAATATGACTGAGAATATATTATTGTCCTTATATAAATCGATGGTAACCCCATATCTCGAATACTGCGTACAGATGTGGTTGCTCATCTCAAAAAAGATATACTGGCACTAGAAAAGGTTCAGAAAAGGGCAATGAAAATGATTAGGGGTTTGGAACGGGTTCCATATGAGGAGAGATTAAAGAGGCTAGGACTCTTCAGCTTGGAAAAGAGGAGACTAAGGGGGACTATGATAGAGGTATATAAAATCATGAGTGATGTGGAGAAAGTGAATAAGGAAAAGTTATTTACTTATTCCCATAATACAAGAACTAGGGGTCACCAAATGAAATTAATAGGCAGCAGGTTTAAAACAAATACAAGGAAGTTCTTCTTCACGCAGCACACAGTCAACTTGTGGAACTCTTTACCTGAGGAGGATGTGAAGGCTGTTCCAGATTTTATTTGACAAATAGGGAGGAATTGGTTGAGAACTTGAAAGTGGAAGGTGGCTTGGATGAAAGTGATTACAAAATGATAAGAGTTCTTGATTCTAAGCAATGGTAGGAGGGAAAACAGCAGAATAAAGATAATGGATTTCAGGAAGGCAGACTTTTTAGCAAACTCAGAGTTGGTAGGCAAAATCCCATGGGAAGCAAGCCTAAGGGGAAAAACGATTGAAGATGTTGGTAGTTTTTCAAAGAGACATTACCAAGGGCACAAAAGCAAAGTATCCTACTGCATAAAAAAGATAGGAAGTATGGCAAGAGACCACCCTGGATTAACCAGGAGATCTTCGGTGATCAAAAAATCAAAAAAGAGTCCTACAAAACGTGGAAACTAGGTCAAATTACAGAGGATGAATATGAAGAAATATCACAAGTGTGTAGGGACAAAATTAGAAAAGTCAAGGCATAAAAGGAGGTCAAACTTGCTGGGGACATAAAAGGTAACAAGAAAACATTCTACAAATACATTAGAAGAAAGAGGAAAACTAAGGACAGGGTAGGCCCATTACTAATGAGGAGGGGGGAAACAATAACAGAAAATGTGGAAATGGCAAAGGTGCTTAATGACTTCTTTGTTTTGGTTTTCACCAAGAAGGTGGGTGGCGATTGAACCTCTGACATAGTGAATGCCAGTGAAAATGAGGTAGGATCAGAGGCTAAGATAGGGAAAGAATTACTTAAACATGTTAGATGTCTTCAAGTGACCAGGGCCTGATGAAATACATTCTAGAATACTCAAGGAGCTGACTGAGGAGATATCTGAGCCATTAGCGATTATCTTTGAAAAGTCATGGAAGATGGGAGAGATTCCAGACAAATCCAGAATAAGGGCAAATATAGTGCCAATCCATAAAAAGGGAAATAAGGACAACCCAGGAAATTACAGACAAGTCAGCTTAACTTCTGTACCCGGAAAGATAATGGAGCAAATAATTAAGAAATTAATTTGCAAACATCTAGAAGCTAATGAGGTGATAAGTAACAGTCAGCATGGATTTGTCAAGAACAAATCATGTCAACCCAACCTGACAGCTTCCTTTGACAGGGTAAAAAGCCTTATGGATAGGAAAGAAGTGATAGATGTGGTAAATATTGACTTTAGTAAGGCTTTTGATACTGTCTGGCATGACCTTCTCATAAACAAACTAGGGAAAAACAACCTAGAAGGTGGATGCATAACTGGGTGGAAAACTGTTCCCGGAGAGTAGTTATCAGTGGTTCACACTCATGCAGGAGGGACATAACAGGTATCGGTTCTTGGTCCAGTTCTGTTCAATATCTTTATCAATGATTTAGATAATGGCATAGAGAGTACACTTATAAAGTTTGCAGACGATATCAAGCTGGCAGGGGTTGCAAGTGCTTTGGAGAATAGGATTATCAGTCAAAATTATCTGGACAAATGGGAGAAATGGTCAGATGTAAATAGGATGAAATTCAATGAGGACAAATGCAAAGTACTCCACTTAGGAAGGAACAATCAGTTGCACACATACAAAATGGGAAAAGAACAGCCTATGAAAGTTTACTGTGGAAAGGGATCTGGGGGTCATAGTGGATCACAAGCTAAATATTAGTCAACAGTGCAACACTGTTGCAAAAAAAAGCAAACCTCATTCTGGGATGCATTAGTAGGAGTGTTGTAAGCAAGAAACGAGATGTAATTCTTCCACTCTACCCTGCGCCGATTAGACCTCAACTGGAGTGTTGTGTCCAGTTCTGGGAACCACATTTCAGGGAAGTTGTGGACAAATTGGAGAAAGTCCAGAGAAAAGCAACAAAAATGATTAAATGTCGAGAAAACATGACATAGGAGGGAAAATTGAAAAAATTTGGTTTGTTTAGTCTGGAGAAGAGAAAACTGAGAGGGGACATGATAACAGTTTTCAAGTATATAAAAGGTTGTTACAAGGTTGGGGGAAAACCGTTCTTAACCTATGAGAATAGTACAAGAAGCAAGGGGTTTAAACTGCAACAAGGAAGGTTTAGGTTGGACTTTGGAAAAAACTTCCTAACCCTCAGACTGGTTAAGCACTGGAATAAATTGCCTAGGGAGGTTGTGGAATCTCCATCATTGGAGATGTTTAAGAACAGGTTAGACAAACACCTGTGAGGGATAGTCTAGATAATACTTAGTCCTGCCAGGAGTGCAGGGGACTGGACTAGATGACCTCTTGAGGTCCCTTCCAGTCCTATGATTCTAAAGTCTATGAAAGTAAGTTTTCTATTTCAATTAAATATGTTAGAGTATTAATGCACAGGGAAAATTTAATATCAGAAATATGAATTGCCATTAGAACTCTTTAAGACTTTAACTATCAAATTATGCAGACATCTAGAGATGATCAGATTATTTAAAAAAAAATTCATCAGCAAAAATTGACTTTTCATTGAGGTTGTGAGATCCAAACAATTTCATGCTAAAATTGTTGGAAACTGTAAAATCTTAGTCATCACAAAAAACTGTTTTCATTTTTACAGCTAGCAGAGACTTTCCATGAAAATGTATTCAACTGAAAACTCAATTTTCCTTTGAAATAAAGCAGAAATTGTCTAAGTACTCCTAAGTGGAAATTTAGCTTTAAGGCAGGGTGGGGAACATGAATATTGTCCAATGACACCACAGTTTCCAACCCATTCCCTCTATTGCAACTGTGTTTATGTCTTTCAAAGGGGTAGCTGCAGGATGGTGAAACTAAGTAAGTAGCGAAGTTGGTATCCCACAGAATACGTTTTAAACATACTAACCTCTCTAAACTGAAGCCCAGAGAGCTGAAGCCCCCAGACAAAGCTTGTCTATCTTGATCCTACTCAAAGACATGTAGGAGGTTGATGGAACTAGAACCCAGCTCTCCTCTTCTACCATCACTGTCTCTGTCCCACACTGCTGCCCGCTAAACAAAAATACTGTCCACACATTCATACAACATACAACTAGGAAGAAACAGTCCATCCCCAAAAGAGTTTACATTCAAAGTAGACAAGACAGACAAATGGAGGGAGGGGAAAGAGAGGCAGAAGTGACTGCCCCAAGGTCACAATGAAAGTCAGTGGCAGAGCCAGAGTAGGACCCAAGTCTCCTGACTACCACTGACCTGCACAGTACAGACATAAAGTCGCAGAGGGAAACAATATAACCTAGCAGTAACTGAACAATGCTACTAGCCCATCATCGCCCAGAGATGGAAATGCAACTACGATTTGGTCTCATAAATCAATGTGTAAACAAGCAGTTGGCTGGCTGTGTGCTGTTGGGGGGAGGGATAGTTCAGTGGTTTGAGCATTGATCTGCTAAACCCAGCATTATGAGTTCAATCCTTGAGAGGGCCACTAAGGGATCTGGGCCTGAATTGGTCCTGCTAGTGAAGGCAGGGGGCTAAACTCAATGATCTTTCAAGGTCCCTTTACAGTTCTAGGAGGTTGGTGTATTTTTAATTATTACCTAATAGATGAGCTGCCATGTGGGACTCCAGATAAGAGTGCATTTCCCAGGCAGTGTGGGCATTTTAGATTCATGGCCAAGTTATGAGCCTGGTCTCTGTAGCAAAAGGGGCAAAACTTTGGCTAACATTGTTGGATTTGGGTTGTACTTTGTTCCATCCTCCATGCTACATTTGATCAAGCCACATATTGGGCCAGATCCTCAGATGATGTAAATGGACCAAGCTACATTGAATTTAAGGGAGCAATGCCAATTTACACTCCTGTGATAACACACCAGAGTAGTGCTCTGTTTGTTAGCGGTGAGGAACACGAGCTACTGCAGTCAATAGAAGTGACAAATGCTGTGCACCTTTGACATTCACATCATGAGAGATTATGGAAAGGAGAATCAGGGTCACTCTGTCTCTCACTATAGTCCTGACCATTGCCCTTGTCTTTCCCTCCACAGGCAGGACATGATGAATAAGAAAGAAAATATCCAACCAAACCAGCATAACTGAGTTCCTTCTCCTGGGATTCTCTGACATTCGGGAGCTGCAGATTTTACACTTTGTGGTGTTTCTAGTGATTTACCTGGCAGCCATGATGGGGAATCTTCTCATCATCATGGTTGTAGCCCTAGACCACCACCTTCACAGCCACATGTACTTCTTCCTGATGAATTTGTCCATCCTAGATCTTTGCACCATCTCTGTCACTGTCCCCAAATCTATGGCAAATTCCCTCATGAACACCAGGTCCATTTCCTATTCTGGATGTGTGGCCCAAGTCTTTTTCTTCATCTTCTTTGCTCTTTCTGATTTCGCCTTACTCACCGTCATGGCGTATGATCGATATGTCGCCATCTGCAAACCACTGCACTATGAGACTATAATGAACAAGAGAGCTTGTGTCCAAATGGCAGCCAGTGCCTGTATCAGTGTAATTGTCTATTCTTCATTGCACACCAGGAACACATTTGCAATCTCCTTCTGTGGCGGCCACGAGGCGAATCATTCTTCTGTGAAATTCCCCAGCTACTCAAGCTCGCCTGCTCTGACACGTACCTTGGTGAAGTTGAGGTACTCATCTTGGGTGCATGCTTAGGCTTAAGCTCTTTTGTTTTTATAATTCTGTCATACACTCAGATCTTCCAAACAGTGCTGAGAATACCCACTGAGCAGGGTCGGCATAAAGCCCTATTCACCTGCCTCCCTCACCTCATTGTTGTCTCCTTGTTTGTTTCCACTGGCATCTTTGCCTACCTGAAACCCACCTCCAGCTCTCCATCAGGTCTGGATCTCATGGTGGCTGTTCTTTATTCCGTGCTGCCACCAGTGATGAATCCGATCATCTACAGCATGAGCAACAAGGAAATCAAAGCTTCCCTGAGGAAACTCATAGGGTGGAGGTTATTCAGCAAGAATAAAATGTCTATATTTCTCTTATGAACATGGATTTTATCTGTATTTCTTTACAAACACAATCCATTGAAGATACTTTATTATTGTTATTGTCGTCAACAGGCCAATTCACCTTGAATGGTCCCTTGAAATATGTGTTAACTATTTACACTAAACAATCTATTCCGATTTGTATTTAGCTGTAACACTCTATTTGCATTTCCCACACCTGAAGAAGAGCTCTGTGTAAGCTCAAAAGCTTGTCTCGCTCTTACCAACAGAAGTTGAGGAATAAAAGATCTTACCTCATTCACCTTGTCTCCCTAATATCCTGAGACCAACATGGCGACAACACCACTGCATAAATCAGTTTTGTGTTATTCTTGATGATGTTGAAAGGCTTATTTAAGAGGAAGTTTTTGCAATGTTTCCTAAAGACAATCAGACTCTGGATAATGAGGCCAAATTTTGATCCCATTGATGTAACTGGAATTTAGCCACTCACTTCAAAGGAATCATGATTTGATCAGTGGACAATACACACAAGGATCCAAGTGAGGATAAAGGGAGCCTGGAGAAAATTACAAACCTCTTAGGAAGGAGATTCCACCACCTCCTTAGGGAACACATTCCAGTGCTTCACCACCCTTCTAGTGAAAAAGCTTTTCCCAATATCCAACCTAAACCTCCCGCTCTGCAATTTGAGACCATTACTCCTTGTTCTCACATCTGGTACCACTGAGAACAGTCTAGATCCATCCTCTTTGGAACCCCCTTTCAGGTAGTTGAAATCAGCTATCAAATCCCCCCTCATTCTTCTCTTTGGCAGACTAAACAATCCCAGTTCCCTCAGCTTCTCCTCATAAGTCATGTTCTCCAGGCCCCTAATCATTTTTGTTGCCCTCCGCTGGACACTTTCCAATGTTTCCACATCCTTCTTGTAGTGTGGAAGAAGCTCTATTTTATAGAAGTCGATTTTTAGAAATAGATTTCATAAAGTCCACACTAAGCATATAAGTCGGTGGAGTGTGTCCTCACTACCGTGGCTAGTGTTGAATTTCAGAGCATTGCACGCTGGACACTTTCCAATTTTTCCACATCCTTCTTGTAGCGTGGAAGAAGCTCTATTTTATAGAAGTTGATATTTAGAAATAGATTTTGTATGTCCACACTCAGCATTTTAAGTCGGTGGAGTGTGTCCTCACTACCGTGGCTAGTGTCGAATTTCAGAGCATTGCACTGTGGGCAGCTATCTCACAGTTTCCACAGTCTTCGCTGCCCATTGCAATTCTGGATTGAGCTCCCAATGCCTGATGGGGCAAAAACATTGTCGCGGGTGGTTTTGGGTACATGTCATCAGTCACCCCTCCCTCCATGAAAGCAGTGGCAGACAATCGTTTTGCACCTTTTTCCATGCAGATCATAGAATCATAGAATCATAGAACTTAAGATCAGAAGGGACCATTATGATCATCTAGTCTGACCTCCCGCAAGATGCAGGCCACAAAAGCTGACCCACCCACTCCTGAAATAATTCTCTCCCTTGACTCAGCTGTTGAAGTCCCCAAATCCTGATTTAAAGACTTCAAGTAGCAGATAATCCTCCAGCAAGCGACCCCTGCCCCATGCTGTGGAGGAAGGCGAAAAACCTCCAGGGCCACTGCCAATCTACACTGGAGGAAAATTCCTTCCCGACCCCAAATATGGCGATCAGCTGAACCCCGAGAAACCCCAGATGCCATACTGCTGCCAGCAGATGATGCAGTAGGACTGCTGACCATCATCATCCACCTCTTCCATTGCATCTCTGCTCTACTGCTCTCCTGCAGACACCATACCACAACAAGCATGGAGCCCACTCAGCTCACCGCTGCTGTTGTGAGCATTGTGAACACCTCACGCATTATCCTGCAGTATATGCGGAACCTGCAACAGCAGGCAAGGAGGCGACAACAGCAGGATCACGATAGTGATGTGGACATGGACACAGACTTCCCTCAAAGCACGGCCCTGGCAATTTGGGCATCATGATGGTAATCGGGCAGGTTCATGTCATGGAATGCCGATTCTGGGCCTGGGAAACAAGCACAGACTGGTGGGACCGCATAGTGTTGCAGGTCTGGCTATCAAGGGTAGTGACTCTGGGAAATGTGCAGGTCATAATGGATGGCTTTGCTACAATGGGATTCCCTAACTGTGGTGGGGTGATAGACGGAACACATATCCCTATCTTGGGACCAGACCACCTTGGCAGCCAGTACGTAAACTGCAAGAGGTACTTTTCAATGGTGCTGCAAGCACTGGTGGATCACAAGGAATGTTTCACCGACATCAACGTGGGATGGCTGGGAAAGTTGCATGACGCTCGCACCTTCAGGAACTCTGATCTGTTTGAACAGCTGCAGAAAGGAAGTTACTTTCCAGATCATAAACTTACTGTTGGGGATGTAGAAATGCCAATAATTATCCTTGGGGACCCAGCCTACCCCTTAATGCCATGGCTCATGAAGCCATACACAGGCAACCTGTACAGTAGTAAGGAGTAGTTCAACTACAGGCCGAGCAAGTGAAGAATGGTGGTAGAATGTGCATTTGGATGTTTAAAAGTGCGCTGGGGCAGTTTACTGACTTAGTTAGACCTCAGTGAAACCAATATTCCCATTTTTATTGCTGCTTGCTGTGTGCTCCACAATATCTGTGAGAGTAAGAGGGAGATGTTTATGGTGGGCTGGGAGGTTGAGGCAAATCGCTGGGCCACTGATTACGCGCAGCCAGACACCAGGGCGATTAGAAGAGCATAGCTGGGCATGCTGCGCATCAGAGAAGCTTTGAAAACCAGTTTCATGGCTGGCCAGGCTACTCTGTGACAGTTCTCTTTGTTTTTCCTTGATGAAAAGCCACTCCCCTTGGTTGACTCTACTTCCCTGTAAGCCAACCAACCTCGCCCCTTCGATCAACGCTTGCAGGGGCAATAAAGTCATTATTGTTTCAAAATCATGCATTCTTTATTAATTCATCACACAAATAGTGGGAAAAGTCACAAGGTTGCCTGGGAGGGGTGAGTGAGGAGGAAAGCACCAGGTGGGGTGGTGGATTAGGGCAGGAGGGAAGGGCAAGGCCACACTACACTTCAAAACGTATTGAATGCCAGCCTTCTGTTGCTTGGGCAGTCCTCTGGGGTGGAGGGGTTGGGTCGCCGGAGCCCCACACCTCCGTGTTCTTGGGCGTCTGGGTGAGGAGGCTATGGAACTTGGGGAGGGGGGAGGCCAGTTACACAGGGTCTGCAGTGGTGGTCAGAGCTCCAGCTGCCTTTACTGCACCTCCACCAGGTGCCGGAGCATATCAGTTTGATTCCCCCAGTAGCATCAGCATTGGATCCTGCCTCCTTTCATTGTGCTGCCGCCACCTCTCATCATGCTCCCGCCACCTCTCATCTTGCTCATTGCTCCTGTCCTTGCGTTCATTATCTGCTTTCCTGGATTCTGACACTGTTTGACCAACTTCAAGCAGCCAGGACAGCCTGAGCTGAGGGTTCCTCTGTTGGTTGCATCACAAGAGTTGCTGGTGCAATGGAGGAGAAGACCATCTCTACTCACTCAGAGGTAATTATAGCAAAGAGTCCTGTGGCACCTTATAGACTAACAGACGTTTTGGAGCATGAGCTTTCGTGGGTGAATACCCACTTCATCGGATGACATGCATCCGACGAAGTGGGTATTCACCCACGAAAGCTCATACTTCAAAACGTCTGTTAGTCTATAAGGTGCCACAAGACTCTTTGCTGCTTTTACAGAACAAGACTAACACGGCTACCCCTCTAATATCAGAGGTAATTATGTGAAGTTAATGAAGGAACAGGCTATTCCAGGCCAGCTGAGACTCTGGTGCCATTAGGCTCTTAGCTATTGTAGATACCATGTCTGGCTACTAATTTATATTTTATTTTGCCATCCTGTGTGGACTCTCTTTGTGACTCAGCCCTGCCTTGATTTTAGCCAAGGGTCCTTCCAGGGATGCTGCCATCGTGTAAGATCCTGTGCAGGTGCTGTTCCCCTTCTGGGGGGTTAGGATCAGCTAGTGCAGATTGTCAGGGTGATTTGCTCCAGAGGTGAGATCAGAGCTGGGATCACATCCCTGGAGACCAGATTCAGCTATTTAGCCCCAACAGGAACGTCCTGGGCTGCGACTGTGTCTGAAGTATGCACAAGGTGGGATCATCTCTAGAGCTGGGAGGGACTTTCAGTCCCTGATCCCAATTAGTCCATCACCTCTCACCCAAGCCTGCCCTAGGAGGGAAGCAGGGAGCACCTGTCTGTGCTAGGAAATGCAGAGAGACGCTGGAACTCAGAACATGCAGTGAAGGGGCACAACAACAGCTGTTGGATAATACAGTGATGGAGGCATGGGAGAGAGAGAAAACCAAACCATCCTGGCAGTGGGTGGATAGATAGATAGATAGATAGATAGATAGATAGATAGATAGATAGATAGATAGATAGATAGATAGATAGATAATGACCAACGATTCCTAACACTGCAAGATCAAATGCACTGCAAATTGGGATAAAGAAGAAGGGCAAGAGCATATCTGGATACACACTGGCTAACCTAGTGAGGAGGGCTTTAAACTAGGTTCAACAGGGCCAAGTGACTAAAGCCCACAGGTAAGTCAAAAACATGGAGACCTGGGAGAAGGGTTGGAATCTGGGGTGAGCATGGGCTGCTATAGCAGAAATAAGGGAGAGACAAGACAGAGCTGCGGGGGCGGGAGTGGAATCAAATCAGTATCTTAGATGTCTGCGTACTGATGTGAGAAGTATGGGGAATAATCAGGAAGAACTCGAAATGCTAGTAAATAAACACAACTGTGACATAGTTGGCATCATGGAGACTTGGACTATTGGTATAGAAGGGTACAGTTTAGTCAGGAAGGACAGGCAGGGAAAAAATGGAGGAGGTGTTGCCTTATATATTAAAAATGTATACACTTGGACTGAGGTTGAGATAGAAATAGGAGACAGACTTGTTGAAAGTCTCTGGGTAAGGATAAAAGGGGTAAAAAAAAAAGGGTGATATCATAATAGGGGTTTACTGCAGACCACCTAACCAGGTGAAGAAAGGTGTAAAGAGTGAGGTGGCAAAGTTTGCAGATGATACTAAACTGCTCAAATAGTTAAGAGCAAAGAAGACTGTGACAAACTTCAAAAAGATTTCACAAAACTAAGTGATTGGGCAACAGAATGGCAAATGCAATTTAATGTGGATAAATGTAAAGTAATGCACATTGGAAAAAATAACCCCAATTATACATACAATATGATGGGGGCTAATTTAGCTACAAGTCAGTAAAAAGATCTTGGAGTAATCGTGTATTGTTCTCTGAAGTCGTCCACGCAGTGTGGAGAGGCGGTCAAAAAAGCAAACAGGATGTTAGGAATCATAAAAAAGGGGATAGAGAAAAGAATGAGAATATATTATTGTCCTTATATAAATTGATGGTAACCCCATATCTCGAATACTGCGTACAGATGTGATGTCCTCATCTCAAAAAAGATATACTGGCACTAGAAAAGGTTCAGAAAAGGGCAACGATTATGGGTTTGGAATGGGTCTCATATGAGGAGAGATTAAAGAGGCTAGGACTCTTCAGCTTGGAAAAGAGGAGACTAAGGGGGATTATGATAGAGGTGTATAAAATCATGAGTGATGAGAAGAAAGTGGATAAGGAAAAGTTATTTACTTATTCCCATAATACAAGAACTAAGGATCACTAAATGAAATTAATAGGCAGCAGGTTTAAAACAAATACAAGGAAGTTCTTCTTCACACAACGCACAGTCAACTTGTGGAACTCCTTACCTGAGGAAGTTGTAAAAGCTGGGACTATAACAGCGTTGAAAGAGAACTGGATTAATTCATGGTGGTTAAATCCATAAATGGCTATTAGCTAGGATGGGTAAGGAATTGTGTCCCTAGCCTCTGTTTGTCAGAGGATGGAGATGGATGGCAGGAGAGACATCACTTGACCATTGCCTGTTAGGTCCACTCCCCCTGGGGCACCTGGCACTGGCCACTGTCGGTAGACAGGATACTGGGCTAGATGGATATTTGGTCTGACCTGGTACATCCGTTCTTATGTTTTTATGTTATGTTATGTTCAGGTAGAAGAGGTGGATTAAGCTTTTTTTAAACAACTAACGAAATCATCCAAGGCACAGGAGTTGATGGTGATGGGGGACTTCAACTACCCAGACATCTTTTGGGGAAAAAAACACAGCAGAGCACAGATTATCCAAGAAGTTCTTGGAATGCATTGGAAACATTTTTTTTATTTCAGAAGGTGGAGAAAGCTACTATAAGGTGGATGCATAACTGGGTGGAAAACTTCCCAGAGAGTAGTTGTTATCAGTGGTTCACACTCACGCTGGAGGGACATAACAGGGATCGGTTCTGGGTCCAGTTCTATTCAATATCTTCATCAATGATTTAGGTAA
This sequence comes from Mauremys mutica, assembly GCF_020497125.1. Taxonomy (NCBI): domain Eukaryota; kingdom Metazoa; phylum Chordata; order Testudines; family Geoemydidae; genus Mauremys; species Mauremys mutica. Next base: position 37,799,816 of record NC_059083.1, read on the forward strand.
TGACATAGAGAATACACTTATAAAGTTTGCAGATGATATCAAGCTGGCAGGGGTTGCAAGTGCTTTGGAGGATAGGATTATCATTCAGAATGATCTGGACAAACGCAAACCTCATTCTGGTATGTGTTAGTAGGAGTGTTGTAAGCAAGAAACGAGAAGTAATTCTTCCACTCCACTCTGCGCTGATTAGACCTCAACTGGAGTGTTGTGTCCAGTTCTGGGCACCACATTTCAGGAAAGATGTGGACAAACTGGAGAATATCCAGAGAAAAACAACAAGAATGATTAAAGGTCGAGAAAACATGACCTAGGAGGGAAGATTGAAAAAATTGGGTTTGTTTAGTCTGGAGAAGAGAGGGGATATGATAACAGTTTTCAAGTATATAAAAGGTTGTTAGAAGGTGCGGGGAGAAAAACTGTTCTTAACCTATGAGGATAGGACAATAAGCAACGGGTTTAAACTGCAACAAGGAAGGTTTAGGTTGGACATTAGGAAATACTTCCTAACTGTCAGACTGGTTAAGCACTGGAATAAATTGCCTAGGGAGGTTGTGGAATCTCCATCATTGGAGATTTTTAAGAGCAGGTTAGACTAACGCCTGTGAGGGATAGTCTAGATAATACCTAGTCCTGCCAGGAGTGCAGGGGACTGGACTAGATGACCTCTCGTGGTCCCTTCCAGTTCTATGATTCTATGAAAGTAAGTTTTCTATTTCAATTAAATATGTTACAGTATTAATGTACAGGGAAAATTTAATATCAGAAATAAGAATTGCAATTAGAACTCTTTAAGACTTTAACTATCAAATTATGCAGACATCTAGAGATGATAAGATTTTTTTTAAAAAATTCATCACCAAAAATTGACTTTTCATTGAGGTTGTGAGATCCAAACAATTTCATCCTAAAACAGTTGGAAACTGAAAAATTTTGGTCATCACAAAAAACTGTTTTCATTTTTATGGCTAGCAGAGACTTTCCATGAAAATGTATGCAACTGAAAACTCAATTTTCCTTTGAAATAAAGCAGAAATTGTCTAATTACTCCTAAGTGGAAATTTAGCTTTAAGGCAGGGTGGGTAACATGAATATTGTCCAATGACACCACTGTTTCCAACCCATTCCCTCTATTGCAACTGTGTTTATGTCTTTCAAAGGAGTAGCTGCAGGATGGTGAAACTAAGTAAGTAGCGAAGTTGGTATCCCACAGAATATGTTTTAAACATACTAACCTCTCTAAACTGAAGCCCAGAGAGTTGAAGCCCCCAGACAAAGCTTGTCTATCTTGATCCTACCCAAGGACATACAGGAGGTTAATGGAACTAGAACCCAGCTCTCCTCTTCTATCATCACTGTCTCTGTCCCACACTGCTGCCCGCTAAACAAAAATACTGTCCACACGTGCATAGAACATACAACTAGGAAGAAACGGTCCATCCCCAAAAGAGTTTACATTCAAAATAGACAAGACAGACAAATGGAGGGAGGGGAAAGAGAGGCAGAAGTGACTGCCCCAAGGTCACAGTGAAGGTCAGTGGCAGAGCCAAGAGTAGAAACCAAGTCGCCTGCTACTGACCTGCACAGTACAGACATAAAGTCGCAGAGGGAAACAATACAACCTAGCAGTAACTGAACAATGCTACTAGCCCATCATCGCCCAGAGATGGAAATGCAGCTACGATTTGGTGCCATAAATTAATGTGAAAACAGGCATCTGGCTGTCTGTGTGGTGTCAGGATGAAATAATCACAGATGAGCTGCCATGTAGGACTCCGGATAAGTCTTCGCTGCATTTCCCAGGAAAGTGGGAATCAGGCTGTGTGGGCATTTTAGATTCATGGCCAAGTTATGAGCATGGTCTCTGTAGCAAAAGGGGCAAAACATTGGCTAACATTGTTGGATTTGGGTTGTACTTTGTTCCATCCTCCATGCTGCATTTGATCAAGCCACATATTGGGCCAGATCCTCAGATGGTGTAAACTGACCAAGCTACATTGACTTTAATGGAGTGATGCCAATTTAGACTCCTGTGATAACACACCAGAGTTGTGCTCTGTTTGTGAGCTGTGAGGAACACTAGCTACTCCAGTCAATAGAAGTGACGAATGCAGTTCACCTTTGACATTCACATCATGAGAGATTATGGAGAGAGGAATCAGGATCACTCTGTCTCTCACTATAATCCTGACCATTGCTCTTCTCTTTCCCTCCACGGGCAGGACACGATGAACTAAGAAAGAAAATGTCCAACCAAACCAACATAACTGAGTTCCTTCTCCTGGGATTCTCTGACATTCGGGAGCTACAGATTTTGCACTTTGTGGTGTTTCTATTGATTTACCTGTCAGCCATGATGGGGAATCTTCTCATCATCATGGTTGTAGCCCTAGACCACCACCTTCACAGCCCCATGTACTTCTTCCTGATGAATTTGTCCATCCTAGACCTCGGCACCATCTCTGTCACTATCCCCAAATCCATGGCTAATTCCCTCATGAACACCAGGTCCATTTCCTATTTTGGATGCGTGGCCCAAGTCTTTTTCCTCGTCTTCTTTGCTGTATCTGACTTTGCCTTACTCACCATCATGGCGTACGATCGATATGTCGCCATCTGCAAACCACTGCACTATGAGACTATAATGAACAGGAGAGCTTGTGTCCAAATGGTAGCCAGTGCCTGGATCAGTGTAATTGTCTATTCTTCATTGCACACCAGGAACACATTTGCAATCTCCTACTGTGGCGGCAATGAGGTGAATCAGTTCTTCTGTGAAATTCCCCAGCTACTCAAGCTCGCCTGCTCTGACATGTACCTTGGTGAAGTTGAGTTACTCATCTTTAGTGCATGTTTAGCCTTAAGCTGTTTTGTTTTTATAATCCTGTCATACACTCAGATCTTCCAAACAGTGCTGAGAATCCCCACTGAGCAGGGTCGGCATAAAGCCCTATCCACCTGCCTCCCTCACCTCATTGTGGTCTCCTTGTTTGTTTCCACTGTCATCTTCGCCTACCTGAAACCCACCTCCAGTTCTACATCAAATCTGGATCTCCTGGTGGCTCTTCTTTATTCTGTGCTGCCACCAGTGATGAATCCAATCATCTACAGCATGAGGAACAAGGAAATCAAAGCTTCCCTGAGAAAACTCATTGGGTGGAGGTTATTCAGCAAGAATTAAATGTCTATATTTCTCTTATGAACATGGATTTTATCTGTGTTTCTTTACAAACACAATCCATTGAAGATACTTTGTTATTGTTATTGTAGTCAAAAGGCCAATTCACCTTGAATGGTCCCTTGAAATATGTGTTAACTATTTACACCAAACAATCTGATCCAATTTGTATTTAGCTGTAACACTCCATTTGCATTTCCTAGACCTGAAGATGATCTCTGTGTAAGCTCAAAAGCTTGTCTGTCTCTTACCAACAGAAGTTGAGGAATAAAAGATCTTACCTCATTCACCTTGTCTCCCTATTATCCTGGGACCAACATGGTGACAACACCACTGCATAAATCAGTGTTGTGCTATTCTTGATGTTGTTGAAAGGCTTATTTAAGAGGAAGCTTTTGCAATGTTTCCTAAAGACAATCAGACTCTGGATAATGAGGCCAAATTTTGATCCCGTTGAAGTAACTGGAATTTAGCCACTCACTTCAAAGGAATCATGATTTGATCAGTGGCCAATACACACAAGGATCCAAGTGAGGATAAAGGGAGCCTGGAGAAAATGAATTCAACAGAGATATAAGGGTGAGATTCCCATCTCAGCTAAACCAGAGCGGATGCAGAGTAGCTCCACTGACACCAGCAGTTTAATACAGACAAGATCTTGGACCAAAGACACGGATTAAGTTCAGTAGTAACATAAACTCTGGTACAAGTTATTTGTCAGGGGTCATTTGGTTATAATATTGGTGTGAATGGGAAAATGCCATCACATGCACCGATCTGGTATTCCATATGCCGTCCAGTGTAAATCTAGTCACATCCAAACTGAGAGAAAGAAATTGGGCTGTTATTAGTATTAGAATGCTATCTTTGTGCATGGTTGTGTACACTTCATATATGACAGACAAAGGAAGAGTCTGAAATTAGATAGAAAGAGAGAAAGGACCATTCTTTGTCCGAACACACAACCTAATTGTGTCATAATGATAGATTTCTATTTGATTGTGAATTGTTAGATAGATAGATAGATAGATAGATAGATAGATAGATAGATAATGACTAGTTTATGCAAATTATTGAGACTCATTTCCTATCCAAGACTATGCCCAGATCATGATTTTCTTATAAAAATTAATTATTAAACATTTTTTACCAAAGAATTTCTCTCACAATACCTTACTCCACAGCTCATCTACAAACAGTTCATCCTAAGTACTTGGTGTTTGAACTTTAAGCTGTTTCAACTGGATACATTTTTAACGTGCTCTTCTTCCCTTCCCTGAGTGGACCAGTTCATAGAATCATAGAATATCAGGGTTGGAAGGGACCTCAGGAGGTCATCTAGTCCAACCCCCTGCTCAAAACAAGACCAATCCCAAACTAAATCATCCCAGTCAGGGCTTTGTCAAGCCTGACCTTACAAACCTCTAAGGAAGGAGATTCCACCACCTCCTTAGGGAACACATTCCAGTGCTTCACCACCCTTCTAGTGAAAAAGTTTTTCCTAATATCCAACCCAAACCTCCCCCTCTGCAACTTGAGACCATTACTCCTTGTTTTTTCATCTGGTATCACTGAGAACAGTCTATATCCATTATCTATGGAACCCCCTTTGAGGTAGTTGAAAGCAGCTATCAAATATCCCCTCCTTCTTCTCTTCTGCAGACTAAACAATCCCAGTTCCCTCAGCCTCTCCTCATAAGTCATGTGCTCCAGTCCCCTAATCATTTTTGTTGCCCTCCTCTGGACACTTTCCAATTTTTCCACATCCTTCTTGTAGTGTGGAAGAAGGTCTATTTTATAGAAGTCAATTTTTAGAATAGATTTTATAAAGTCAATTGAATATGTCCACACTCAGCACATTAAGTCGGTGGAGTGTGTCCTCACTACCGTGGCTAGTGTCGACTTTCAGGTCGTTGCACTGTGGTCACCTATCCCACAGTTCCCACAGTCTCTGCTGCCCATTGGAATTCTGGATTGAGCTCCCAGTGCTTGATGGGGCAAAAACAGTGTCGCATGTGGTTTTGGGTACATGTCATCAGTCACGCCTCCCTCCGTGAAAGCAGTGGCAGACAATCGTTTTGCATCTTTTTTCATGCAGACGCCATACTGCTGTCAGCAGATGGTGCAGTAGGACTGCTAACCATCGTCATCCACCTCTTCCATTGCATCTCTGCTCTCCTGCTCTCCTGCAGACAACATACCACAACAAGCACGGAGCCCTCTCAGCTCACTGCTGCTGTTGTGAGCATTGCGAACACCTCACGCATTATCCTGCAGTACGTGCAGAACCTGCAACAGTAGGTGAGGAGGCGACAACAGCCGGATCAAGATAGTGATGAGGACATGGAAACAGACTTCCCTCAAAGAATGAGCCATGGCAATTTGGACATCATGGTGGTAATGGGGCAGGTTCATGCCCTGGAATGCCATTTCTGGGCTTGGGAAACAAGCACAGACTGGTGGGACTGCATAGTGTTGCAGGTCTGGCTATCAAGGGTAGTGACTCTGGGAAATGTGCAGGTCATAGTGGATGGCTTTACTGCAATGGGATTCTCTAACTCTGGTGGGGTGATAGACAGAACTCATATTCCTATCTTGTGATTGGACCACCTTGGCAGCCAGTACATAAACTGCAAGGGGTACTTTTCAATGGTGCTGCAAGCACTGGTGGATCACAAGGAACGTTTCTCCGACATCAGTGTGGGATGGCTGGGAAAGGTGCATGACGTGTGCATCTTCAGGAACTTTGATCTGTTTGAACAGCTGCAGGAAGGAACTTACTTCCCAGACCAGAAAATTACTGTTGGGGATGTAGAAATGCCAATAATTATCCTTTGGGACCCAGCCTACCCCTTAATGCCATGGCTCATGAAGCTATACACAGGCAGCCTGGACAGTAGTAAGGATCAGTGCAACTATAGGCTGAGCAAGTGCAGAATGGTGGTATAATGTGCATTTGGATGTTTAAAAGTGCGCTGGGGCAGTTTACTGACTCAGTTAGACCTCAGCAAAACCAATATTCCCATTTTTATTGCTGCTTGCTGTGTGCACCACAATATCTGTGAGAGTAAGGGGGACATGTTTATGGTGGGGTGAGAGGTTGAGGCAAATCACTTGGCCACTGATTTTGCACAGCCAGACACCAGGGCGATTAGAAGAGCACAGCTGAGCATGCTGCACATAAGAGAAGCTTTGAAAACCAGTTTCATGGCTGGCCAGGCTACACTGTGACAGTTCTATTTGTTTTTCCTTGATGAAAACCCACCCCCATTGGTTGACTCTACTTCCCTGTAACCCAACCGACCTCCCCGCTTTGATTACTGCTTTCAGAGGCAATAAAGGCATTATTGTTTCAAAATCATGCATTCTTTATTAATTCAACACACAAATAGGGGGAAAAGTCGCAAGGTAGCCTGGGAGGGGTGGGTGAGGAGGGAAGGACCAGGTGGGGTGGTGGATGAGGGGAGGAGGGAAGGACAAGGCCACACTGCACTTCAAAACTTATTGAATGCCAGCCTTCTGTTGCTTGGGCAGTCCTCTGGTGTGGAGAGGTTGGGTCCCCAGAGGGGCCCCCCACGTTCTTGGGCATCTGGGTGAGGAGGCTATGGAACACGGGGAGGAGGGAGGGGAGAGGGCAGTTACACAGGGGCTGCAGCATTGGTCTGTGCTCCGGCTTCCTTTCCTGCAGCTCCACCACATGCCAGAACATATCAGTTTGATTCCCCCAGTAGCCTCAGCTTTGGATCCAGCCTCCATTCATCGCGCTGCCGCCACCTCTCATCTTGCTCCCACCACCTCTTATCTCGCTCGTCCGTCCTGTCCTTGCGTTCATTATCTGCTTTCCTGCCTCCACGCATTCTGCTGAGCTCTTTCAGTGCGGGAGAACTGCAAGAGCTTAGAGAACATTTAGTGGGGGCCATGTACTACATTGGGTAAAACTCAACAGCTTGAGACCATTTTGACCAACATCACATCAGTAGTTTGAGCTCTAGCTCTGAGCAAAATAAACAAACCTAGAAACTTGTAACTGGGCTTATATCTACATAACCCTTAGCTCAAATGACCCCAAATTAAGGTCACTAACCCTACCCTGCACCCTCCTAAGGCACATTAAATATCAAAGAAATTTGACTAAGCATATCATTTTTTTAAGGAGAGGTGGAACTTTAAACAGAAGTCATGGCACAACCTTCACTATCGGGGTGTTGCTGTGTAGTTATAATATTCATCTGTTCATTTACTGGCTGGGTACCCATCTCATAGGTTTCTATTAACCACGTTACTGGAATATTCTATGAGCATTAAGATGGGATTGTGATGTCCAGCAATGAGAATCTCAGATACAGAAACAAGCAAAAAGCTAGACATCAGGGCATAGATATTCAGCTCATGTCACTTGGCCTGGTTCCATAGCACTATGCCAATGTACAGCTGCTGAGGAACTAATTGACTTCAGTGGGACTGGGACTGATTTACACAAGAGCTGTTTGGGGATCTGGACCCTTTGACACCAAGGCAGCTAGAGGTGATTTACAAAAACTGGAGCTGTGACCCATTCACTCCAGCGGTGCTACCCGGATTTGAACTTGCTGAGGATCTGAACCATTGATTCCAATAGATCTAGGGCTGATTTATACCCGCTGGGGATTTGGCCCCTCATCTTTCATTCTCTGACATGAATGTCTAGTGTAGATTTCACATTTTTAAACAGTGCATCTGCAGCCAAAGGAGCCTTTTATTTTAGTGCTGTCTGCAGAAAGGATAAAAGTTACTACTGAGAGAGAGAGAAAGAAAGAAAGAAAAGCTGGGCCATTCATCCCATTAGAAGTTGAAGATCAGATAAAGAAAATCTCCACAACACGGAATTCCTCCAAAGTTCTGTCCCCAGAGGCAGTGATGAGCTGCTAAAATCTTAACAACCGGTTCCCTATAAAAAGTTCTGATTTAAGGGATGTGCCACAGCATGTATTTTTTGTACCAATAGGGCTACCATGCGTCCGTATTTTCCTGGGAGGAATTTTTAAGAACTGAAAAGCGATTTAAGAACCGAAAAGCCTGACATGTCCAGGAAAATACATTTGTATGTTAACCCTACCTAAAAGTCTTTTTTTAAAAGATGGGCCTGAACTAGAAATGAGCTCCTTTTCACATGTGTGGGTCCCCGCCACTCCCTTGGGGTGTGCTAGGGTGACCAGATATCCCAATTTTATAGGGACAGTCTCGATTTTTGGGTCTTTTTCTTATATAGGCTCCTATTACCCCTCACCCCCATCCTGATTTTTCACAGTTGCTGTCTGGTCACCCTGGGGTGTGCATGTGTGGGTCCCAGCTGCTCCCTGCCCCCCCCCATTGAACCAGGTGTGCAGGGTTACTGCCCTGAGAACTGCAGGGCACCAGTGGCCATGGGGCTGGCTGCAGACAGGGGCGTGGGGCAGGGCTAGCTGGAGGCAGGGAGTGTGACACGGGCTGGCTGCAAAAGGGGCTGGCTGTGGGCAGGTGAAGCAGACAGGGGCTGGCTGAGGGTGACTGCGGGCAGGGGGTGGCTGCAGGAGGCTGTGGGCAGGGAGTGGCTGTGGCAGGGGTTGACTGCGGGTGGCTGCGGGAGGCTGTGGGCAGGGGGTTGCTGTTGGCAGGGAAGGCGGGGGGCAGGTACTCACCCAGAGGGAGCAGCCGGGGACTAACCAGGCAGCAGCAGGAGCCCTGCCAGAGGTCCAAGGAGCAGCAGCAACAGGGACAGGAGGCAGCCCACATGGCTCCTGCAGCACAGCACAGCACTCCCCATGGGGCCGGGAGGAGGAATTACAGGCTTCCCGGCCAGAGCCCATCAAAGCTTCTATCATAGGTTTGTTCCCCACTTTGAACTTTAGCTTCCAAAAGATGAGGACCTGCATGGATCCTTCTGAACTTAAATCCTAGCTTAGATCTAGTAACGCTGCCACCAGCCAAAAATATAGTGTTTTGTCACACTCTCTGTTCCCCCAAACCTTTCCCGGGGGGAACCCAGATCCAAACTCCTGGGATCTTAACACAAAGGGAAATAAACCATTCCCCCTCCCAGACTTTCCCTCCCTTGGTCATCAGGGAAGACTACTTTGATTCAAACTACTTGAATCTAAAACAAAGAGGGATTCACCTTTCCCCTTCTCTTTCCCCCCCACCTATCCCTGGTGAGTCAGACTAATCCCCTGAGGTCTTAAACAAAGGAAAAATCAATCAGGTTCTTAAAAAGAAAAGCTTTTAATTAAAGAAAAAGATAAAAACTATCTCTGTAAAATCAGGATGGAAGTTTACAGGGTACAGCTGATGAAACTAGAGAGCTAGCATCAGTACAAATACAGCAAACAGAGGTAAAAACCCTACCAGCAAAATATACATTTGCAAATACAAAAATTAATCAAAAGACTAATCCGCCTTTCTAATACTCACTATACTGAATAGAAGAGAATATTTCAGGAAGCTTGGAGAGCCTGGATATACGTCTGGCCCCTCTTAGATCCAAAGAGAGAACACCCCCCCAAAACAAAGAACCCAAACAAAGGCTTCCCTCTACCGAGGTTTGAAAGTGTCTTGTCTCCTGACTGGTCCTCTGGTCAGGTGTTAGCCAGGTTCACTGAGCTTGTTAACCCTTTACAGGTAAAAAAGATCTTAACCCGTAACTATCTGTTTATGACAGCTTCCCTTGCAGGGAAGCCAGTTAACAAGCAGTTCTAAAACTGCTTCTAAGGGTACGTCCACACTACAGGATTATTCCGAAATTACATAAACCGGTTTAGTAAAACAGATTGTATAAAATCAAGTGCATGCGGCCACACTAAGCAAATTAATTCGGTGGTGTGCGTCCACGGTCCGAGGCTAGCGTCGATTTCTGGAGCGTTGCACTGTGGGTAGCTATTCCATAGCTATCCCATAATTCCCGCAGTCTCCCCCGCCCCTTGGAATACTGGGTTGAGATCCCAGTGCCTGATGGAGCAAAAATCATTGTCACGGGTGGTTCTGGGTAAATGTCGTCAGTCATTCCTTCCTCCGGGAAAGCAACGGCAGACAATCATTTCGCGCCCTGTTTCCCTGGATTTCCCTGGCAGACGCCATAGCGTGGCAACCATGGAGCCTGTTTTGCCTTTTGTCACTGTCACCGTATGTGTACTAGATGCCGCGGACAGAGGCGATTCAGCAGCGCTACACAGCAGCATTCATTTGCTTTTTCATGACAGCAGAGATGGTTAGCAGCCGTTCTGTACCATCTACCATGCCATTGTAAATTGTAAATTGGCAATGAGATGATGGTTACCAGTCGTATTGCACTATACCTTCTGCTGCTGTCATAGGTGCCCCTGGCTGAGCTCAGCCGGGGGCGCAAAAGACAAAAATGGGAATGACTCCCCGAGTCAATCCCTCCTTTATGGTATCTAAAAATAGAATCAGTCCTGCCTAGAATATGGGGCAAGTATACTAGAGATTTAGTGTATCATAGAACCAGAGAGCACAGCTGCTCTGTGTCAGATCCCGCAGGAATGATGAGCTGCATGCCATTCACAGGGGGTACTCCTTGTAGTAAGTGCAGGCCCTGATAAAGGCCCAGTATGAGGCCTGAGGCCTGAACTAAAGTAATGGTCAAGACCTTGCTAACATAAAGCAAAGTTAAGCTGTGAGCCAGAGGTAGGCCCTGCTCACAGAAGCTGGCACGAAAAGGGCTGATGCTGCATAAACATATATTCACCTAGCATAAACATAGCACTAGAACAGACTATACTGAAACATTCCATAGATAACAGGAGTTCAGGCCGACCCATCCCAATGACAGGGGCAAAAGGGTAAAATGATGAATAGAGTTGTTTTGTTCGAACCAACATGTACAAGGTAGAAGGTGGTGCCTTAATACGTAGAAGGGTTGTAACTTGCTACGTAGAGGGGTTGCACCTCAATACGTCAGGTGTGATGTGTAACTTGTTTGTATCTGTGTATAAAAATGCATCCTTGGGGAGGTGCCTTTTGTCCAGCCTAGGGGGCAGTGAAAATCCCGCCACTGACTGAGCTGAGTCCATTGTCAGGGAGTACATATGTACTGGCTAGCTGCACCTTGTCAGCACCCTGGACTACGTTTGCCGGGGAGCCGGAGGCTGTACTTTTTTCGACAATAAACCTGGCCGACGTGCCTTCGTACCTTACTAGACTTTGTGGTTATTGGGGGTTCTCATCGGGTCTGCTGGGTCAGCTATCTGCGCAGAGCTGGAGCAGCACACAAAGGGAACACACGCACGCAGCTGAGTGATATCAACATTGAAGAGAGCAGAGCACCACACCGATACCGCTCTGACAACACTCCTCACCTGTTGCTTCCCTCCTCCCCCAGCCTTCCTGGGCTATCGTTGCAGTGTCCCCCCGTTTGTGTGCTGAAGTAATAAAGAATGCAGGAATAAGAAACAGTGACTTGTTAGTGAAATAACAAGGGGAAGGCAGCCTCCAGCTGCTATGATAGTCCAGGCAGTACAGAATCTTTTCTTTACACATGAAAGGCAGGGCTGATGGAGCTCAGCCCCCTGTTGCTATGATGAAGACAGTTACCAGCTGTTCTGTACCGTCTACTGGGAATGACCGGGAGGCCAGTCAGGAGTACTTATGGGATGATGACGAGGATGGATACCAGTCGTATTGCACTACACCACCTGCCACGAGGCTGATGATGACGACAGATATCTGCTATATTGCACCATCAGCCACCAAGGAGGGGGGGACGAGGATGCTACATTTCAGTGCCGCAGCATCGCGTCTACCAGCATCATTCAGTACACATAGGGTGACATTTAAAAGAGTCAAGAGATGATTTATTTCCCTTTTCCTTCCGGGGGTGGGGGGTGGGGGTACATTGACGAGCTATGCCCTGAACCAGTGTGGACAATGTGTTTGACCCTACAGGCATTGCGAGCTCAGGCAAGAATGCAAATGCTTTTTGGAGACTGCAGAAACTGTGGGATTCCTTGAGTCCTCAGTCCCCACTCCCTCCCTCCATGAGCATCCATTTGATTCTTTGGCTTTCCGTCACGCTTGTCATGCAGAAGTGCGCTGAGTCCCTGCTATGGCGTCTGTCTGGAGATTTTTTAAAAATGCTTTGGACTTTCGTCTTCTGTAACGGAGCTCTGATAGAACAGATTTGCCTGCCCATACAGTGATCACATCCGTATGGTCCATGCTGGAGCTCTTTTTTTATTTTGATTTCGGACTGCATCACCACCCGTGCTGATCGGAGCTCCACGCTGGGCAAACAGGAAATGATATTCAAAAGTTTGCGGGGTTTTTCCTGTCTACCTGGCCACTGCATCCGAGTTCAGATTCCTGTCCAGAGCGGTAAGTGGTGCACTGTGGGATACCACCCGGAGGCCAATACCGTCGATTTGCGGCCACACTAACCCTAATCCGATAAGGTAATACTGATATTAGCGCTACTCCTCTCGTTAGGGAGGAGTACAGAAACCGGTTTAAAGAGCCCTTTATATCGATATAAAGGGCCTCTTAGTGTGGATGGGTGTGGAGTTAAATCAGTTTAACTCTCCTAAAACTGGTTTAAACGCATAGTGTAGACGAGGCCTAAATTTAACAACCGGTTCCTGCGAACCGATGGAACCGGCTCCAGCTCCAGCTCCAGCTCACCACTGCCCAGAGGGAATGAATCACTCTGTCACCCTTACAAATTACATTTGTAACTAATCTCAATGGACAAAGCGCTAGGAAAGAGCAGACTGCTTACAAACTTTTGGCTCTTCTTTGGTTCAGTTTCACAGGCAAAGAATATGGATTGGAAACTGCCTCATGAGCCAGATTCCCAGATGGTGTAAATGGATGTAGTTCCATGGCAGCCAGAAATCCAGATCCCAACTGGTGTAAACAGCCCTTGCTACTCTAAAGTCAATAGAACTTTACACTATCAATTTACACCAGCTCAGGTCCTGGTCCTTAGTTTTTAGCGTTTGCCTCTGGGTACCTTCTACTTACCAACTTCACACAGCCAGGACAGCCTGAGCTGTGGGTTCCTCTGGTGACTGCATCCCAAGAGTCGCTGGTGCAATGCAGGAGAAGACCAATTCCGTTCACTCAGAGGTGATTATGTGGAGTTAATGAAGGAACAGGCCATTCCAGCCAGCTGAGACTCTGGTGCCACTAGGCTCTCAGCTATAGGTCACATGTCTGGCTACTAATTTATATTTTATTTTGCCATCCTGTGGGGGCCCCCTTTGTGACTCAGCCCTGTCTTGTTTTTAGCCAAGGGTCCTTCCAGGGATGCTGCCATCGTGTGAGATCCAGGGCAGGTGCTGTTCCCCCTCTGGGGGATTAGGATCAGCTAGGGCAGATTGTCAGGGTGATTTGCTCCAGAGGTGAGATCAGAGCTGGGCTCACATCCCTGGAGACCAGATTCAGCTATTTAGCCCCAGAGCAGGGGCATCCTGGGCTGTGACTGTGTCTGAAGCCTGCACAAGGTGGGATCAGCTCTAGTGCTGGGAGGGACTTTCAGTCCCTGATCCCAATTAGTCCATCGCCTCTCACCCAAGCCTGCCCTAGGAGGGAAGCAGGGAGCACCCGTCTGTGCTAGGAACTGCAGAGAGACGCTGCAACTCAGAACATGCAGTGAAGGGGCACAACAACAGCTGTTGAATAATACAGTGATGAAGGCATGGGAGAGAGAGAAAAACAAACCATCCTGGCAGTGGGTGGATAGATAGATAGATAGATAGATAGATAGATAGATAGATAGATAGATAGATAGATAGATAATGACCAATGATTCTTAACATTGCAAGATCAAATGCTCTGCAAATTGGGATAAAGAAGAAGGGCAAGAACATATCTGGATACAGACTGGCTAACCTAGTGAGGAGGGCTTTAAACTAGGTTCAACGCGGACAGGTGACCAAAGCCCACAGGTAAGTCAAAAACATGGAGACCTGGGAGAAGGATTGTAATCTGGGGGGAGCATGGGCTGCTATAGCAGAAATAAGGGAGAGACAAGACAGAACTGCGGGGGTGGGAGGGGGATCAATTCAGTATCTTAGATGTCTGTATACTAATGTGAGAAGTATGGGGAATAATCAGGAAGAATTCGAAATGCTAGTAAATAAACACAACTGTGACATAGTTGGCATCATGGAGACTTGGTGGGATAATACACATGACTGGAATATTGGTATAGAAGGGTACAGTTTAATCAGGAAGGACAGGCAGAGAAAAAATGGTGGAGGTGTTGCCTTATATATTAAAAATGTATACACTTGGACTGAGGTTGAGATAGAAATAGGATACAGACTTGTTGAAAGTCTCTGGTTAAAGATAAAAGGGGTAAAAAAAAGGGTGATGTCATGGTAGGGGTTTACTGCAGACCACCTAACCAGGTGAAGAAAGGGGTAAAGAGTGAGGTGGCAAAGTTTGCAGATGATACTAAACTGCTCAAGATAGTTAAGACCAAAGCAGTTTGTGACAAACTTCACAAAGATAGAGAAAAGACTGAGAATATATTATTGTCCTTATATAAATTGATGTTAACCCCACATCTCGAATACTGCGTACAGATGTGGTCTCCTCATGTCAAAAAAGATATACTGGCACTAGAAAAGGTTCAGAAAAGGGCAACAAAAATGATTAGGGGTTTAGAACGGGTCCCATATGAGGAGAGATTAAAGAGGCTAGGACTCTTCAGCTTGGAAAAGAGGAGACTAAGGGGGGCTATCATAGAGGTATATAAAATCATGAGTGATGTGGGGAAAGTGGATAAGGAAAAGTTATTTACTTATTCCAATAATAAAAGAACTAGGGGTCACCAAATGAAATTAATAGGCAGCAGGTTTAAAACAAATACAAGGAAGTTCTTCTTCACGCAGCACACAGTCAACTTGTGGAACTCTTTACCTGAGGATGTTGTGAAGGCAGGACTATAACAGCGTTTAAAGAGAAATGGATAAATTAAGTCCATAAATAGCTATTAGCCAGGATGGGTAAGGAATGGTGTCCCTAGCCTCTGTTTGTCAGAGGGTGGAGACAGATGGCAGGAGAGAGATCACTTGATCATTACCTGTTAGGTCCACTCCCTCTGGGGCACCTAGCATTGGCCACTGTCGGTAGACAGGATACTGGGCTAGATGGAACTTTGGTCTGACCCGGTATGGACGTTCTTATTTTCTTATGTTATGTTATGTTCAGGTAGAAGTGGATGAAGCTTTTTTTAAACATCTAACAAAATCATCCAAAGCACAGGACTTGATGATGATGAGGGACTTCCCAGACATCTGTTGGGAAAATAACACAGCAGAGCACAGATTATCCAAGAAGTTCTTGGAATGCATTGGAAACATTTTTTTTATTTCAGAAGGTGGAGAAAGCTACTAGGGGAGAGGCTGTTCCAGATTTTATTTGACAAATAGGGAGGAACTGGTTGAGAATTTGAAAGTAGAAGGTGGCTTGGGTGAAAGTGATCACGAAATGATAGAGTTCATGATTCTAAGCAATGGTAGGAGGGAAAACAGCACAATAAAGACAATGGATTTCACGAAGGCCGACTTTTTAGCAAACTCAGGGAGTTGGTAGGCAAAATCTCATGGGAAGCAAGCCTAAGGGGCAAAAACAATTGAAGATGTTGGTAGTTTTACAAAGAGACATTACCAAGGGCACAAGAGCAAACTATCCCACTGCATAAAAAAGATAGGAACTATGGCAAGAGACTACCCTGGCTTAACCAGGAGATCTTCAGTGATCTAAAACTCAAAAAAGAGTCCTACAAAAAGTGGAAACTAGGTCAAATTACAAAGGATGAATATGTAGAAATATCACAAGTGTGTAGGGACAAAATTAGAAAGGTCAAGGCACAAAATAAGGTCAAACTAGCTGGGGACAGAAAGGGTAACAAGAAAACATTCTACAAATACATTAGAAGCAAGAGGAAGACAGGGTAGGCCCGTTACACAATGGGCGGGGGGAAACAATAACAGAAAATGTGGAAATGGCAAAGGTGCTTAATGACTTCTTTGTTTTGGTTTTCACCAAGAAGGTAAATAGCGATTGAAAGTCTAACTTAGTGAATGCCAATGAAAATGAGGTAGGATCAGAGGCTAAGATAGGGAAATAAATACTTAAACATGTTAGATGTCTTCAAGTGACCAGGGCCTGATGAAATGCATTCTAGAATACTCAAGGAGCTGACTGAGGAGATATCTGAGCCATTAGTGATTATCTTTGAAAAGTCATGGAATATGGGAAAGATTCCAGACGAATCCAGAAGAAGGGCAAATATAGTGCAAATCTATAAAAAGGGAAATAAGGACAACCGAGGAAATTACAGACAATTCAGCTTAACTTCTGTACCCGAAAAGATAATGGAGCAAATAATTAAGCAATTAATTTGCAAACTTCTAGAAGATAATAATATGATAAGTATCAGTCAGCATGGATCTGTCAAGAACAAATCATGTAAAACCAACCTGATAGCTTTTTTTGACAGGGTAAAAAGCCTTGTGGATAGGAAAGAAGTGATAGATGTGGTATATCTTGATTTTAGTAAGGCTTTTGATACTTTCTGGCATGACCATCTCATAAACAAACTAGGGAAATACAACCTAGATGGAGCTACTATAATGTGGATGCATAACTGGGTGGAAAACTGTTCCCAGAGAGTAGTGGTTCACACTCACGCTGGAGGGACATAAAAGGGATCGGTTCTGGGTCCAGTTCTATTCAATATCTTCATCAATGATTTAGATAATGGCATAGAGAGTACACTTATAAAGTTTGCAGATGATATCAAGCTGGCAGGGGTTTGAAGTGCTTTGGAGGATAGGATTATCATTCAAAATGATCTGGACAAATTGGAGAAATGGTCACATGTAAATAGGATGAAATTCAGTGAGGGTAAATGCAAAGTACTCCACTTAGGAAGGAACAATCAGTTGCACACATACAAAATGGGAAATGACATCCTAGGAAAGTTTACTGTGGAAAGGGATCTGGGGGTCATAGTGGATCACAAGCTAAATATTAGTCAACAGTGCAACACTGTTGCAAAAAAAGCAAACCTCATTCTGGGATGTGTTAGTAGGAGTGTTGTAAGCAAGAAACGAGAAGTAATTCTTCCGCTCTACTCTGCGCTGATTAGGCCTCAACTGGAGTGTTGTGTCCAGTTCTGGGTACCACATTTCAGGGAAGTTGTGGACTAATTGGAGAAAGTCCAGAGAAAAGCAACAAAAATGATTAAAGGTCGAGAAAACATGACCTAGGAGGGAAGATTGAAAAAATTGGGTTTGTTTAATCTGGAGAAGAGAAGACTGAGCGGGGACATGATAAGAGTTTACAAGTATATAAAAGATTGTTATAAGGTGGGGGGAGAAAATCTGTTCTTAACCTATGAGAATAGAACAAGAAGCAAGGGGTTTAAACTGCAACCAGGAAGATTTAGGTTGTCATTAGGAAAAACTTCCTAACTGTCAGACTGGTTAAGAACTGGAATAAATTGCCTAGGGAGGTTGTGGAATCTCCATCATTTTAAGAGCAAGTTAGACAAACACCTGTGAGGGATAGTCTAGATAATACTTAGTCCTGCCAGGACTGCACTAAATGACCTCTCGCGGTCCCTTCCAGTCCTATGATTCTACGATTCTATGAAAGTAAGTTTTCTATTTCAATTAAATATGTTAGAGTATTAATGTACAGGGAAAATTTAATATCAGAAATATGAATTGCCTTTAGAACTCTTTAAGACTTTAACTATCAAATTATGCAGACATACAGAGATGATCAGATTTTAAAAAAAATCATCAGCAAAAATTGACTTTTCATTGAGGTTGTGAGATCCAAACAATTTCATCCTAAAACTGTTGGAAACTGAAAAATTTTAGTCATCACAAAAAACTGTTTTCATTTTTATGGCTAGCAGAGACTTTCCATGAAAATGTATTCAGCTGAAAACTCAATTTTCCTTTGAAATAAAGCAGAAATTGTCTAAGTACTCCTAACTGGAAACTTAGCTTTAAGGCAGGGTGGGGAACATGAATATTGCCCAATGACACCACAGTTTCCAACTCATTCTCTCTATTGCAACTGTGTTTATGTCTTTCAAAGCGGTAGCTGCAGGATGCTGAAACTAAGTAAATAGCGAAGTTGGTATCCCACAGAATACGTTTTAAACATACTAACCTCTCTAAACTGAAGCCCAGAGAGTTGAAGCCCCCAGACAAAGCTTGTCTATCTTGATCCTACCCAAGGACATACAGGAGGTTGATGGAACTAGAACCCAGCTCTCCTCTTCTACCATCACTGTCTCCGTCCCACACTGCTGCCCGCTAAACAAAAATACTGTCCACACATGCACAGAACATACAACTAGGAAGAAACAGTCTATCCCCAAAAGAGTTTACATTCAAAGTAGACAAGACAGACAAATGGAGGGAGGGGAAAGAGAGGCAGAAGTGACTGCCCCAAGGTCACAGTGAAGGTCAGTGGCAGAGTCAAGAGTAGAAACCAAGTCGCCTGACTGCCACTGACCCGCACAGTACATACATAAAGTCTCAGAGGGAACCAATACAACCTAGCAGTAACTGAACAATGCTACTAGCCCATCATCGCCCAGAGATGGAAATGCAGCTACGCTTTGGTGCCATAAATTAATGTGTAAACAGGCATCTGGCTGTCTGTGTGGTGTCGGGATGAAATAATCACAGATGAGCTGCCATATGGGACTCCAGATAAGTCTTTGCTGCATTTCCCAGGAAAGTGGGAATCAGGCTGTTTGGGCATTTTAGATTCATGGCCAAGTTATGAGCCTGGTCTCTGTAGCAAAAGGGGCAAAACATTGGCTAACATTGTTGGATTTGGGTTGTACTTTGTTCCATCCTCCATGCTGCATTTGATCAAGCCACATATTAGGCCAGATCCTCAGATGGTGTAAACTGACCAAGCTACATTGACTTCAATGGAGTGATGCCAATTTAGACTCCTGTGATAACACACCAGAGTAGTGCTCTGTTTGTGAGCTTTGAGGAACACTAGCTACTCCAGTCAATAGAAGTGACGAATGCAGTTCACCTTTGACATTTACATGATGAGAGATTATGGAGAGGGGAATCAGGGTCACTCTCTCTCTCACTATAATCCTGACATTGTCTTTCCCTCCACAGGCAGGACACGATGAACTAAGAAAGAAAATGTCCAACCAGACCAACATAGCAGAGTTCCTTCTCCTGGGATTCTCTGACATTCGGGAGCTACAGATTTTGCACTTTGTGGTGCTTCTATTGATTTACCTGTCAGCCATGGTGGGGAATCTTCTCATCATCATGGTTGTAGCCCTAGACCACCACCTTCACAGCCACATGTACTTCTTCCTGATGAATTTGTCCATCCTAGACCTCGGCACCATCTCTGTCACCGTCCCCAAATCCATGGCAAATTCCCTCATGAACACCAGGTCCATTTCTTATTCTGGATGCGTGGCCCAAGTCTTTTTCCTTGTCTTCTTTGCTGCATCTGACTTCGCCTTACTCACCATCATGGCGTACGATCGATATGTCGCCATCTGCAAACCACTGCACTATGAGACTATAATGAACAGGAGAGCTTGTGTCCAAATGGTAGCCAGTGCCTGGATCAGTGTAATTGTCTATTCTTCATTGCACACCAGGAACACATTTGCAATCTCCTACTGTGGTGGCAATGAGGTGAATCAGTTCTTCTGTGAAATTCCCCAGCTACTCAAGCTCGCCTGCTCTGACACGTACCTTAGTGAAGTTGAAGTACTCATCTTGAGTGCATGCTTAGCCTTAAGCTGTTTTGTTTTTATAATTCTATCATACACTAAGATCTTCCAAACAGTGCTGAGAATCCCCACTGAGCAGGGTCGGCATAAAGCCCTATCCACCTGCCTCCCACACCTCATTGTGGTCTCCTTGTTTGTTTTCACTGTCACCTTCGCCTATCTGAAACCCACCTCCAGTTCTCCATCAAATCTGGATCTCATGGTGGCTGTTCTTTATTCTGTGCTGCCACCACTGATGAATCCGATCATCTACAGCATGAGGAACAAGGAAATCAAAGCTTCCCTGAGGAAACTCATTGGGTGGAGATTATTCAGCAAGATTAAAATGTCTAATTTTCTCTTATGAACATGGATTTTATCTGTGTTTCTTTACAAACACAATCCATTGAAGATACTTTATTATTGTTATTGTCGTCAACAGGCCAATTCACCTTGAATGGTCCCTTGAAATATGTGTTAACTATTTACACCAAACCATCTGATCCAATTTGTATTTAGCTGTAACACTCTATTTGCATTTCCCAGACCTGAAGAAGAGCTCTGTGTAAGCTCAAAAGCTTGTCTCTCTCTTACCAACAGAAGTTGAGGAATAAAAGATCTTACCTCATTCACCTTGTCTCTCTAATATCCTGGAACCAACATGGTGACAACACCACTGCATAAATCAGTGTTGTGTTATTCTTGATGTTGTTGAAAGGCTTAATTAAGAGGAAGCTTTTGCAATGTTTCCTAAAGACAATCAGAGTCTGCATAATGAGGCCAAATTTTAATCCCATTGAAGTAACTGGAATTTAGCGACTCACTTCAAAGGAATCATGGTTTGGTGATTGGCCAATACACACAAGGTTCCAAGTGTGGATTCAGGCAGCTTGGAGAAAATGAATGCAACAGAGATATAAGGGTGAGATCCCTATCTCAGCTAAACCAGAGTGGATGCAGAGTAGATCCATTAACACCACCAGTTTAATACTGACAAGATCTTAGACCAAAGACACGGGACTAAGTTCAGTAGTAACAAACTCTGGTGCAAGTGATTTGTCAGGGGTCATTTTGTTATAATATTGGTTTGAATGGGAAAATGCCATCACATGCACCGATCTGGTATTCCATATGCCATCCAGTGTAAATCTAGTCACATCCAAACTGAGAAAGGATCTAAGAAGTTGGCCTGTTATTAGTATAAGAACACTATCCTTGTGCATGGTTGTGAACACTGCATATATGACAGAGAAAGGCAGAGTCTGAAATTAGATAGACAGAGAGAAAGGACCATTCTTTGTCCTAACACACAACCTAATTGTGTCATAATGATAGATTTCTATTTGATTGTGAATTGTTAGATAGATAGATAGATAGATAGATAATGACTAGTTTATGCAAATTATTGAGACTCATTTCCTATCCAATACTATGCCCAGATCATGATTTTCTTATAAAAATAATTATTAAACATTATTTACCAAAGAATTTCTCTCACAATACCTTTCTCCACAGCTCATCTACAAACAGTTCATCCTAAGTACTTGGTGTTTGAACTTTAAGCTGTTTCAACTGGAAACATTTTTAACATGCTCTGTTTCCCTTCCCCCAGTGGATCAGTTCATAGAATCATAGAATATTAGGGTTGGAAGGGACCTCGAGAGGTCATCTAGTCCAACCCTCTGCTCAAAACAGGACCAATCCCAACTAAATAGTCCCAGTCAGGGCTTTCTCAAGCCTGACCTTAAAAACCTCTAAGGAAGGAAATTTCACCACCTCCCTAGGTAACCCATTCCAGTGCTTCACCACCCTCCTAGTGAAAACGTTTTTCCTAATATCCAACCTAAACCTCCCCCACTGCAACTTGAGACCATTATTCCTTGTTCTGTCATCTGGTACCACTGAGAACAGTTTTGATCCATTCTCTATGGAACCCCCTTTCAGATAGTTGAAAGCAGCTGTCAAATCCCCCCTCATTCTTCTCTTCTAGACTAAACAATCCCAGTTCCCTCGGCCTCTCCTCATAAGTCATGTGCTCGAGCCCCTTAATCATTTTTGTTGAACTCTGCTGGACTCTTTCCAATTTTTCCACATCCTTCTTGTA
Organism: Mauremys mutica; assembly: GCF_020497125.1. Lineage (NCBI taxonomy): Eukaryota > Metazoa > Chordata > Testudines > Geoemydidae > Mauremys > Mauremys mutica. The sequence continues at coordinate 37,821,857 of NC_059083.1, forward strand.
GTGTGGAAGAAGGTCTATTTTATAGAAGTCAATTTTTAGAAATTGATTTTATAAAGTCGATTTTCTATGTCCACACTAAGCACATTAAGTCGGTGGAGTGTGTCCTCACTACCATGGCTAGCGTCGACTTTCAGAGTATTGCACTGTGGGTAGCTATCCCACAGTTCCCACAGTCTCCGCTGCCCATTGGAATTCTGTGTTGAGCTCCCAATGCCTGATGGGGCATAACATTGTCACGGGCGGTTTTGGGTACATGTCATCAGTCACGCCTCCCTCCGTGAAAGCAGTGGCAGACAATCATTTTGCACCTTTTTGCCATGCAGATGCCATACTGCTGTCAGCAGATGGCGCAGTAGGACTGCTAACCATCGTCATCCACCTCTTCCACTGCAAATCTGCTCTCTTGCAGATGCCATTCCACAACAAAGATGGAGTCTGCTCAGCTCACCGCTGCTGTTGTGAGCATTGTGAACACCTCACATATTATCCTGCAGTATATGTAGAACCTGCAACAGGAGGCGAGGAGGCGACAACAGCATGATCACGATAGTGATGAGGACATGGACACAGACTTCCCTCAAAGCATGAGCCCTGGCAATTTGGACATCATGGTGGTAATGGCGCAGTTTCATGAATCTGAGAACCAACAAAGACATCTTCCTTTATCTTAGCTTCACTTAACCTTGGAAATTTTCCACAGAGGTACTTGAAAGCTGCTTGTGTTTTGTCAATGGCCTTGACAAAGTTCTTCATCAGACCCAACTTGATGTGTAAGGGTGGTAACAAAATCTTCCTTGATTCAACAAGTGGTGGATGCTGAAGACTTTTCCTCCCAGGCTCCAATGACTGTCGGAGTGGCTAATCTTTCTTGATGTAGTGGGAATCTCTAGCACGACTATCCCATTCGCAGAGAAAACAGCAGTACTTTGTGTATCAAGTCTGCAGACCAAGCAAAAGAGCAACAACCTTCAAATCGCCACAAAGCTGCCACTAATGTTGGTCATAGTTTATGCACCTCAAAAGTTGTTTCATGTTGTCATAGGTTTCCTTCCTATGGACTGCATGACCATCTGGAATTGATGGCAAAACATTGCCATTATGCAGTAAAACAGCTTTAAGACTCATCTTTGATGAATCAATGAACAGTCTCCATTCATCTGAATCGTGAACGATGTCTGTCCAAACCCAGTCATAGATTTATTCATCGATCCAGTCAAAGATGTATTTTAGTCATTTCTGGTTTAAATTGAGATCCCTTCCCTTTATAACTCACTTATCCTCCGCCATTCCCAAGTCAAGGGTCGTATATATTACCCCAATAGCATAACTTGAAAACTAGAGCCAATCAACAATTTTAAGCATCATTTTCATTCTCAGTGACCCAGAATTAGTAAAGTTTGACTACATTTATTTCAGAAGCATTTTGGCTGTAGAGCAGTGATATCAAAGAAATTTGACTAAGCGTATCATTTTTTTAAAGAGAGGTGGAACTTTAAACAGAAGTCATGGCGCAATCTTCACTATCGCGGTGTTCCTGTGTAGTTATAATATTCATCTGTTCATTTACTGGCTGGGTACCCATCTCATAGCTTTCTATTAACGATGTTATTGGAATATTCCATGAGCATTGAGATGGGATTGTGATGTAGAGCAATGAGAATCTCAGATACAGGAATAAACATAAAACTAGACATCAGGGCACAGATATTCAGCTCATGTCACCTGGCCTGGTTCCATATCACTATGCCAATTTACAGCGGCTGAGGAATTGGACTAATAGACTTCAGTGGGGCTGGGGCTGATTTACCAGTTTGGCCGATGGACAGTCTCTACGGAAAGGGATAAATGGACACAAATCAGATATTAGGAATGGCAATATACAAAAACCTGTAGGAGAACACTTCAACCTCCCTGGTCACACAATAGCAGATCTTAAGGTGGCCATCCTGCAGCAAAAAAACTTCAGGACCAGACTTCAAAGAGAAACTGCTGAGCTTCAGTTCATCTGCAAATTTGACACCATCAGCTCAGGATTAAACAAAGACTATGAATGGCTTGCCAACTACAAAACCAGTTTCTCCTCCCTTGGTTTTCACACCTCAGATGCTAGAAGAGGGCCTTATCCTCCCTGATTGAACTAATCTCGTTATCTCTAGCTTGCTTCTTGGTTTCATATATATACCTGCCCCTGGAAATTTCCAATACATGCATCCGACGAAGTGGGTATTCACCCACAAATGCTCATGCTCCAAAATGTCTGTTAGTCTATAAGGTACTACAGGACTCTTTGCTGCTGCTATAATTGGTGCATTTAAATTTCTCTCTGCTTCTAGGGTCTGGTTATTGACATAAAATAAAAGTTTATCTCAAAGCCAGTCTCTCAAGGCTGCTTTCCCCAGGCTCACCAGGCCATTACACTCCTCCTGGGCTCCTAATTCTCTCTGCGGGTTCTGTTCCTGTCCTGCAGTACAGGTCACTCCAGCCAATCCTCCCCTCTAGTTGCTACGGAGAGCTTCTTCCCAAGTCCTCTCTGACCATGAGTCCTCTCTGGGTCCCCTTCAGGAGACTCCCTGTGCCCTGAAATTCTTCTAGTCTTTACCCTTGGATCAGATCATCAGATCCAGCTCTTTCTGCCCCTCAGGCCCATTCCAGACTCTGGGCTTCTCCAGAGAGACCTCCACTGGGTCTGTCCTATGCACTGGTCCCCCTTGCTCTGATGGATCAGGCTCACTCCTGTGATTCCTGGTCACCCGACCCAGCAACAGCCCCAAACTCAAACCTGTCACCTGGGATTGAATAACAGGGCAAAAGTGTGGATGAGCAGAGAGAGAAAAACCCTGACAAGGGCTTGCTCTGAGAAAGGATGTAGTGCCACTGTCCACATCATCAGTGCTATGGGGTATTATCAGGAGGGGCTCCCTGTCAATAAATAACTACAGAGCCATTGGAGCACGGGGGTCTGGACCCTCAGTCTGCCACCTCCCAGAGGATTGCACTAACCACTGGGCTAGAGACTCCCTCTGCTGCTTGCTTTCTCTCTGTCCCAATGATGTCTTTATCCAAGATGGAACAGATCAAACTGAGGGCACCCATATCAGAATATCCAACAGTGCAGTGGTTAGAGGACTCACCTGAGAGATGGCAGATCCCTCTTCAAGTCCTTTTTCCTCATCAGGCAGAAGAGGGATTTGAACCAGGGCTCTCCCACATACCAGCTGAGTATCTTAGCCACGGGTCTGACAGTTATGAGCTAGAGGCTCAGCCACATTGCAAAAAAATACCATATGTGCCTCACCCTTGGATCACAAGCCAAGATGGATGCCTTCCACCAGCCTGGACTGAGGCACCTAGCACTGCAACAGGGTAGGGCTTAGCACAAACCCTAAGGGGAGGGATAGCTCAGTGATTTGAGCATTTTTCCTGCTAAACCCAGGGTTCAATCCTTGAGGGGGCCATTTATAGAGATCTGGGGCAAAAACTGGGGATTGGTCCTGCTTTGAGTAGGGGGTTGGACTAGATGACCTCCTGAGGTCCCTTCTAAACCTGCGATTCTATTATTCTTGTTGGGCATCTCCCATTGCCTAGTTTAGGCACCTCCCTGCGCAGCATGCTGGCTTGTGTGGATCATATTGTTAGGCACCTGTTTCTCTCCATTCATTGAATAGGGAGCCTGGGCTGCTAGCTCAGGCTTTGTCAATGCAGTGATTTTAGAACACCGAAGGGCCAGATTTTTAAAGGTATGTAGGTGCCTGGTGGGATTTTCAAGAACAGGAGTTTGGGGGTTTGAAAGTGTAGCGCTGCTCCCATCTCATCTGAGTCAGGGACCTTCTCACCTCTAGGTCACACAGATCAATTTGCTCCCAGCTGGGTATCAGTTAAAGGTTATTCCATTCGCTGGATATCTGACAGTCCATGGTAGCTGGGCACCTTTGAAAATTAAGCCCCTTTGAAAATGCCAGCTGAAGGCTTTGGGAAGTGAAAATTTACCCAGCCTCAAATTTTACAGTTGGCCTATCTTTTATCATTGGCCAAACAAAAACAACAGAAAGAATCAGGCCCGAGCTTTAGAGTGTTCAACGCCCGGCCTTGCATTCATCGCTGCCCACACAGGGACAATTCACCCCTCAAGTCCACTAGTGTCAATGTTGGCAAAAGCATCTAAGCTGTATGAACAGGATTGGGGATCTGTGTACAGTTCATAAGAACGGTCAGGGCCGGGTTTAGCCAGTGCGGGCCCGATTCGTGGGGCATGTACAGGGGAGGCTCTAGACGTTTCACCGCCCCAAGCCGCGGGAACAGCGGACCCTCTGCAGGCACGCCTGCGAGAGGTCCATCGGAGCCACGGCCCAGTGGGGATGTGGGGCTCTGGCAGGGAGAGAGGGGCTACGGAGCTGCGGGGCTCTGGCTGGGGTAGCGGGGCCACGGGACTTGCCGCACTCCGGCCGGGGGAGCGGGACCGTGGAGTTGCGGGGCTCTGGCCGGGGGAGCGCGACTGCGGGGCTCTGGCTGGGAGAGTGAGGTTGTGGGGCTCTGGCTGAGAGAGCGGAACCATGGGGCTGTGGGACTCCGGCTGGGGTAACGAAGCCACGGGACTTGCAGCGCTGCGGCAGGGGGAATGAGACCGCGGGGTTGTGGGGCTCTGGCCGGATTAGTGAGGCCGCGGGACTTGCCGCGCTCGGCCGGGGGAGCGCGACCACGGGGTTGCGGGGTTCCGGCTGGGAGAGCGGGGCAGTGGGGATGCGGGGCTCCCGCCGAGGTAGCGGGGCCACGGGGCTCCGGCGGGGAAAGTGGGGCTGCGGGATTGTGGGGCTCTGGCTGGGGGAGCGAGACCGCGGGGTTGCGGGGCTCCGGCTGCGGAAGGAGGGCCAAAAGGCAAAAGCTGACATTAACATTGTTTCAGTCTGTGTGCTACTTGACATCGTGTATTCTTTGTCACCATAGAAGGGAAGGGCTCTGCATAGATGGAAATTTGCCTGCGCATCAGTAGAAAATGTTAAGTAAAATTTGCTGTTTAAATTAAACCTGGTGCTTTGTCATCTTGTGTCATCATTTTTATTTCTTAGCTTTCAGCTATTTAAGTGAACTC